>NC_091078.1:28210454-28513484 GCF_032405125.1 Capricornis sumatraensis | reverse complement strand
GGCGAGGCCTAAGGCATCTTGGTATGAATCTGCTTTCTCTCACTGTCACCCTAAGAATCAAATGAGTTATTTTTAAAAGGTTCCAAATACATTTCCAAGTCTAAGGAATATATCACATCCCACCGACTTGTAATTCACACTAAGTATAGTAGAAACACCAGTCAAAAAACAGGTCTGCAAACCAAATGGAATGTCAAAAACTGTAATTATGATTTTTCTCCTGCGCAAATGATAGGGAGCTAAAAATGGAAGCTACACAGAAAATAAAACAGCCCTTGCACAGCAACGAAATACAGCGGTCAGAGCCCTGTGCTGAGCAAAAGAGGCTTCTACTATCAGACCTGGCCATAAGACGCAATTTTTTGGTGCTATATCAACGTGGTACAACATATTTAGTGTTTACGCAGAGATTCTGTAATCTGGGACAGAACAGCTCTGCTTTCTGTTCTTGACCAGTGGCAGGGTCTGTGGCAGGAAGCCTAGAGGCTGTGGAGAATAGGAAAAGAGAGAGGAGATACAAGGCACAAACCTGCACATAAAGTGAGGCCCTTGAAGAGCTTAGCCAGAAGCATGGGAGGGTTTCCTGAGTCCCTCCGTGTTGCTCAAAGAATCAGACTTGGCTTGGAAAGCACGTCCTGTTTCCAGCAAAGGGGGCAGTGGATGGGTTACAGTTGATGGAACTAAACACTACAGATAAAGGAGCAGAACAATGCACTGTGTACTGACAGGGTCACGTGGGAGACCAGCTTATTTTTGTTGGGAGTGACCAAGCACAGGCATGACATGTAAAGTGACCCCAGATATATCAGGAAGCTGGATGAGGCCCAGTGTAGATGCTTGTCGATATCAGATCTATGAAGGTCACTGTGCCATTGAGTCAGCCCTAAGCAGGAACCTCACATGGTAATGAAGTAGCCCTTATATTACCAAAAGACCAGTTTTACATGGTGGAGTGAAGTTAAAATTCATCACCTCAAATACATAAATTTCAAGTGGCAATAAGCCACTGAGCTGTCGAGATTGCCTACAGAAGCTAAACCCAGTATCTCAGTAAGTTCATTTTCATTCACCATACCTTTTTAGAAGCTGGGGTACAAACAGTCGTTTGAAATCTATGTATTTTTTCGTACTTTGCTTCCAGTCATCATTTAATTATGCTTCCTTAAAACCACAGGTATTATAAAATCTGATAGCATAGTACTTATAAAGCAGGTTCATTGATTATTATTTTTGTGTGTGTATAATAATGAGATAACAGAAAAAAACCCAAATGGCAACTAAGATCAGAATCAAGAACATCACATAAAGCAAAGAAAAACAAACTAGGAAACTCAAGAAGAAATGTATTATCTATGCTGGATATTAAGTTCAAAAGTTTCTGTTCAAGGGGACATTAAAATCAAACTTTTACTTCTATATACTTCTTTCTCCCCTTGAATAAACTGGCCTAAGCTGCAGATTATTTCAGTGGGTGAATGAGTGAAAGGAGTAGGGCAAACCCTTTTAGCAGTTTATTCAGTATTCCAGACCACTTGGGTAAGTGCCAGTATGAGTTCAGAGGCTTATGAAAGCCACAGGCTTGAAGAAAGAGAGGTCCTTTCAGAAATGCTTATCTCAATACCAAGGAGTAAACTCAGTGTTTGGGGATATCTAACTAATGCAATCCTGTAAGGTAGCATGATGTTTTATGTTAAAAAAGATCTAAATTCTAAACTTGAAAAGACATGCCTTTACTTATGAGTAAGAGGTAAGGAAATCTCTTCCTCATCTGGATTTTGACAGTTCTAACCGATGCACTGAGAGGGACTTTAAGACAGCTGGAGTCCTGGAGATGCCGACGGAGTTATGGTGACAAGGAGAAGTTGCTAAATATTTTACGGTTCTTTGACCTTGTCCCCACTCATATTACTGTCCTTCTAGATTTATCTTTCCTTCAGTGGATTTTTTCCTCCTCTTTATTATTATTTTTTTTAATGAAAAATAGGCATTAATGCTTCAGTTGATTTTGGAAATGTACCTTTGTGAATGATTTCAGAGATATTTTTGTTTCTTTTAAAAAATGACCTTCAAATAAAGATAACAGACTTTTCAGACAGCAAAGCCCAAAGCAAGTAACATCAGACTCTGTAGAATGGTCATCAAAAGACCAAAGAGACCTTCTGAAGAGGGGTGGCCAGCTGCTAAATAAACTTAAAACATTTTAAGAGCAGGCAAATAAAGTATTATTCAGGGAAACAATCAAAGCAGCCCAAGGTTGGCACATACAACAGAATCCTCATCAAGCAGACATTCAATTTAACTAGCACCGGTTGTTTTAAATAAAGTATTTCCTGGGAGGAACCAAGTGGCTATGAAGACTGCTTTTCTTGACATCAGGAAACAATGTCTTTTTTTTTTTTTTTTTCTTTTTTAAGACACAGTGCAGAAACCAACACATTTCAAGGCCATATGATGTGGTTTTTGTTGATTCATGAAGCAGAGATGGGGTGGGGAGAGGAAATTGTATTCAAGTTGGACTGAACTGCACCGGTCTTGGTTTACCTGCCATATGCAAAACGCCTGTCTTTGTGATGATCTCCAAAAGTGTCCCAAAGCCTGAGAGAAACGCTCACTTCATCAACGACATCCCGGGAACGTTCCAAGACCTGCAGGAGAGAGAGGGCACCAATTCGCTGTAGATCAGAAGTTCCCCAGGGGAAGAATGCCTAGCTCATCAGCCCTCAAAGCCCCCGAGATTCACTTGCATTTAGTTTTCTCCTTCCAGCTAACAGGACTTAGTTAAGTCCTACTTTTCTTCCTGGAACCATGTGCCCTAAAAACCCTCACTCAGGATACCAGAGCCATACACCAAATCAGCTTTCTCCTTTTGTTTTCTCTTGCTGCATGAAAAAGGGGAGTTCTGTCTTGAACCCTTAAGTTAAGTTCTTCCTCTGCTTTTTAAAAATCTGGGTATATTCCATAGCCTACAACAAGCCATAATGGAAAAGAATATAAAAAATGTCAACATATATATATATATAACTGAATCTCTTTGCTCTATAGCAAGAAGTAACACAACACTGTAAATCAACTAGACTTCAATTTAAAAAAATCAAATAAATAAACATATCTCCCAAATGAATCAAAATCAGACTGGCGACAGCACTGACGTGTCCTTAGGACTCTAAAGAAACCCCATCTCTCACCTCCTGGCAGACTCGGTACTGGTCAATGGCCCACACGGTGGGGACGTGGGTAGCCAGCAGCTGGTACTGTGTCAGCGTTGTATTACATGCTCTGGCGCAGATCAAGCGTGTCTTCCCCACGGCATTGTCTCCCACAACCACGCACTTGATGGTTTCCACGTTGGGTCTTTCGTAGTCCATGTCAGCGTCCATTTATAAAACTCTGGAAGAAGACAGGGGATACCACATTTGAGACATCAGGGTTCTCCAGAGCAATCAAAGATGGGAAGGAGTCAGGCAGTTTTCCCTTGGCCCAGGCGCTCTTATGGAGGTGCCCGAGCCTAAGCCAGAAGTTTGGAAGTTCCTACGAAGCCGAACTGAAACTCAACTTTTCTTTTTATATCTCACACAAGTACAAAAACACCAGATTGTTATTTTGACCCCAAACGGTTTATCCCGGTTAACGTGTTATTTTCTCCTTGGTTTTCTCTAAACACAATCTGACTACTGGAGCTCCATCCAGGCGAGTCAGGGCTGCTGGCATATAATCTAAATTCACTAGCTACTCATGTTGACCCCCTAAAGAACTGGGCACCTGCAGGTTTAACCTTACACATTCTGGCAAAACCAGCCTTTGCAATAATGTCCATTACAATCTTCCAAAGATCCAAGATCTCTTTTCGACAGTAAATAGCAAAATTCTATAAAGCAATTATCCTTCAATAAAAAATAAATTAATTTAAAAAAATCCTATAGGTTCTAAACTATCCTGGTGACTCAGAGGAGGATCCAAAGTGCAAGCAGAAAAGACTATCTGACTTTAAAGAAGAGTGAACTGTGTGAATTCTGATATCTTGTTGAAATTGTATTTATATTCATTCAGGAATTTTTATTAATCAAATTCATTAAAAATATCTTCTTAAGAGAAGCACTATAAAGCAGAATTAAAAAAAAAAATTCTTTCTTCCTGAGAAGAATCTGGAGCATATGGTAGAGAATGATTTTATTAAGATGAGGAGCTACCTTGGAGACAGCTTCCCAGGTGGTGCTAGTGGTAAAGAACCCTCCTTCCCAATGCAGGAGATGCAAGAGACGTGGATCCGATCCTTGGGATAGGAGGAGAGTGTGGCAACCTGCTCCAGTATTCTTGCCTGGAGATTCCCATGGACAGAGGAGTCTGGTGGGCTCCAGTCCATACTGTCTCAAAGAGTCAGACACAAATGAAGTGACTTAGCATGCACACTATTTTGTAATATTTCCGAAACCATCAAAAAAGGTTTAAAGAGGGTTGCTGGGTGAGGAGTGAAGAGGCAGAGGTAAAGCTGTTGGCAGCCCTGCTTCCCCCAAACAGGAGCCCCCACAAACTGCAGCGTGGACTGCTTCCCTGCACCAGCTGGACGGGTGGCCAACCATGCAAGATGTTAATGTACTGTGATTGCTCTTTTGAGTAAGTCTGTTGTTAAACTGAGAAAACTAGTTAGATGGTAATTTTTAAAAATGAGTTGATAATGGTCTTAACAGCCATGGTTATAAAAATGCTCAATCAGAGCAAGATCTTCTATGAGCCACCTCACAGAGTAACGGAAATAAAAACAAAAGTAAACAAGTGGGACCTGATTAAACGTAAAAGCTTTTGCACAGCAAAGGAAACTATAAGCAAGATGAAAGGACAACCCTCAGAATGGGAGAAAATAATAGCAAATGAAACAACTGACAAAGGATTAATTTCCAAAATATGCAAGCAGCTCATACCATTCTGCCAGAAGAACAGAAAGACCTAACCAGACAATCAAAAAGACCTAACCAGACATTTCTCCAAAGAAGACATACAGATGGCTAACAAACACATGAAAAGATGTTCAACATCACTCATTATTAGAGAAATGTAAATCAAAATACAATGAGATATCACCTCACACCGGTCAGAATGGCCATCATCAAAAAGTCTACAAACAATAGAGGGTGTGGAGAAAAGGGAACACTCTTGCACTGTTGGTGTGGATGTAAACTGATATAGGCTCTACGGAAGATGGATGGAGATTCCTTAAAAAACTAGGAATAAAACCACCATATGACCCAGCAATCCCACTCCTAGGCATATACCCTGAGGAAACCAAAATTGAAAGAGACACATGTATCCCATTGTTCACTGCAGCACTATTTACAAGAGCTAGAAGATGGAAGCAACCTAGATGTCCATCGACAGATGAATGGATAAAGAAGTTGTGGTACATACACACAACGGAATATTACTCAGCCATAAAAAGGAATGCATTTGAATCAGTTCTAATGAGGTGAATGAACCTAGAACCTGTTATACAGAGTGAAGTGAGTTAGAAAGAGAAAGATAAATATCATATTCTAATGCATATTTATGGAATCTAGAAAAATGGTACTGAAGAGTTTATTTACCGGCAACAATGGACTAACAAACATAGAAAATAGAATTATGGACATGCGGAGAGGGGAGGAGAGGGTGAGATGTATGGAAAGAATAACATGGAAACATATTACCATATGTAAAATAGGAATTTACTGTATCGCTCAGGAAACTCAAACAGGGGCTCTGTATCAATCTAGAGGGGTGGCATGGGGCAGGAGATGGGAGGGAGGTTCAAAAGGGAGGGGATATATGTACACCTATGGCTGATTCATGTTGAGGTTTGATAGAAAACAACAAAATTCTGTAAAGCAATTATCCTTCAATAAAAAATAAATTTAAAAAAATGTTCAGAGTGGGGCCTGATACATAACTGGGACTCAGTACATGTTTAATTCATTTGATGTAAGAAAAATGATAATTTAGATAATATGAGATAAAGGTATAGAAGGAGAGGACAAAGGATAATTTGGATAATATTAGATAAACGGTATAGAAGGAACAGTGTTAAGGAGAACTGTGCTTTTGCACAGTTAGGACCATCTGAACATGGATAACAGCATCACAGGAGGTGTTAAACCCGAGGATGGAGAACTATTTGGCAGGAACAGAATGGAGTGATTCAAGGAAAAGATGTGTGGTGAGGTTAAGGTCTGAGCCTACACTGTGAAGAGACTTAAAATAGATACCTGTCCCCCAGCAGGAAAATGCTGATTTTTTGAAGGTCTTGGGTGGGAAATGAAAGTCTTTAAACATCTCCAATTCTGATGATTATCCAGGTGTGATGACTGCAAAAATCAATCTTTTTAAAATTCAGCCTTAAAATTCTGTGGTTTTATCAGTATAACATGGCAAAAGCCTGACTTGCCATGTTTCCAGTGATTCTTAAATACTGGCCCTAAAACATCTGGCAATGTCTGGAGGCATTTTTAGTTATCCCAATGGGGTGGAGGGAGGTGCTATTGGCTTCAGGTAGGCAGAGGCCAGAGATGCTGCTAAACATACTACAACGCACAGGACGGCCCCTGCAACAAAGAATTATTCAGCCCCAAATACTACAGTGGGGGAGCCGGGAAATCCTGCTTTGGGTGCATGGGAGGTTGAGTCCTTGTCTCCCCTCTTTCTGGCCATTTTATGTGATTTTAGGCAAGTTATCTGCACCATCTGTGCCTCAGCTTCCTCATCCGTTAAGCGGGAATTACAGAACCCTGATTTCCTAATGTCATGAGCATTAGGTGAACTGAGGTTCTCAGCCACTGGTGTAATACCTGACACACTGATGCTTCCCAAATTATAATCATGATGCTGAAATGGACACTTACAGATGACAACAAAACTGAGTCAGGTGGAAGACCAGAATTAGATGCAAAAATCATGAACTTAAGACCTATGAAAAGGATACACTTTAGTAGAGCAATTAAAGATAATTTATTGAAAACTTAAGAACCTAAATACAAAATGGAACACAGCTGACCTGATAAAAAGAAGGCAGTAAAAGTTCTGGGTGGGGAAGGGGAGAAGAGGAGGTCACAGGTAGCTAAAGGATAATTGAGTTGGAAAGCTAGGTTAAAGATCTTTTCATGCAGCATTTCTAGATTCTAGAATAAAAATGGTAGCACTTCATAACAGTCTTTGACAAGCTTCTAGTGGTATTACCATGGGATAGCCTGTGTCAGAAAAAAACAGGTTCCATTTGGAGACTCACAACTCTGAAACCTAAGATCTATCATTTTGAATGTCCTACATGACATTCAAACTTTACTTTTTTGAGTGAATTTTACTCTTTTAGACAGATAAAATGGGCTCAGATGGTAAAGAATCTGCCTGCAATGCAGGAGACCTGGGTTTGATCCTTGAGTAAGGAAAATTCTCTGGAGAAGGGAGTGGCAACAGTATCCTTGCCTGGAAAATTCCATGCACAAGAGGAGCCTGGTGGGCCATAGTCCATGGGGAGTCTCAAAGATTTGGACATGATTGAGCGACCAACACTTTCACTTTCTTTAGGTAGATAAAAGTCAAATAAAGCCAAACCATTAAATTTGGAAGAATGTTTAGATTTAGTAAAAATTTGGACACGACACAAAAAGTCTAAAACTGGTTTTCTTGTTGGCTTGTAAACTTCCTTTGATAGCAACCCCAAAGAGGAGTCCCCCAAATAACTTGAATCATGGCAGCTCTGGTGGAATAGCTGCACAGCTTTTACAGAAGATGACTTTGAGGGGGGCAGAAGCCCTCCTAGCTTTATATTAAGGCCATGGTTACAAAAATATCATTACTTATTTATAGACACATCTCATGCACGGTCCTAAAAAGAATGTCGGGGTCAAAGGTGATAATAACATCCGTTGGTCCTCTAATCTCTAACAGTCTGCACAAAATCAAAGTGACTGCCAAAGGTGCTGAACTCTGCGCCAAGGGGACAACATGTAAGGAAAGTGAAAGGCAGGCGGCATTAAATGCTCTCAGCCCAGATCACGCACTCTACATGGGGCATTTCCAGGAAGAGAGTGCTGGATTTCCAAAATCTGAGGTTTCAAATCTTTCCTCTTGGGTAGGAATTTATTTAGCAGCAATCTAAAAAGTACTTGAGTATGAAATCACAGTCAAAGATGTAAACTCATGCTATTTTTGTAAACCAATTATTCATCTGTTACACATAAACAAATATTACAATTATAAAAATATGCGATTGTATCATTCTTTGCTTGTTAGGGGCTCAAATTTATCCATATCCAGCACTCTTATGGTTGAATGAGCTCTAAGGACCATGTGGATAATGACTATCTGGTTTCTGATTTTTATTTACCTGGGAAGAGAGTAATAAATAGTCATTTAACATTGTTAATACATCTCACCACCATAAATTCAGCTGGTCTCTTCTGTCTTTAGATCTGTATCTGAGGAGGCTAGGAAGGTATCAAAAGGAAAAGAACAGCTGGGAAGAATTGAGACTGCTACCATGGCAGCTCTGTAAAAAAGGGAAAGTTAAAGTTGCTCAGTAGTGTCCAATTCTTCGTGACCCCACGGACTGTAGGCAGATTCTTTACCATCTGAGCCACCAGGGAAGCCCAAGAATACTGGAGCGGGTAGCCTATCCCTTCTCCGGCGGATCTTCCCAACCCAGGAATGAAATCAATTTCAAGTAGGTTTTGAGTGAGATAAAACCTACTCGAAACTGATTTCATACTTTCACCGACTCTTCAGGGCATGAAGGCTGATGGTTAAAACACTATCTGAAAAATCTACTTATACACTTTTTTGAAGTAAAAAGTTTATTTCAAGAGGGAGGGGACATATGTATACCTATGGCTGATTCATGTTTCTGTTTGGCAGAAAACAACAAAATTATGTAAAGCAATTACCCTTCAATTAAAAAAGTTTATTTTAAAACAAGTAAGTGATAAAATAAATGCGAGAGGAGAAATAACATGCTACCACAGAAATACAAAAAAACATAAGAGACTACTACAAACAATTGTAAGCCAACAAACTGGAGAACCTAGAAGAAATGGACAAGTTTATAGAAACATACAGCCCACCAAAACTGAATCAAGAAGATACAGAAAATCTGAACTGACCAAAAGTGAAATAGAATCTGTAATTAAAAAAAAATTCCTTGCAAACAGAAGTCCAGGACTGGATGGCTTCACTAGGGAATTCTACCAAACATATAGAGGAGAGCTTACACCAAAGCATCTCAAACTCTTCCAAAACACTAAAGGCGAGGGAACACTCCCAAAGTCATTCTGTGAAGCCACAATCACCAAAGACACTACCAAAAAATGACAGGCCAATGTCCTTGATGGATACAGATGCAAAAATCCTCAACAAAATATTAGCAAATTGAATACAAAAGCACAAAAAAAGGATCTTACAACGTGACCAAGCTGGATTCATCCTAGGGTCACAAGGATGGTTCAGCGTATGTAAAATCAATGTGTTATGTCACATCAACAATAGAAGAGACAAAAGTCAAAAGATCACCTCAATAGATGCAGAAAAAGCAACCAATTCAATATCCACTAGCAATAAAAACTCTCAGAAAAGTGGGTATATCTCAGCATAACAAAAGCTATTTATGACAAACTCACAGCCAACATAATACTCAATGGTGAAGAACTGAAAGCCTTCCCACTAAAAGTTGGAACAAGAGAAGGATGCCAACTCTCACCACTTTTAGTTAACACGGTATTAGAAGTCCTAGCTATAGTAATCAGACAACAGCAACAAAAAGAAAGAAAGAAAGAAAGAAGTGTCCATAGTGGAAGGGAAGAGGTAAAATTGTCATTATATGTAGATAACATGCCATTCCATACGAAAATCTAAAAGATTCCACACAAAAACTACTAAACTAATAAATTCAGCAAAGTAGCAGGATGCAAGATTAATATACATATATCTGTGGCATTTCTTTACAGTAACAATGAAATAAAAGAAAGTTGAAAAAAATCACTTTTAACATCATGTCCAAAAAAAAAAAAATGCCCCCCAAAACAACAAAACAAAACCTAGGAATAAACCTGACAAAGGAGGCGAAAGATTTACACTCTGAGAACTGTAAAACATTGATAAAGGAACCTGAAGATGACTGAAAAGAAATGGAAAGATATCCCATGGACTTGGCATTGAAAGAATTAACATTGTTAAAATGGCCATACCATCCAAAGCAAACTATGGATTTATTGCAATCCCTATCAAATTTTTCACATAACTAGAGCAAATAATCCTAACATTTATACAGAGCCACAAAAGACCCAGAATTGCCAAAGCAATTGAGGAAAAAGAACAAAGATGGAGGCATATCCTTCCCAGACTTTAGATAATACTACAAAGCTACAGTAATCAAAGCAGTGTGGTACTGGCACAAAAAGCTCTATTCTCTGTAGAATAGAGTGCCTTGTAATAAACCCACAAACCTACAGTCAATCTTTGACAAAGGAGGCGAAAATATACAATGGAGAAAAGACAGTCTCTCAGGCAAGTGGTGTTGGGAAACCTGCAAGAGCCACAGGTAACTCAGTGAAATTAGAACACTCCCTCAGACTTCCCTGGTGATCCAGTGGTTCAGAATCCATCTACCAGTAAGGCAATGGCACCCACTCCAGTACTCCTGCCTGGCAGATCCCATGGATGGAGGAGCCTGGTGGGCTGCAGCCCATGGGGTCGCTAGGAGTTGGACACGACTGAGCGACTTCACATTCACTTTTCACTTTCATGCATTCGAGAAGGAAATGGCAACCCACTCCAGTATTCTTGCCTAGAGAATCCCAGGGATGGAGGAACCTGGTGGGCTGCCGTCTCTGGGGTCACACGGAGTCGGACACGACTGAAGCAACTTAGCAGCAGTAGCAGCAGGACATAGAAATAACCCAGATGTCCATCGACAGAGGAATGGATAAAGAAATTGTGGTATGTATATACAATGGAATATTACTCAACCATAAAAAGGAATGAATTTGATTCAGTTCTACTGAGGTGGATGAACCTAGAGCCTGTTATACAGAGTGAAGTAAGTCAGAAAGAGAAAAACAAATATCATATATTAACACATATGTATGAATCTAGAAAAATGGTTATTGATGAACCTATTTTCAGGGCAGGAACAGAGATGCAGACATAAAGATCAGACTTGTGGACACAGTGGGGTAAGGAGGGGATGGAGTGAATTGAGAGAATAGCATTGAAACATATACGCTGCCATATGTAGAGGAGATAGCTAGTGGGAAGTTGCTATATAACACAGAGAGCTCAACCTGGTGTTCTGTGATGACCTACAGGAGTGGAATTGGGTCGGGGTTGGGAGGGATGTTCGAGAGGGAGGGAACATATGTATACTTATGACTGATTTACCTTGTTGTATGGCAGAAACCAATACAATATTGTCAAGCAATCAGCTTCCAGTTAAAAGTAAAATTTAAAACCATAAAACATTTGCTAAAGTCCCCATAAAAAGAAGAATTCACCTGCCAATGCAGGGGACACAGGTCCAATCCCTGGTCTAGGAAGATTCCACACGCTGTGCGGCAAATAAGCCCTGTGCCACAACTACTGAGCCCATGCGAAGCTGGCACATCCTGGAGCCTTGATCTGCAACAAGAGAAGCTATCACAGTGAGAAGCTCGTGCACTACAGTTAAGAGGTGCTCCCACTCGCTGCAACTAGAGAAAGCCCATGCAGCAATGAAGACCCAGGGCAGCCAAAAATAAATAAATAAACAAAAAGGAACAGTCCCTCATCCACACACTAAAATGAGCTCAAAATGGCTTAAAGACTTAAACATAAGACAGGACACCATAAAACTTCTAGAAGAAAACATAGGCAATACATTCTCTGACATAAATCATAGCAATGTTTTCTTAGGTCAGTTTCCCAAGGCAAAAGAAAGAAAAACAAAAATAAACAAATGGGGTCTAAATTAACTTACAAGCTTTTGCACAGCAAAGGAAACCATAAACAAACCAAAAAGACAATCTATGGATTAAGAGAAATTATCTGCAAATGATGTGATCGACAAATTTCCAAAATACACAAACAGCTCATACAGCTCAATATATATTAAAAAAATAAAAAAAAAATGGGCAGAATATCTAAACAGACACTTCTCCAAAGAAGATATACAGGTGACCAAAAGGCCTATGAAAAGAT
The DNA here is from genome assembly GCF_032405125.1 of Capricornis sumatraensis. Taxonomy (NCBI): domain Eukaryota; kingdom Metazoa; phylum Chordata; class Mammalia; order Artiodactyla; family Bovidae; genus Capricornis; species Capricornis sumatraensis. The sequence goes on along the minus strand of NC_091078.1, from coordinate 28,501,295 downwards.
GTTCAACGTCACTAATTATTAGAAAAATGTAAATGAAAACTACAATGAGGTATCAACTCACACCAGTCAGAATGGCCGTCATCAAAAGTCTACATATAATAAATACTAGAGAGGATGAACCCTCCTACACTACTGCTGGGAATGTAAACTGGTGCAATCCCTATGGAAAACAGTATGGAGTTTCCTAAAAAAGACTAAAAACACAGTTATCATATGATCCAGCAATCCCAATTCTGGGCATATATCTCAAAAAGATGAAAACTCTAATTTGAAAAGATATGTGCACCCCCAATGTTCATGGCAGCACTATTTTCAGTAGCCAAGACGTGGAAGCAACCTAAGTTGTGTCTATCAGCAGATGAGTGGGTATAAAGAAGCGTGTGTATAGGTGCGTGCACACACACAGTCTCACAATGGAATATTACTTAGCTGTCAAAAAGAATGATATAATGCCATTTGCAGCAACATGGATGGACCTAGAGATCATCGTACTAACTGAAGTCAGTCAGACAGAGAGGACAAGTATTACAATACCACTTCTACCTAGAATCTAAAAAAAATGATCTAAATGAACTTCTTTACAAAACTGAAACCGACTCACAGATATGCAAAACAAACTTATGAGAACCCAAAGGGAAAGGTGGGAGGAAGGGATAAGATAGGAGTTTGGGATCAACATAGATACACATGACTATATATAGAATTGATGAACAACAAGGACCTACTGTATAGCACGGGGAACTATATTCAATATCTTGTAATAACTTAAAAATGGAAAAGAATCTGAAAAAGAATACATATATGTATGTATAAGTGAATCTTGCTGTATAACTAACACTAACACAACATTGTAAATCAACTCTATTTCAACATTTTAAAAAAACTGGTACATGAATAAGACATTGTGGAGGTTGGGAAGTGAAGGACTTAGTGAGCTACTGCTCTGCATACTAGCCTCCCTCCACAAGGCTGACTTGGCACAGTGTGGTCTTGATCTTCTGCCTATCGAGTTATCCCACCTTGCTTGGCTATCTGCCCCTTGCCATTATCACTGTCATGTACTAGACTTTACCTCACTCTTCCACATTCACCAGCAGCGTGGTCTTCTTGTGTGCACAGGATGATGCAGCCCAGACCCAGCCTCACAGCTTCTTCACTTTGCCAGTGACAGAGATATTCAGCACACTGTACTTGAGCCATGCATAGCTTTTAGCCATGTGCTGGATACTGTCATCATCCAGAAACGTTTTACCTCTGAAGTCTCCAATCTCGAGATTCTGCTCTCAGAGCAAAACCCCCCATCTTTACAGCCTGTGCTGTGTGAAATATGGCCGCAGCAGCAACTGCCATGAAGAGCTGGAATCTATTTCCCTACCTCTTAAATAAGTGACTTCCTGGCCCAGCTCAAAAGAACGTGATGAATGGGATGCTGTGTGAGTTTTGGAATCGAGGCCTCCACAGGTCCTGCATGCTGATGGGGCAAGGTCTTGAGGCCTGCCTAGCAGAAGATAAGAACTCAGTGAGGAAGGCCGAGGCAGTTTGGCTGTTGGCCATCACCAGAGGACACATAATGTGAGGTCCTCTTGGACCTTCTAGGCCAGCCAACCTTCCAGCTGAATGTTGGTTTATGAATGAACCTGGGTGAAACCAACTGATGAATCACCTGGCCAGCCTACAGAATCATAACAAGTAATAAACTGTTGTTTAAGCCACCAAGTTTTGGGGTGGTTTGTTACATAGCAATAGTTAACTGAAAGATGCACATCCTACTTTGGAAAGACCTCCAGAACCTTGACTTCTCCCTTGAAAAGATACCACATACATAGAGCTGTTTGTTGTTGTTTAGTTGCTAAGTTGTGTCTGACTCTTTTGTAACCCCCTGGACAGTGGCCCACAAGGCTCCTCTGTTCACGGGATTTTCCAGGCAAGAATACTGGAATGGGTTGCCATTTCCTTCTCTAGAGGATCTCCCTGACCCAGGGATCAAACCCACATCTCCTGCATTGGCAGGTGAATTCTTTACCACTGAGCCACCAGGGAAGCCCATATATATACCCTATATATATAATTAATATATACTTAATTATAGGCCCCTTTGGGATGATCTTTTCTATCTAGGGTTGATGAATCAAGGCAACTCTTTCCTACACCATCACCCTCAACTTTCTGTACTACGTGCATAGTAGGCAGAATAATGGTTCATCAAAGATGTCTATGGTTGACATCTCTGGGAGCTGTGAATGAATATGTTCTGTTACATGGCATGTGGGAATCAGGGTAGCAGATGGAATTAAGGTTGCTAATCAGCTGACCTTACTATAAGGAGATTATCCTGGGTTAGCTGGGTAGGCCCAGTGCAATCACAAGCTTCCTTCACAGGTGAAATAAGGAGGCAAAAGGTCAGAATCAGAGAGAAATAGAAGATGACTTTGAAGATAGAGGGAAGGGCCTTAAGCCAAGAAATACAGGTAATCTTCAGAAGGTGGAACAGGTAAGGAAATAGATTTTTCCCTAGAGCCTCCAGCAGGACCATTTTGACTTTACCACCGTGAGACCCATTTCACTCTTCTGACCTCTAGATTATAAGATAATAAATCTATTGGTTTAAGACATTTAACTTTCAGTAATTTGTTACAGCAGCAATAGGGACCTAACACAGCTTGCTTTAGCTACACAAAATGACTCCCAGAATTCTAAACATTGTACCTCTACTCTCCCTCATCTGCCTGGTGAATTCTATTCATTCCCCCAAGTCTTACTCAGATATTGTGCTAAGTCACTTCAGTCGTGCCCAACCCTTTGCAACCCTACTGACTGTAGCCCTCCAGGCTCCTCTGTCCATGGGATTCTTCAGGCAAGAATACTAGAGTCGGTTGCCATGGCCTCCTCCAGGGGATCTTCCCGACCCGGGGATCCAACCGTCTCCTGCATTGGCAGGCAGGTTCTTTACCACTAGTGACACCTGGGAAGCCCAACTCAGATATTACCTCCTCTAAAAAGTTTTCCTATTGCCCCACCTCCCCACAGACTAAATTTCTTTCTCTTCTGTATCAATAAATGATTTTAGGAGAAGCAATTGAAAACACAAATACTCTGTTTCTCTTTCACTCATTTTTTCTTATATCAGCAAATCACTGAATGGTGGTTTGTGACCTTTTTATCTTTTGCCTGAGGTTGTAACATCGAAGTGCCCATCTTGTGCACTGAATGAATGAATCATCAGGTGTTTCTTGGGGTACTAATAGATTGGCCAAAAAGTTCATTCAGATTTTTTCCATAACATCTTATAGAAAAACCCAAACAAAACGTTTGGCCAACCCAGTGCCATACACTGAAGTGGTTGGAATATATGCACATACAATGTCCCTCTTCTATAAAGCTCTGTCTGCTTTCTCTGGTCCATGGGTCCCCAATATACTTGTGATTCTTCCAGGGCTAACCACAGGCGAAAGAGAGATGCAGCCTAACATGACCTCAGCTGCCCTAGGCTCCTTTTCAAAGTGTTCTCCTTCCTGTGGGGGCGGCCCTACCCCTCACCTTGAGTCCTTGAGATGATGGTCTACATAGTGTCCTATTCTTAAGAAACAGGTTCTCAGGAAGAGTCAGGCACATTCACTTCCCCAATTACATGACAGCTAGATGACTATCAGAATCTTGTCTCCATAACTGAGTAATTTGTGGTGCTGTGGCTCATAAAACCCAAGATAGTCCTTCTTGTTCCAAATGGGTGCACATTAGTATAGGGTCACTATTTGAATTCGGGTAAGGGTGCAATGGCATCACTGACTCGATGGACGTGAGTTTGAGTGAACTCCGGGAGTTGGTGATGGACAGGGAGGCCTGGCGTGCTGCAATTCATGGAGTCGCAAAGAGTCGGACACGATTGAGCGACTGAACTGAACTGAAGGGTGCAATTCTCTTGTAACACTAGAAATTCAGATCTTAGAGAGGATGGGCAGGGAAAGGTTGACCATTTGTCCAAGATGCTTCACTAAGCATCTCCTAATTGCTCCAGATCACCCCATTATTAGAATATGCTGCCTCTTACTGTCACTTTTGCCGTGTCTCTTGTTACATTTGCTACTGCAATCAAGGCCGGATGAGCAGTCTGCTTAAAGACGGAAATCTAAGACCATAGCGGGGCCTTTGTACTTCAAGCTCCATTCATCTGTTATTGACAGTTTGAACAGGGCAATTGCACAGCCACTAAATTTTCTTGTCCTTTAGAAAAGCATATACTCTGAACTTTAAGAAATAATTTAACTTGGTCCATTAAAAATCCTAGTGGAACAAATTTGAGCGTCTTTGGAGAGTTAGCTCTGAAAGAAAGACTGAGAATTTTATATTATTGGCAGAAACAAAAGGGAAATGTTAAGAGTTGCATAATAGCTATAGCCAACAGCCAAGTTTCAACTGTGCAGATTTCATTATCCTGAGCTCTTAATCACCAGTCCTAGTCAGGCAGGAGCAGCCTTATGCATTATATAAACATCTCAGCTGGAACAGAAAATAGGTCCAGACCTGGGAAAGAGACAGTCAGAGCTGGGCTGGGCTTCTTTAAATCAAAAGTTCACTAAAATATATCTCCAGGATAATATTGCCTTTCATCATTCCAGTCAGCAATATTTATTCAATTGAAAGTTTTGATCAAAACAAAAAAGAGATTAAGTAACAAAAAGAGCACTGCAGAGAGCTTTAGGAATACAAATAATACAGAGATACTTTTTAAAACATTCACTCCTTCTCAGCAGAGCCCTGTAATGACCTATACCACATCATGCTCTCAGTTTTTGAAGCTCCATGTCAGTGAGGAACTGGGCCAGGATTAGAAATAAACTACTACTTCTACTGATGGCCCTTAATAACAATTGTCTCAATTAAAAAAAAGCAATGATTGAAAACAGCTTAAAATATGCATACAAATTCCAGGGTAGGATTCAAAATCACCATAAGTAAAGTGTGTGCCATGTCTGAGACATTCCGGCCTACTTTTGCCTACAAATATGCCGTGTAGCATGGCCTTTGACAATGTTGATTATGCCATTATTTCTTGTGCCCTTGATCCATCCACTGAAATATTCTGTAGGCCTTGGGCTGTCTTGGTTAAAGAAATAGAGGCTGTACTTAGTGAGTGCCAGGCCTACAGGTGCACACCAGTAGACAGGCCAGGGTGGGTGCTGGCCGCAGGGACCTCACAATCAGGTAGGGAGAGATAGCTGAATAGGGGGATACCACTGTACATTTGATAAAACTCTTTCAGGGAAAACAAAAGGTGTTATGGGAGAAAACGATGGGTGGGAGGCCTCCAGGAGGAGGCCCCTGCTCCTCTCTAAACAATCAGAAGGGCCTGGTCATAAAATAGGAAACGGGTGGAAAAGTCGAGTGGAGGGAACTGGGAAGAGGGAAGGCTGCTGGGCAGACAGGGCAGGGCTCAGATCATACATGACGCTTGAGGCCACAGTCAGGAGTTTGGATTTCATTCTCAATGCAGTGAGAAGCTACCTAAGGGTTTTCAGCAGGGGAGTAACAGGTTCTTATTTGCTTTTTGAAAAAGTACCACTAGGGACTCCTCTGGTGGTCCAGTGGCTAAGACTCCCAATGCAGGGGGCCCGAGTCTGACTCCTGGTCGGGGAACTAGGTCCCACATGGGGCAACTAAGACCTGGCATAGACAGATAAATAAATAGTTGAAAAACTAAATAAAAAGTATCACTAGTATCATTGAAACTGCCGTGTGGAGAGCATGGGGTTGGGTTCTGAACAGTGGCAGACGCCCAGCCAGGACACTCCTGTGTTCTCCAAGAGGGAAAAATGGTGGCTGTGACCAGGATGGAATCGGTGGAGATGGAGCAAAGCAGAGATTCAAGTCCATTTTGGAAACAGTTGCACTTAACACATTCTCCTTTTATCCTGTCTCCTATGGTATTTATCAAATTTTCCTTAGGGACTTCCCTGGTGGCTCAGACAGTAAAGCGTCAGCCTACAATGCGGGAGACCTGGGTTCAATCCCTGGGTCAGGAATATCTCCTGGAGAAGGAAATGGCAGCCCACTCTAGTATTCTTGCCTGGAAAATCCTATGGACAGAGAAGCCTGGTGGGCTACAGTCCATGGTGTCACAAAGAGTCAGACACGACTGAGTGAGTTCACTTCACTTCCTTTGCAGTATTGACAATGAGCTTTATATGTGTCCCGTTTCCATCTCATCAAGGTTATGCACCTTTGACAACAGAGACTGTTAATCACCTTTGAATCCTCAGATCTTTTCACAGTGCCTTGGCCATACATGGCCTGCCATAAATATTTGTTCAGTTATATACACAAAAACACTTACTCCAGCTTCCTTAGGAAACCCTCCACATGGGGCTGGCAGAGACCTGGCACTTGGCTGTCTCTGGTGACTGATCATTAAGCCTGTGGCCTCGGAAGCTGCGGCGTGTGGCTAAGCCTGCAGAGGAACACGTTGAGGGACATCTGTGAGGCCCATCACGAGAGCAGCCTCTGACAGATGGCACTGCACCAGCCACGGCTACCCCAGCAGGAAGAGCATCAGTAACCATGGGAACCACCAGGGGCCAAGGTCTAGGCCCCTCCACCAAATGGGAAGGCAGGGGGTAGGGAGGAGCCCAGATACAGGCAAACGGGAGTGGCTTAGGGCTGAATCTGATTTAGAAAAATAAAGGAATGTGGCCTTTCACTGTGCTCTAGTGCCTAGAGTCAATTTGTGAATCTTGGTAATATTTACATATAAGGGTCTCATAAAGTTCTCATCCGTTATTAGACTTTGGCATCCTATTTCAAGGGAATATCATCTCTTTTCGGTGAGTTACTGCTGGGCTAGAAAAGAAGGGCAGAAGGGAGGTATATGCAGCCGCTACATAGGGAGAAAGATTTAGAATTGATATGAAAATTAGTCTGGAAGACAGAGTTCAATCTATGTCTACAAGAGCCACGTCACACAAGGCAATTAGCTTGACTTCAAGTGCAAGTTAGCTATGAACGATCAGATGCTTTGGATCCCCCTCTACCCAGGTCCCACTAGAATTAACCTTATTCTGTATAGAGAGCAGACTCCAAAACAGTGCCAGAAACTAAGAATAAGGAATAACCATATACCAGAAACTGGAAAGATCTCTGCCCAGATTCACCTCCATGGAGCCAAATGAGAAGGTCGCTGAAGACCAACAGATTGCCCATTTCTACGGCCTGGAGGGAAGCAGGATGCTCTTTGCCACAGATGCCTGTGATCTGGAGTGATGTAAGCTGGACTCACTGGGACAGGGTGGAAAGAGGAGATAGCAGAGCTGCTGGAGAGTCTTTGTGAAACCGGCAGGCTGCAATTGGAGAAGGCAATGGCAACCCACTCCAGGACTCTTGCCTGGAAAATCCCATGGACAGAGGAGCCTGGTGGTCTGCAGTCCATGGGGTCGCTGGGAGTCGGACACGACTGAGCGACTTCACTTTCAGTTTTCACTTTCATGCATTGGAGAAGGAAATGGCAACCCACTCCAGTGTTCTTGCCTGGAGAATCCCAGGGATGGGGTAGCCTGGTGGGCTGCCGTCTATGGGGTCACACAGTCGGACACGACTGAAGCAACTTAGCAGCAGCAGCAGCAGGCTGCAATATCACTGCCCCTTCCCAAGGATGGGCAGGGAGACAGCACTGAGCGTGGGATAGACTGGTTTCTGTTTCCTCCAGCCTGCTCAACCAGGCAGTTTCCATTCTGACACTGCAAATGGAAGTGACTGATCTTGAGAGGTTGAAGCCAGAGGGAGTGGGGTGAGGAGGTACCATCCCTAAGGCTGAACGTCGGTGTATCTTCAGTGGTGACATTCCTCACCGAAGTCCTAGCTCACCCCACTAAATTTTTTCAACCCAAACCAAACTGAGTAGCTTTACTTGTCTGCTAGGGGCTGGGTGGGTTCCTGGGTCTCTATAGAGCTCTGTTTTGGTCTCTGACAAATTTAAGTTTATCCAAGCATTTGGAATGTTCAAATATACTTCAATCTTTGGCTAGCATAAATCCTTTTTAATATGGATGGAGTACACAGAGATCATTCAACATGTGGTCTATTAAAAGCCTACACATAGAAAGGTGCAAGTAATTAGCTAAAGACAGAGAGAAAAGTTGTCTACTGAAGTAGATATGTTCTAAGAAGCAGAAGAAAATTTTTAAAAAATCCTATCCATATATTTGATCATGCCAAAAAAGACAATGCAGGTAACTAACAGCAGATGAGGCTGTAAGTAGGCAATAGGACAGGATAAGTAAAAGCTGTGCATAAATTAAATACAGGATTTGTTGTTTAGTCGCTAAGTTGTGTCTGACTCTTTTGTGATTCCATGGACTGTAGCCCCCCAGGCTCCTCTGTCCATGCAATTTCCCAGGCAGGAATACTGGAGTGGCTCACCATTTCCTTCTCCAGGGGATCTTCTTGACCCAGGGACTGAATCTACATCTCTTGCATTGGCAGGAAGTCTTTACCACTGAGTTACCTGGGAAGCCTGAAATACAGGATAGCCACATTCAAAACCATACCGCTGCTGCTGCTGCTAAGTTGCTTCAAGTCGTGCCCGACTCTGTGCGACCGCACGGACAGCAGCCCACCAGGCTCCTCTGTCCCTGGGATTCTTCAGGCAAGAATACCGGAATGGGTTGCCATTTCTTTCTCCAATGCATGAAAGTGAAAAGTGAAAGTGAAGTCGCTCAGTCGTGTCCGACTCTTAGTGATCCCATGGACTGTAGCCTACCAGGCTCCTCTGTCCATGGGATTCTCCAGGCAAGAGTGCTGGAGTGGGGTGCCATTTCCTTCTCCACAAACCACTGGCAACAGTCAATAGCAGCCTTGAAAAGGTAGTAAAATGAACTAGTGAGGTAAAGGGTAAACATAAGAAACTCTACATATAGATGGAAGGCCATCTGAAAATGTTGTAACAGAAGATATTAGATAAGAGGTTAACCGTTGAAAAGCAATCTCTTAGACAGTAGGGTTCTTGAAGAAATAAGGTTGCAAAATGTGACTTAGTAGAACAAAATTTTCCTAATACTAAAAGGAGGGTGTAGTGGGGACACAGAGGAGAAAAAGAAGACTAAAAGAAGACTCCAAGTGTATACATTCTTCAGCAAAAAATAACTGTATAATAATTGTCAGATTACTATACAGTTGTACATCAACAACCTCAGATATGTGGATAATACCACTCTAACAGTAGAAAGTGAAGAGGAACTAAAGAGTCTCTTGATGAGGGTGAAGGAAGAGTGTGAAAGAGCTGGCTTAAGACTAAATATTAAAAAAACTAAGATCATGGAATTCAGCCCCAGTACTGCATGGCAAATAGAAGGGGAAAAGGTGGAAGCAGTGACAGATTTCCTCTTCTTGAACTCCCAAATCACTGCGGACGGTGACTGCAGCCATGAAATCAGAAGACCATTGCTTCTGGGCAGGAAAGCAATGAGAAACCTAGACATTGTATTGAAATACAGAGACCTTACTCTTCTGACAAAGGTCTGTATAGTCAAGGCTACGGTCTTCCCAGTGGTCACATATGTTTGTGAGAGCTGGATGATAAAGAAGGCAGAGCGTCAAAGAATTGATGCCTTTGAACTGTGGTGCTGGAGAAGACTCCTGAAAGTCCCTTGGACAGCAAGGAGATCAAACCAGTCAATCTTAAGGGAGATCAACTCTGAGTATTCACTGGAAAGACTGATGCTGCAGCTTCAGTATTTTGGTCATCTGATGAAAACAGACAATTCACTGAAAAAGTCCCTGATGCTGGGAAAGATTGAGGGAAGAAGAGGGTGTCAGAGAAAGAGATGGCTGGACGGCATCACCGATGCAATGAACATGAACTTGGACAAACTCTGGGAAATACTGAGGGACCGGGAGGCCTGGAGTGCTACCGTCCACGGGGTTGCAAACAGTCAGACACGACTGGGTGACTGAACAACAACAAGAATCCTCTAAATATCTTAGCAAAACAAAGTTCTAAAACTAATGTCCAAAAACACTTCTATCAAGGTATAACAATACAGATGACCGTACACTTCACCAATGTTATTTTAACATAATAGAAAAACACATATACAGCTTTCAAAGAAAACGGACAGACTAACACATTTCTGAATCAGGTCAAATTAATACTGATGTGAAGGTAACATATAGTTATTTTTAGACAGCAAAGACTCAGGGGGCAAAATGCTTTAAGGAATTAAACTGCTCAAAGATACTTGCCAAAACACTCAGAGATAATTAAAAAAAATTTTTTTTAAATGGGCATTTCAGTTTTAAAGAACTGTGGAAACCAAAACCAACTGGGAATATAAGCCCAGTCTACACTTATTTAGATTTTGGTTTCAAACTTATATAGAAAAATTATCTGTAAAAGATAATTAAAAGGTTAAAAGGGGCAATGCATAGTAAAAGCACAGCAGCAATAATGAACTTCATATACTAAAAGGCATGTAATAATAAGATAAGCTCTGTAATGATAAGAAGAAATCAATGCAAATAACTGACACATGAGATGACAAATCGGAATCGGTATCATATGAAGAAAGCAAAAGCAAAAGTAATAAATGGAAGACTTGAATAGCATAAAAAGTGGGACTGAGTTAACAGATAACCCACATTTTAACAAATCTATGAGAGAGTGCTTTCTTTTCAAGTGTTCTTAGCACATTTACAAAACTGACTCTGTAGAGACTGATCATAAGGACAAATATTCCCCCAAACATGTTTTATCAATCAAATTCTCTAGCCACAAAGAAATAAAAAGTTAAGAGGAAAGGTTTTATGACAGCAAGACAATAATAAAAAATAAACTTGGAACTTAAAAAAAATACCCATCTGAGGCAATAACTTTATAAATGGAAAAATGTTTTAAAAGCAAACAGGATTATCACATCTTTATTAAGAATAAGGAAAAACTGCCAACCACCTAAATCTATGACAAGAGGGGGAATAGTTAATTAAGGTACTTCATATGTGGTCTTGGGCAAATTACTTCATCTAAGTCTCTATTTCCTTATCTGTAAACTGGGGATAATTAGCTCCTTCAATGAATTGTAAAGATGAAATTAGACAATGCTTGTAAAATATTTTAATCACTATGCCAGCCACCAAGAGAACCCTCAGTCAGTCTTATCTATTAAGACTGTCATTATTTAAAATTATGTTTACATTGAGTTTGCAATAATAGAAGTGCTAATGTTACACCACTGAGGGGAAAGTACAAGGTCATCATCTGAAATACAGTTGACGAAAACTACGTAAAATAAACAAATATGTGTAACAATTAAAATTGAGGCTCATCATTCTCTCACCCTAAGCACACTGACACATCTAAAAGAAACAAAAATGTGACTTTCACGAAGCTGGGAAAACAATAGGGGTATTTAGGAATACAGAGCTGTGATTTATGTAATTTATCAGGCATCTTGAAGCAAAACTTCTAATAAGTCTATTTGGACTGTTTCCCTGAAGAGCTCAAATCTATCTTTTTGCCTTTCAGGACCTCAGATCTTGTCCCTTCAGGTGTTGCTTCATCCCCCTCACAGGGCTGATCATTGCTCTTTGTTTCTCTCATGTGTATTCCTTTCAACCAGTGGAATGGATCTTCCTTGGGGACCCGTCCTTCTTTTGTATATTAATATGTGAATACTTAAAATTTAATAATTGTGTCCCTGCGGAAAATTCTTAAAGAGATGGGAATACCAGACCACCTAACCTGCCTCTTGAGAAATCTGTATGCAGGTCAAGAAACAACAGTTAGAACTGGACATGGAACAACAGACTGGTTCCAAATTGGAAAGGAGTACGTCAAGGCTGTATATTGTCACCCTGCTTATTTAACTTATATGCAGAGTACATCATGTGAAATGCCGGGCTGGATGAAGCACAAGCTGGAATCAAGACTGCTGGGAGAAGTATCAATAACCTTATAAATGCAGATGACACTACCCCTATGGCAGAAAGCGAAGAACTAAAGAGCCTCTTGACGAAAGTGAAAGAGGAGAGTGAAAAGTTTGGCTTAAAATTCAACATTCAGAAAACTAAGATCATGGCTTTTGGTCCCATCACTTCATGGCAAATAGATGGAGAAACAGTGACAGACTTTATTTCTTGGGCTCCAAAATCCCTGCAGATGGTGACTGCAGCCATGAAATTAAAAAATGCTTGCTCCTTGGAAGAAAAGCTATGACCAACCTAGACAGCATATGAAAAAGCAGAGACATAACTTGGCTGACAAAGGTCTGTCTAGTCAATTTATGGTTTTTCCAGTAGTCATGTGTGGATATGAGAGTTGGGCTATAAAGCTGAGTGCTGAAGAATTGATGCCTTTGAACTGTGGTGCTGGAGAAGACTCTTGAGAGTCCCTTGGACTGCAAGGAGATCAAACCAGTCCATCCTAAAGAAAATCAGTCCTGAATATTCATTGGAAGAAATGATGCTGAAGCTGAAGCTCCAATACTTTGGCCACCTGGTGTGAAGAACTGACTCACTGAAAAAAGACCTTGATGCTGGGAAAGATTGAAGGCAGGAGGAAAAGGGGATGACAGAGGATGAGATAGTTGGATGCCATCACCGACTCGATGGACATGAGTTTGAGCAAGCTCTGGGAGTTGGTGATGGACAGGGAAGCCTGGCGTGCTGCAGTCCATGGGGTTGCAAAGAGCTGGACACAACTGAGTGACTGAACTGAATCGGGCTATAACCTGTTGCTAGTTTTCTACTTTCCTAGTTTCCAAATTTTCTACAGTGCATATGTATTACCTCTTTGTGGTAAACTGAGATAGCATATTGAAAAGCAGAGACATTACTTTGCCAACAAAGGTCCGTCTAGTCAAGGCTATGGTTTTTCCAGCAGTCATGTATGGATGTGAGGGTTGGACTGTGAAGAAAGCTGAGCACCGAAGAACTGATGCTTTTGAACTGTGGTGTTGGAGAAGACTCTTGAGAGTCCCTTGGACTGTATGGAGATCCAACCAGTCCATTCTAAAGGAGATCAGTCCTGGGTGTTCTTTGGAAGGAATGATGCTGAAGCTGAAACTCCAGTACACTGGCCACCTCATGCGAAGAGTTGACTCATTGGAAAAGACTCTGATGCTTGGAGGGATTGAGGGCAGGAGGAGAAGGGGACGACAGAGGATGAGATGGCTGGATGGCATCACCGACTCAATGGACATGAGTTGAGTGAACTCCGGGAGTTGGTGATGGACAGGGAGGCCTGGTGTGCTGCGATTCATGGGGTCGCAAAGAGTCGGACACTACTGAGCAATTGAACTGAACTGAACTGAGATAATATTGATGTGCCATAAAATTCACCCTTTGAAAGTGTGCAATTCAGAGGTTTTTATTATATTCTCAAAGTTGTACAGCTCTTCCCACTATTTAATTTTAGAATATTTTCATCACCCCCAAAAGACACCTTGTGCCAATTAGCAGACATTCTCATTCCCTCCTCCCTCCAGCTCTGGAAAACAGAAATTTACTTCCTGTCACTATGGATTTTCCTACTCTGGACATTTCTTATAAATGGAACCATACAATATATGGCCTTCTGTGTCTGTCTTCTATTCAGCTTCATGTTTTCAAGTTCATCCATGTGCTAGTACTTCATTCCTTTTTGTGACTGAATAATATTCTTAGATGTATTAATTCTTTAATGGAAAAACTATTTTAGGTTTTAAAAAGGTAATGATTACATACGTATAACTTCATTTTTGTTTTAAATTATTGGCTGCACTGGGTCTTAATTGTGGCACACAGTATCTTTCTTGCTGCATGTGGGATCTTTAATTGCGGATATAGAATCTAGTTCCCTGACCGGGGATTGAACCCAGGCCCCCTGCATCGGGAGTGCAGAGTCTTAACCACCAGACCACCAGGAAATCCTACTTTTGGTTGTTAATTCTACTAAAAATACCCTGGTACACTCCAATCATAAGAAAAAATGATTTTTGGTGATGCATAAATTGTTTTTCAAAATCATGCATTTAAAAATCACAGTGGAAAAAAAAATAAAAATAAATAAAAATCACAGTGAGCCTGTTAAACCTGTTTTTTTTTTTTTTCTAACTGAAGCTCTCAACTAAAAAGAACATAGGAATATAAATGATATCTTGCTGAACATCAGACACAGAAATTGAACCCAAAGAGACAGCTGTGGGTAACCAGGACCATACATACAATTCTATCTCAGAGAGAAGATGAAAAATTCTTGGCTTTTAAATTCTGAATGTTCAAAGGAATACTTATGGTAACTGAAATGAGCAATTTTTAGAAACTAAGCATGTAAACTATTCTGTGGCAATCAACTGCAGTTATTTTAATTTGTATAGATGTAGCATAACTGAGCTTTATACTCACTAAGAAAAAGAAGTTCCAAATTTGCTTGTATGCATGTTGTATATTTGCGTACCTGCAAATCACAAACATACAAATACTGATGCACACTCAATGAGTGAATTTAATGTTATAATCTCTACTTGTAGGCAAATTCTACTTATTTTCAGTCACAAGGGATATAGCTCGATCAAAGCTGACTGCAGCTAGGTCATATTAAGTAAGGGTAATTCATCAAACTGTACACTTGTAATCTGTACACATTTCTCCATGCATGTTATACTTCAATCTACCTTTTTTAAAGTTAAAAAGAAATAAAGCAACAGAAGACTCTACACATTGTTTTCACAGTGGAGGGCCTGTAGTCCTCATCCGGGTGAGCCTTAGCTAAGGGCTGGAGGAAGCTTTGCCAAGAATGAATAATTAAAATATTGCTCAAGCCTTTCAAGAGACACCAAATGCTATTTGAGAAAGCTGGTATCAGTCTGCAGACTAGATGTGCTTAAAAACCCATCCTCACATAGAAGAAGCCTGTACACTCCGCTGTCGTAAGTTGTTCATTCAAAGCGCTCTCTAAAGATGTCACTTGGGTTAGCGTCTGTACTGCCAGAGAGATCACCTGCTGCAACACCTTCAGATGTGATGACAGTCAAACAACTGCACCTAATCATTTATGAGACTATAATATGTCAGTGAGGATTAGCTTATGCGCTCATTCAGGCAAATGAAGAAAATAGTTTTTTTTCCACCAGCCTCCCCCTCTCCCCAAACCAGGATTCCTAACGAAGTTAGACCATAAAATGCAAAAATGCTGGTGGACAAAAAACTATTAAAATATCTTATTTTTATTCAACGTTATTGACTGCCAGCATTGTGTAGATTCTAGCTAGTATTCAATGTTTTCAGGACATGTTCCTGTACCCTCCAACTCTTAGTGGGAATGATGACATGAAAGATTGTGCATTTATTAAAAGCAGGATGAAGCACTGTTTGTGGGAGTGGGAGACGGTATCATTATTTTAGATAATGATAACTTTTGGATAATGGCTCAGAAGACTTTTAAATGTCCATAACATTCATCTGATTATCAGACTTTATTCCTAGAAAAATATTTAGGATTACAATAAGATTCCATTCAAGGAGTGTTTATCATATTACTGTGGAAACAAAATATTGGAAACAATTTTAGAAACCCGACCACAAGGGAGGAATTTTTAAAAAAGCGTCCACATACCGGAAAAGTATAGAGTAGTTAAAAATGTAAAATTATAGGAGTACATTTATTGTTATAGTTAGAGGCTCATGAGTAACACCCTTCCTTAAAAATTATGTACCTAAATACACAGAGAAATACTTGGGATATAGATACCTTAAAATATTGATGTCAACGAGGATTAGAATTGATTTTCTTTTTTCTTATCTACACATCCCATCTTTTCAATAATGAACATGTTTGTTATTTTATAACAAAGTCATTTTACGAAAATGTGACGGTAGGGAGGTAGGAAAATGAAGGACTACAATATTTATGTGTGTGGGAATACACTCTCTTGTTCCATTATGTAAAATTAGTGTCTATTCTTTACTTTCTCTCTACATATCATAAAAGCTGTATGCGACGTGCCTTTCATATGGTAGGAAACAGCCTTGCTGCTCCCAGCACCTGTCTTTCCATTCTAAGCAGCCATCCTGCTGATCAACAGTATCATCTTGGGGCTTCTGGTCATTCAGCTCTCTTGACTTCTGTCAAAAGAACTAACATCTCAATAGATGCAAACACACAAATACACAGCCACTCAGCCTAGAACAATGCAGCAGAGCTACCCCGGCTGCACACTAGGTGCAGGGACAAGCCCATGGGAAAATCTCCTTCTGTTCTCTTTCCAGCTCAGGTCATGAGATGTTGAGAGATATCCGTTCTCATGTCAGAAGAGAGTTCCTGGTCCACTTCAAATAAACCAATTTTTTAAAAATCTAGAATCTGAAATATTCCAAAGGTTTACTGTTGATTTTTGTTTGATACACACAAAGGGAAACAATTTCCCTTCCTTGAAGCCTCTTTCCAGGAGCCTTAATGATTGGCTGCCAAATTTAGCTTTGGCTCCATCTCCACCATGTCTATTATTCCTCCACGCTATTGATGTGAGGCCAAATCTCATCCCTATTTAAAGCGCCCAAGAGCAGATGTCTTGATGAAAGGGGGGTGATGGTGAATCTACATTGAAAAAATCCAGGAAAACATGCTATAATGAATGGAAGCACACAGTTTCATGACTTAAGCTATTAAAAGTACATTCTCAGGAAAGAACCAATAGACTTAATCACATCATATGAAAAATCAAAGGCAGAAGAGGGAATTGTAGAGAAGGCAGTCAAGAAATCAGCTGCTTATCAGAATGACTGGGGAAATTTGTTTTGTTTCAAATACTGCTGCCTGCACAAGAATGTCCTTGGCAGCACTACTCGTAATAGCCAACATCTGGAAACAAACCACTGACAGTACAATGGATAAAGAAATAATAAATTGAGGTCTATCCACACAATGGAATATTATACACTGTTAAAAAGGGATGAACTACAGCTGCATACAATTATAATGAATCTTACAAACACAATATTGAAAGAGGCCAGACACAAAAGAGATTTCATTTGTATAAAAGTTGACAGTCAGGCAAAAGTAATCCATGGCATTAGAAGTGAAGACAGTGGTTGCCTCAGTTAGACAGTGACTGAACAGGGGCTTAAGATGGGATTTGGGGTGCTGCTAAATGGAAACAGTGTCAGACTTTACTTTTTTGGGCTCCAAAATCACTGCAGATGGTGACTGCAGCCATGAAATTAAAAGACGCTTACTCCTTGGAAGGAAAATTATGACCAACCTAGATAGCATATTGAAAAGCAGAGACATTACTTTGCCAACAAAGGTCTGTCTAGTCAAGGCTATGGTTTTTTCTGTGGTCATGTACGGATGTGAGGTTGGACTGTGAAGAAGGCTGAGCGCCGAAGAATTGATGCTTTTGAACTGTAGTGTTGGAGAAGACCCTTGAGAGTCCCTTGGACTGCAAGGAGATCCAACCAGTCCATTCTGAAGGAGATCAGCCCTGGGATTTCTTTGGAGGGAATGATGCTAAAGGTGAAACTCCAGTACTTTGGCCACCTCATGCGAAGAGCTGACTCATTGGAAAAGACTCTGATGCTGGGAGGGATTGGGGGCAGGAGGAGAAGGGGATGACAGAGGATGAGATGGCTGGATGGCACCACTGACTCGATGGACGTGAGTCTGAGTGAACTCCAGAAGTTGGTGATGGACAAGGAGGCCCGGCGTGCTGCAATTCATGGCGTCGCAGAGTCGGACATGACTGAGCAACTGAACTGAACTGAACCGAAGGTTGCATTTCCATATGTAGGTCCTGGTTAGGTCAGATTGGGGTGTGTGTTTAGTTTGTGATAATTCTTTAAGCTGGGAGAAATGTCAATAACCTCAGATATGCAGATGACATCACCCTTATGGCAGAAAGTGAAGAGGACCTAAAAAGCCTCTTGATGAAAGTGAAAGAGGAGAGTGAAAAAGTTGGCTTAAAGCTCAACATTCAGAAAACAAAGATCATGGCATCCTGTCCCATCACTTCATGGCAAATAGATGGAGAAACAGTGGAAACAGTGTCAGACTTTATTTTTTTGGGCTCCAAAATCAGTGCAGATGGTGATTGCAGCCATGAAATTAAAAGACGCTTACTCCTTGGAAGAAAAGTTATGACCAACCTAGACAGCATATTCAAAAGCAGAGCCAATACTTTGCCGACTAAGGTCCGTCTAGTCAAGGCTATGGTTTTTCCAGTAGTCATGTATGGAGGTGAGAGTTGGACTGTGAAGAAGGCTGAACACTGAAGAATTGATGCTTTTGAACTGTGGTGTTGGAGAAGACTCTTGAGAGTCCCTTGGACTGCAAGGAGATCCAACCAGTCCATTCTGAAGGAGATCAACCCTGGGATTTCTTTGGAAGGAATGATGCTAAAGCTGAAACTCCAGTACTTTGGCCATCTCATGGGAAGAGTTGACTCATTGGAAAAGACTCTGATGCTGGGAGGGATTAGGGGCAGGAGAAGGGGACGACAGAGGATGAAATGGCTGGATGGCGTCACCGACTTGACGGACGTGAGTCTGAGAGAGTCTGGGAGTTGGTGATGGACAGGGAGGGCTGGCGTGCTGCGATCATGGGGCCGCAAAGAGTCGGAGACGACTGAGCGACTGAACTGAACTGAACTGAATTCTTTAAGTTATATAGTTATGATTCATGTATTTTTGTTTAAACAAGATACAGTTCAATAAAAAAGTTTAAAACTCAGATTCCTGGGCCCTAACATGAATAACTAAGACTACAGGTTATAAAATTCCTGGGAGTATTCAATGTATAGCAAAGGTTCAGAATCATTGGACCAGATGATCTGCATCTGATATTGTGCCAGTCTCTACTGGCCCATGAACCAACTGTTAAATTTTCAGGACTTTTGCAAGCCTGTTAAAATAGGGTCAGTACTGAATATTAATTATATAAAGTTTCAATTAAATAAATTATATTAAAACAAAGGTAACTAAATACTCAAAACTTACCGCTTTGTGTTTATTCTACTATATTTTACTACTACCTGTATTTTGAAGTTTGTTGCTGTTGTTCAGTCCCTAAGTCGTGTTAGACTCTTTGTGACCCCATGGACTGCAGCGTGCCAGGCGTCCCTGTCCTTCACAATCCCCCAGAGTTTGCTCAAACTCATGTCTGTTAAGTCAGTGATGGCAGCCAACCATCTCATCCTCTGTTGCTCACTTCTCCTCTTGCCCTCAATTTTCCCCAGCATCAGGGTCTTTTCCAATGAGTCAGCTTTTTGCATCAGGTGGCCAAAGTATATTTTGGGGTTATTTATTCCAGTTTTATCTGTATAATGGAAATACTATATAATCATGTGCTACTGTGGGCTTCCCCGCTGGTTTAGCAGTAAAGAATTCGCCTGAGCTGCAAGAGATGTGGGTTCAATCCCTGGATCAGAAAGATCCCCTGGAGAAGAATATGGCAACCCACTCCAGTATTCTTGCCTGGGAAAGCCCATGGACAGATGAGCCTGGCGGGCTATGATCCATGGAGTCACAAATGAGTTGACACGACTTCGTAACTAAACAACAACGATGTGCTACTCTACCATCTCTTTCCAACTCCACACTCAGTCACAGTGGTGGTTTCAAACTGGCCATGGTGAAACTGGCAACCACTCCACATCAGGTCTTGCTTTACTTTTCTGTCACCGTGACGTAAGAAAATGACTTTAAAATGCTAATAATGCAGATTAAACTTAAAAGGGTGTAATGTATATAGCTGTTATATTATGAATAATCCATTTAAGGAAATATCCTTACAGTATTTAAAAGCTATCATTTGGCTCAGCAAAGAAGTCATTCGTATCTTTGATGAATGAATACAGTCTGACATATGCCTTTGTTACTTCAGTTTTGTCTTATTCATTAACATAAGGAAAAACACTGGCCAACATTTACATGGGAATTGCGCTCATCAACTGTACCATAGGTAGACCATGGATAGATGAGTTCTCAAAACCAGTGTTTTATGAGACCCAATTAGCTAAACGGAGTTTACAACAAAGAGTATTCTTTATTATTATTTATAAATAGTATGCTACACCCATTCTTTATGTCAGCAAAATTTATAATCAACTTATGTTTGCACATAAATGCACTCTTTTTCTCTTCCAGAGTACAGGCTGATTTACCAGCACAAACCTTTCACGTTTAAGATTCTATGACTCTATATAATTTAAGAAAGAAGAAAACAAAATAAGATGGGAGCCTCCAAGGAAGGAGTTTCAGCATAAGATAATGACTATACTTTACAAAGTACAGTATATTTCCCTACTTAAAATATGATCCTCAGACCAGTAGCACTGGCATCAATGAGGTACCCCTGGGAAACGCCTAATCTTAGGCCTCACTCTAGAACTTCTGAATCAGAATCTGCATTTTATTAAGATGCCCAGGTCACTTTTATGCACATTAAATTTTGGGAAGCATTGCTTTAACAATAAACTCCCTGCTATGAATGGAAACTCACATAACTGGTTTGAGATTAGTAGCAATCTAGCAATTGGTGATTTCTAAGCAGCTCATACCGAATGAAGGACAGCACTGGGGAAAACACCTAATGGCTAACCCTACACTTGTAGAGTGAAGAACAGGGAATCCTGATGTGCTACAGTCCATGGGGTCACAAAGAGTCTGACACGACTTAGTGACTCAATAACTAACCTGAAGAGGACATATGTCTTGCAACACACATTTGTCCAACACTGAAAAGGGAAACTGAGCCACTAGGAAAGTAAAGGCTATTCTAGGCCACTTGGATGATTCATTTCAAAAAACGGGGAAAAAGTACAAGAAAAAAAATCTTATCAGGAGCTTTTCTCCATGTATATGTAATAAGAACTGTTGCCAAAGACTTGGATCCAAAAACTCAAAACAGGGCAGCAAGTGCCACATGACAAAGTGTGGCAGCTGGAGAGAGGAGTGTGATGAAACATTTCCCAGAGATGTAATTTAGGCCACGGTAGCTATCAAGTGCTGCGGGTGAAGGGGGAAATTGCAGTGCTCATGTTTTTCCCATCAACATATCAGTTAGCAACCTGCGACAGAGAGAAAAGACGGTCAATGCCCAGGAAAGATTCAATACTAGAGTTAACTGAAATGATGGGAGGAAAGTCTCGCTTGTTTTGAAATTGAAAGCAAAAATGTTTTACTGGCAACACTTTTCTCCGAAAATATTTTAGTTATTTGGCTGAAAACACAGTAGCTGCTTTGAGATGCAAAGGTCTACATGGAAAACACCTTAGATAAAAAAAGTGTCTGAAAGGACATGAGAGCCAGGTATCTCCCAGAGCAGCTTGCGATTACTTTGAGGCAGAAACTGAAGCAATAAAGTAATTCATGCAAAGCTCAGCAACCCTAGAGTGTGAAGAAGACAAATGTAATTGTGACCAGGCTACTGGTACTGAGGGACACAACTGGGCCCGTTTTCACCCGAGGAAAAAGGTCATTATAATGATCCCTTGCAGTGTCAGACTTCAGATGACTCCAGAACATTTAGCAGCAAAATGATATGGATGCCCTACTGTGTTGTAACATTTTCTCTTGACATACTTTAGCAAGGCTAAGAAGAAAACTCACCCTTGTTGAACACCTGTTTTTTGTGTGTTTTTTAATCATTTATTTGTCTGGCTGCACCAGGTCTGAGTTGGGGCATGTGGGATCTTTACTTGCAGCCTGTGAACTCTTAGTTGCAGCCTGTGAAATCTAGTTCCCTGACCAGGGATAGAACTGGCAGACCTTGCATTGGGGGAGCACGGAGTCTTAGCCACTGGACCATCAGGGAAGACCCCCTAATATCTGTTTTACATATGTGATTTCATAGCATTCTCATAATCCTCTGATGGAGGTGATATTGTCTACATTTTACAGATGAGCAAAATGCGCTCCAAAGAAATATGTCACCCACGTCACATGATTAATAAAAAGCCAGAAATCCATAGACAAAATTAAAAATCTCCATAGTTGATGAAAACAGGCATCTCAACAAAAACAGCTTGAAAGGGATCAGAGTATGGGATAATTAAGTTTTGAATACAAGGAGACTGGTCTGTATTGGTGTACATGAAGATAGGAAAGGTCTCTCCTAGGACCCACCATACCTTTACACTGCTGGAATCCCCTTGTAACCCATTTCTGGATGTATGTTAGGTTTCAGATATATTTCAAATTTGATAGCTGCAATTTTGGCTAAGTTGGAGGCTTTAGAAGGTGTGCCATGTTTCAGGTAGTGTTACATAAAAGAACTGAGCCCTGGACTGGGCTTTGGAAACCTGGGTTCAGCCCCAGCTGCGTCACTTACGAACTGGAAGAGTGGGTGAGCTGCACTGCTCCTCTGGATGGTAGATTGTTTCTCACCTATGTGAGGTTGGATTAAGGATCTTTAAGAACCTCTCTGGTTCAGGATTCAACCTCCATGACTCAACTGTTTACTAGTGTGACTTCCATCAAAATGTATTAGAGATGCCCTGAAGAATTAACAATCTGTACAGACAACACTGCTGTGTGGTTCAAGTTACCAAATACCAAACAAGACACATAAAATTAAAAAAGAACCCTACAAGAATAACTACTTCTTTTACAGTCTGCAGGAATAACCTGGAACTGAATATTTTAAAGTGCTTCCCCCCCATTATATACTTAAATCAAATATATATTCAAATTCTTAGATCTCAGTACAAATCCAAGCTCTACTTCCAATTAGTTCTTGACTTAATATACCTGAGTTTCCTTTTTGCTTCTATAAAATTGGAATTTATAAAGAATATTATCTGTAATACAATCAAGTGTCTGGCATCTAGAAGCAGCATGATGTAAGTACTGGTTATTGTTTTTTCAGCAGTCATTAGGGGTCTGGACTAGGTTGGGTGACAAACAGTTCCACGGAAATTTCTCCACAGAGGGATGGAGACTGAGATTGTAACCCCATTAGCACTGGGGACTTGCCATTAACCTGTGTCTATGCAATAAATAACGTCAGGTGCAGAGAGGAGAAATGTAATCGCACTTGTGGACCTGCAGGCATCCATCTGGTTTCCTTCTTTGTAAAACTTTCTAATTCACCCTTAGTTGATTAAACCTTATCGGACATGCTGATGTGCTTGATGGCACAGCTGCTGGCAGTATCTGAGGGCAGGTGTGTCCTGGGACATCCAAGAGTGGCTGTCATGCTCACATTTTAGTGTCTTTATTTGCCCATTTCTCAGTTTCTGTCCAATGTGTACGAGGAACAAAAGATTCTAGGAGGAGGTGACTTCACTTTGTTTATAAATTCCAGCCTCCCCCGATCCCCCAAAAAAACCCTAAACAATTTTTATTCTGACATATCAATAACCTGTCCATACACATCCCATCTGTTCGGGTGACTGCCTCTTGCCTTTCCAGGCAAAGCTCTCCTTTTCTCCTCCCCTCCCCCGTGAATCACACACTCCCACCCCCTTCCCCTTTCTACATACACCTCACTTTTTGTGACTTATCTTTCCTTCCCTCTCCAAATTTTGTTTCGGTGTTGAGATGTTGGTGGGGAGCCTGGGTAGAGAAAAGAAGATGAAAACAAGAACCAGATTCAAATAATCTGTACTCTTTGAACCCTATGAGGTGAAGCCAGAGTAAGGCCTTCAAAGAATGAGACTGAGCTGCCTGTTTTCTAAAAGGAAAAAGGAAGACCAATAAGAAGAGTAAAGAAAAAAAAATTCCTGTTTTCTACAGGTACATTTCTTGAGCGAAAAACAGCAGAATTTCATGTATTTCCAGGTGTGTTTTGAGAGAGGTCAAGCATAGTAACCAAAGCCTCTAAAGTTCAAAAAAGCAAACAAATGGTTGCTAATTAAATTACTCTTAGAGATACCATACTCATTCGAAGGCCTCTTTTGGTGCTAACATTATATGATTCAGAGTATAATTTTACTCTTTAAGCAACTATAGGTTTATAGTTGTTATATGGATAATTTACAACATACCATTGTCACAGCTAAGCAAATATCAGTTGATAATGAGGTCTTAACCTATAAGGGGGCTTCCCAGTCTAATAGAGCTATTATGATCTATTTCGTAATGATACATTATATAACAACTTTTATAGGACAAAGCTGTTATAGGACAGCTTACAATAATCCTTTAAACACTTAAAAGTATCTTTTAACTAATTAAGCTTTTGGGGTTATTAGCTTGGGTTGGGGGTATCAGTACATTAAAAAAGAAGATACAGTAAGGTTTTCTTTGGTAATTTATTCCCATTTTACTTTTTTATTATCCCTTTATATAATACTCTCTGAGAAGGATTAACAACTTACCCATTATTCTACAAAAAGTAAGGGTGGAGGAAGAAAGAGGGGAAAAGAGAAGGTTGTCAACCCTGGCAAAAACGGAAAACGTCCTGTTTAATCTTTAAATATTGGCCATTTTCAGGACTTACATTGGCATTTATTTACTAGGTATCCAAATATATCTATGTGGCACATTTCAGACAAACTGAGGTTGCAGAAGGAATCCAGTACTCTTAAGCACCAGGTCATGTTGTAATGCTTTCTTAGTGATGCTGTGAAGATTCAGACAGCTTACAATTTTGTTTCAATGCTTTTCAAGCAATAACACCTCAAGTTTGAGATACTGTAATTTAGCAGTTCTAGATGAATGCATAATCTCTCCCTGTTGGTTTGAAATTCTACACTCTGTCTTTCTCTAAACTCTTACCCTTTTATTATCTATCTAGACAAAAATGTGCTTGGAAAATTTTCCCTATCCATACATGGAATTGCAAAGTAGTCCCACAGGATAGAAAATGGTGAATTTGTGAATGTACCATTGACCCTCAGTTCAGGGCATGCATTATCTTGATTTATGTTCTCACTTTTCCTGCATGACTGTTTAATATCTTGTCTTTTAAAATCTATTTGTAAGATCCTTAAAACTGGAGACCCCCATA
Source organism: Capricornis sumatraensis (assembly GCF_032405125.1). NCBI lineage: Eukaryota > Metazoa > Chordata > Mammalia > Artiodactyla > Bovidae > Capricornis > Capricornis sumatraensis. Next base: position 28,476,385 of record NC_091078.1, on the reverse strand, counting down.
GTAAAAATCTTAAATTTTTGACAGGGCCATGCCATAAAGTACACACAAATACTTAATATTTTGCTGTTTTACTTAAAGAGAATGGAATTTATACTTTTGTAACACCTTTGTCATTGAATTTTACTACATAAGCTATAATTACCAAGTTATCTTAGGCAAGTCACTTAAACTTCTTTGGTCCCAGTTTTTCTATTGGACAAGATTTTTCCAACTAGAAAATTTAGGTTTTGGATTAAGACAGAACTTTAAAATATAATTTCTTCCATTTACTAGAAGCAGGAACTGAACCTATTACCTGACCTCTCTGAACTTTCAATTCCTCACCTTGTCCTCTGGAGACCAAGAGAAGTGTTACACCTCACAGGAATTTTTTTTTTTTTTTTCCAGAATGAGAACATAAGTGTAAGGAATGCAGCATATTACCTGAATTTTGGTTCAAGCTCAAAAATACCAGTCATTATTGTATCAATTTTCTTTCTGCTCTAGAGTGCTAAGATTAGGACAGATATAAAATTGCAATGATCAAGCATGCAAATCCCCTGTATCTTCAGCTTTTCCTGGCACGACTTGGGTCCCCAACATGAAAGAGAAAAGTCTTATAAAGAACAAACTGATTCAAGGCCTATTTTAGTGCTATTTTTACTCACAGAGTAAATAAAATAATTTTAATAATCATGGAAATTGTGATATTCGTAACTGAGTCAATAAAAAAAAAACTATGACAAAGACAACTCATTCTAAGACAAATGACCAAGTAAGTTGTTCTGAAATGCATGCTCAGAATCAGACAGAATATGTCAGCAATCTATGGTCACGGGTTTGCACAAAGACACTGACCTGGCTTGCTGGAAGTGAAGAACAGAACCCCCTGCTCACAGCTGGACTTACCTACACAAAAGAGAGAAGTGCCTTATAAAGTATTGGTCTGTAATACTTGCTCACTTGGAGCACATGGGGCGCCACTGACATTTTGAACATGCATTGTTTTCCTCTCTACCCCACCCACCAAAGAGCAGAACCTGCTTTATTTTTTCCAAGTGTCAGTGTTAAAATGGCATTTCTTGGGGCCATATACATCCTGAAATAGCTAGGTGAACTTTTTGTAGCATTTCTGAAAATATATTTCTGAGCATTTGGCAATGATACTAAAAAAAAAAAAAAAAAAAAGCAGTTAGCCACAAAACCATAAATAGAAACAAGGAAAACCTTTCAGGGATTTTACAATACAGAAGGAAAGGAAATGGATCTACTATTCCTCCAAAATAGCATTTTTAGGCCATATTATCATAAGTCCAAATGATTGTTGTTTTTTTCTATTTGATTGCATTTGCATAGCTAATAAGCTATGTTGTTGGACCAACATCAAACTGCCTGTGTTTCTGTTTCTACCTCTGTAACCACACACAACCCTATGTACTTAAAGTCACACTACTTTCTTAAATTTGGTTGGACAACAATGTGCAAGCTTAGAATACTATGATTTCATTGCTTCCTAATGATTTTTCAAAGTCTTCCACACTGTGAAGAACAAGTTAAATTCCTTTCCCACTAACAAGTCCAAATGCTATCCAAGAATCTCAGAGAAAACTTACTTGAATAATAATTTGCTGCCTACTCCACCTGTGGAGTGGTATGCAGACATTATTTATATCGAAAAGAGCTTCTGTTTCTCTTTCAGCAAACAGTGACTCTCACAGGCATCCACAGAGTTATCAGAAATGAAATATAATTTCAAATTTCTGAAGAGTGTTTTAAAACAAACTTATCAGCGTTTTGTTATAAAGCCTAGCTGTTTGCTGAAACCAAACACAGCCTATTGGCTATTTATATCTGCTGATAGTGAGAACACAGTTATACAGAGATGAAAACTACTGGTAACATACTTTTGCAGTTTAGAGGGGATATGCTGTACAGTGTAAATACGCAGCACTGCTCCCGTGGGTGCTGGGGGAGCCCCAAACTAGTGAAACCTCTAGCTGAGCATCTGGCTGGGGTTCAACAAAGCTTCGGGAACAGCACAGGCTGGGGAGAGGGAGTTCAAAGTCAAAGAGCCTCTTCTCCTCTTCCTAGGTCTGAGCGCCTTTGTGTGTATATTAATCTTCATGCATTCCCCCCGCCCCCCAGCAAATGTGTACAGTCAGCTAGAAAGGCACAGCTTGTGTGCTGACGTGCAAAGCCAAGTCAAAACCCTGCGCTTGGCACTCCCTTCTAACTTTCTGGCTTGTCCAAGTCTAAATATTGACACTGCTCCTCAGTTGAGATGTTTGATACTGCTGAGGGTAGAAACGGCAGAACTAACAGCAGGATCAAATGATACATTCTTACATCGTTGAGCCTTCCTTCCACTTCTTTTTTTGTCGAGGGGGTTGGATTCCCTTGTCTGCACAGCTTCCTCCCACCCCACCCTTCCACCCCACCCTGTTTTTCTCCCCAAAACCTGAGCACGCAGAGACTAGGTAAGGTGTTTTGCAAGCCCCTCAAGGCAGCTCCTACTGTTGCCACAGAAACTCACAACAGACTCCATAGACACCGGGCTGGGGGTGGGGAGCGCCAAACTGTGGGCTGACCGGTCAACTCTTGGGGGTGCAAGCGCCAAAGGGGTTAGTGTCTCCCCCTGTGCAGTTCCTCTGGCTCCCCACCACCTTCCAAGGAAAGAGCCTTGTGGTCGGCGCGGCACGTCCCCCAACCCCTCCCTGGCGCAGCCCTCCTTCTAAGGGTGCCCTGTTGTGCATTTTCTCAGCTCCAAGTTAGGGGTGCGGCTGTGCAGGCGCTCCTAGAAATCTCTTCTGCTGGCCTCTGATGGGAGGGTTCCCGGCCTCGCAGAGAAGGCGAGGGCGGCTCCCAGGGCAGCTCGGTCCCACGACTCTTGCTCGGGACGCGGCCGGCCGCGTGGCGCGGCCCGGGGCCCCCATAGGCCACCCGCCGGGGCCGGGGCGGGGTGGGGTGGGGGTGGGGGGGCTCCGCGGCGGCTGCTCGGAGAAGTTTCACAGCATAGCGCACTCACGACACAGAACCTACCCTGAAGCCGAGCGAGACGCGAGCTCTCTCCGCCTTCAAGGGCTGGGGGAGCTGGGGTGGGGGGTGGTCCCCGCCACTCAGCAGCAGCCACGACTGCGCGCGGTCGCGGGTGTGCCGGGCCCCTGCGCGCGGCGCGCCGCCCGCCGCCCAACTTTGCACAAAGGCAGCATGGCTCTGCCTCGCCTCTTGGGCTCGCCCCGCGCCGCGGCGGCAGCTCTTCCCGGTGCCGGACCAGAGGGGCTCGCCCCTTTCCGTCCCCCAGCCCTCCCCCTTCCCTCCCGCCCCCGCCCGGCTCCCAGGCTGGCCGGCCGGGCGGAATGGAGAGCGCTCGGCACCCAGCTCCGCCGCGGTGGCGACCGCCGCTTGCTCTGTGACGTTAGCAGCCTTCGCGGCTATTTATATCCGCACGATTGGATTTCATTCATGAAACCCGGGCCTGGTGTGTCTGTGCGCTAGGGTGCGGGTTGCAAAGGTGCCTTAGTTTTTACGCAGACCCTGGGGGTGGAGGTGGGTGGAGGTGGGTGGGGGCGGGCTCGGAGGTGGCCTGCCGGGGGCTAACGTGTGCCGAGCCTGGGAGACCCCAGCCCTGCTTGCTAGTGGCCGGGAGGGGAGGGGCAGAGCGAGCTGTAGCCCCCGCCCTCCCCACGTCCTCTGTCCCCAGCACCCCACCCATTCGCATACAACTGCTGGCCCTTTGTCCCAGGCTCTGGAAAAGTAAGTTGGGCCACTAACCGGCTGGGCAGCATGGCTCTCTTCCCCCCAGGAGCTGACCGGCCGCGGACTCCAAGGGAGGACATTGGCTTTTGTTTCAAAACCGAGCCCAGCTGCTGACTAAGAGCTGCGTTAGCCCAGCCTCCTCCTCCCCTGGGCGCTGCACGTGCTGCCCGGCTCGACTCTGGGTTACCTTCCTCTGTGACTTGGCTCGTGGGGTCCCCGCGAGGGGCGTAAGGTCGCACCGGCTGCCCCCGACCCGAGTAAGGAGGAGATTTACAACCTTCTACAAATGGCTGAGTGAGGAAGTGAAATTGACTTCTGACCGCTTGTGGGTTGTCAGAATTCTTGGATACCCTGCTGAACTTCTCCTTACTCTTCCAGGCTGTGAGCTCTGAGGACGGACCAGGGGCAGCTTTCATGCATGCACATAAAAGATGTCTATTTCCTACAGAATGTCAGGTAATCTGTGAAGCTCTAAGGAGGTGACAATGAACACAACCAACCCGGTGCTGGTCCCCAAGGCACTTTCTTTCAGTCAGCTATTAAAATTAGTGTGTTTTAAACCATCTCATTCCCATCCTCTAAAGAAGCAATTAGGGGGTAAAGGTATTGATGTGTGCAGCTAAGGTTAAAGGGTTTATTCATTCGTGCTGTGCTGCGCTCAATCGTGTCTGACTCTTTGCTACCCCATGGACTGTAGCCAGCCAGGCTCCTCTATCCTTGGAATTTTTCAGGCAAGAATACTGGAGTGGGTTGCCATTTCCTGCTCCAGGGGAATTTCCTGACCCAGGGATCGAACCTGAATCTCTTGCGTTTCCTATGTTTCCTGTGTCTCCTGCATTGGCAGGCGGATTCTTTACCACTGTGTCACCTGGGAAGCCCTCATTCATTTGATAAACCTTTATTGAGGAGGCTATCTGTGTCCTAAGGGCTGGGGATACAAAGATGGCAACAGTGTGTTTTTAGTCCTCAAGGAGTCCTCAGGTAATGGATTTACAGAGCTGGGAAAGAAGGACCCATATTCTGCTGCAAAGACTGTATCTGTGTTATTGCTCAAGAAACAGAACATCAAAAAGGTTATAAATGCAAACACACTTCTCCTACCTCAGTTTCCTCTAAGAAACCATGGACTCCCCGGATGAGTTTTACTACACTGGATGTTCCTAATCTTCCCCACTAGTTTATATTCCGTTTGGAGACCAAGCCTTGCCTGGTGCTCTCTGAATTCCCCAGAGACCCTAGAATATAGTGACATTCAATGTTTTTACAAGGAAAGGTATTAAGGGCAACCTTCTTTTTTAAGCCATCCTCACTGAACTGTCTTTGAAAATAGAATTATTAGTCTCTAATCTTTAATACCCAGAAGAGAGGACAATGAAAAGTCAGATTATGGGGGTCTACTCTAAGAACCTCAAGACAGACCCATGAGGGGGTGATCATTTACTTGGCACAAAACAGACTTTGCTTAATCTATTTAAAAGTGACTATTTTGAAAGGTTTAATCAATATGCCTTTTTTTTTCAGTAACATATTTCTTAGGAAAATTTAATTAACCCTGTTCACTCCTAGCAATCACTCCTCTTTAGTGCAAGCCATTTCTCATCAGACTGCAATGGGAGATGAGAAATAGTATAGAAACTCAAAAGAAATAGGAATCAACATGTATTATGGCCTTTACATCTGGGAGGCAATGGGCTAGGCCAGGAGGTTTCAAACACATTTTCTCAATTAAGCCTCACACTAGTTGATGAGGTAGATGCCATAATTAACATAACCATTTTAAAGATGATAAAACTGAGGCACATAGAAGTAAGTAGTTTTCTGAAATTTTGACAGTTGCATTTGCACCTTGGTCAGATTATGCTAAGGCATTATTATATCACTAACTGGCCTTTTGACATCCTGCTTTTTCTTAATTTCTTTCATTTCCTCAGTTATGAATTAAACAGTTAAACAGCATGTTTAAGCAGCAGGTCAGTCAGTCAGTTCAGACACTCAGTTGTATCCAACTCTTTGTGATCCCATGCATCAGGGTCTTTTCAAATGAGTCAGTTCTTTGCATCAGGTGGCTAAAATATTGGAGTTTCAGCTTCAGCATCAGTCCTTCCAATGAATATTCAGGACTGGTCTCCTTTAGGATGGACTGGTTGGATCTCCTTGCTGTCCAAGGGACTCTCAAGAATCTTCTCCAACACCACAGTTCAAAAGCATCAATTCTTTGGCACTCAGCTTTCTTTATCCAACTCTCACATCCATGCATGACCACTAGAAAAACCATAGCCTTGACTAGACTGACCTTTGTTGGCAAAGTAATGTCTCTGTTTTTTAATATGCTGTCTAGGCTGGTCATAACTTTTCTTCCAAGGAGTAAGCGTCTTTGAATTTCATGGCTGCAATCACCATCTGCAGTGCTTTTGGAGCCCCCCCAAAATAAAGTCTCTTACTGTTTCCATTGTTTCCCCATCTATTTGCCATGAAGTAATGGGACCAGATGCCATGATCTTCATTTTCTGAATGTTGAGCTTTAAACCAAGTTTTTCACTCTCCTCTTTCACTTTCATCAAGAGGCTCATTAGTTCTTCTTCACTTTCTGCCATAAGGGTGGTATCATCTGCGTATCTAAAATTACTGATATTTCTCCCACCCTCTTGATTCCAGCCTGTGCTTCACCCAACCAGCATTTCTCATGATGTACTCTGCATATAAGTTAAATAAGCAGGGTGACAATATACAGCCTTGACCTACTCCTTTCCCTATTTGGAACCAGTCTGTTCCAAGTCCAGTTCTAACTGTTGCTTCCTGACCTGCATACAGATCTCCCAATAGGCAGGTTAGGTGGTCTGGTATTCCCATCTCTTCCACAGTTGATGGTGATCACACAGTCAAAGGGTTTGGTCAATAAAGCAGAAATAGATGTTTTTCTGGAACTTTTGCTTTTTCGATAATCCAATGCATGTTGGCAATTTGATCTGATTCCTCTGCCTTTTCTAAAACCATCTTGAACATATGGATGGTCACAGTTCACGTACTGTTGAAGCCTGGCTTGGAGAATTTGGAGCATTACTTTACTAGTGTATGAGATGAGTGCAATTGTGCAGTAGTTTGAGCATTCTATGTCATTGCGTTTCTTTGGGATTGGAATGAGAACTGATCTTTTCCAGTAAAAATTGGCACTTAAGTATAATTAAATGAACACTATGTCTTTAAACATTCAGGTTTCTACTGCACAAAAGTGGTATAAAAATTTTGACTACCTTTTATGGTAATTATTTGCCAAAGTCACAGGATTAAAAAAATTCTCACAGTCAAGATACAGAGATGTTTCATACCATAGAACAGCATCATGCTAAGTCTTGGTATTTGCATCCTTCCACCAACCACTAATCTATTCTCCATGTCTAGAATTTTGTCATTTTGAGGCTTGTATTAATGAGAGCATACAGTAGATAATGTTTTGAGATTGAATGAATTCTTTTTTACTAGGCAAAATGCTGTTGAGGTTCATTCGGGGTGTAGCATATAACAGTACTTCATTTTAATGCTGAGTCAATTTCTGTTGGATAGCTATACCAGAATTTGTTCATCTGTTGTCCTGTTGAAGGACTTTTGTGAGTAGCTTCAGTTTTGCCAGTAAGAGTAACGCTTCTATAAACATGGTTTTGTAGGTATGTGTGTGAACTTAAGTTTTTATTTCTTTGGGATGAATGCCCAAGAATGCCATTGCTGGGTCATATGCTAAAAAACTGTCAAACTGTGTTCCAGGGTGCCTGTACCATTTTATGTTCCCACTAGTAATGTATGAGAAATCTAGTTCCTCCATGTTCTCATTAGTATTTGGTATTATTACTATTAAAAAAATTTCATTTGTTCAGTAGCTTTTTACAGACAAATTATGGTGGTTAGTCTGGATTTCCCTAATGACTAATGATACTGAAGAACTGACTCATTGAAAAAGACCTTGATGCTGGGAAGATTGAAGGCAGGAGGAGAAGGGGACGATAGAGGATGAGATGGTTGGATGGCATCACGGACTGGATGGACATGAGTTTGAGCAAGCTCCGGGAGTTGGTGATGGACAGGAAAGCCTGGCGTGCTGCAGTCCATGGGGTCGCAGTCGGATAGGACTGAGCGACTGAACTGAACTGAATCATACTGAACCTCCTCTCATGTGCCATTAAATCTTTTTTTGCGGAAATATCTATTCATCTCTTTGGCCTACTTTATAACTGGATTTTTTAAACTGTTGTGTTTTAAGAGTTTTTTCCCCCCCCCCCCAAAAGTATATTCTGGGATCACAGAACTTTCAAACTGCAAAATAAATACTCCTTCAAGATAACACCATTTTTAATCCAGTCACTAGCATCCAACATTTCTACTGCCATTCGTTTTAGAGAATCTTCTCAGGTATTTACATTAAGTATTCTGAAGTACTTACATACAACTCCTTTAGAGAGGGTCTTTCCCTATTATTTAATAAACTTGCTCCTCATCTGTCTGTAACCGACCCGCAGAATCTGACTGGCACGTGGCCACCGCCGAACTAGTCGAGGCCACGCCTCCGTGCAGGCGCAGAGGCCACTTCCGGCAATCCGAGCCAGGGATGCAGCTAAGGCTGCAGGAAGCTTGAGTGAGGCTTGGTTTGTGCGGACCGTCCATCGCCTTCTCCTTGGATGCAGAATGGGGTGTTGTACTTGGCTGTTTAAAGGATGTCATCCTGGATGGCAAGTTCCAGGTGTTAGGCAGCAAATTTCATGGACAAGCACTACCAGTGTTTGAAGACATGCACCTATTTTAAGGAGTTTGGTAGAAAGATAATGAAAAACAGTTGCCGGAGCAGATTCCCGGAGTTAACAGGGGAACAGCCAACACCTTTGTGGTATTTTACAGATCAGGTGACTGGAGATGTAGTAAAGGGGCTATGCTGGCTTTTGAAGAAACGCATCTAGACTAGAGAACTAAGTAAGACCCGTGGGCACTGGACTTAAGCATTGGCTTAGGGATGACTTTATCCAAATTGTCTTGCACGCTGGCTTTTCCGGAACGACCGCGGCTATGGCTCCCACCTCCAGGCAGTGGGGTCAGTCTTGACGGAGCAGGCAGGACGGTGTGTGCCTCTTCAGCGACTGGTGGCAGAAAGGAAGACAGACCCTGTTCGGGGCTCTTCATTAATGGGAAAGTAAATGACCTGACCCTCCAAAGACCCTTTGTTTCTCCTGAAACTTGTTTTCTGGGTCTCTAGTACTTCCGCCGGAGTAGGGGCTTCTCCCAGATGTCAGACTCCTCCCGCGCCTGACGCTGTTCAGCGTTCCGTTCGGGGCCCCCTCTTCATTTCTCTTGTCTTTGATATCCACATGGAATAACCTTGCATCGGGAATCCCTTTCCCCAGTACCGCAGGCAGGCTTTGTCCGAATCACTTTCAGCTGGATAGGGAGAAGAGCCTTTAGCCTCAGGAGCCCAGCTGTATGGAGTTTTGACTAATTGGGAATTGATCTCCGCTGTGAATCATACCTGCTCTTATGGTCTTCGAACTTCGTATTTTCTAGAGAAATCCAAGTTAGTCTTGGCTGTGGGAATCAACTAAAGGAAATGTTCTTTACCTGAAAGCTACAAGTGTAAATTAACTCCCAGTCTTGAGTTTGTAGTCTGGTTATTGCTGTTGACCTTGATGCGGTTTCTAGTGGGTCCAGTCTTGGCATTTCCTTTGTTACCCATCTAAAGATAGAAGCTTTAAATACAGTGTGCTTTTAGTTGTCAGTTCTCTGAAGGTGGAAATTTTTTTTGCATTAGAGTTCCTTTTGTGACTGGGCAACAGTGGATATAGGCCATGTGTTGGAAATAGACAAAGAAGTATTCTTTGCCTACAGCATGTTAAATGTATTTGTGCAGGTTTGCATAACATCCTTTCCGTGGAGATTCCTTCATTAGGTTTTCTGTTGGTGGGTCAAGTTTGTTGAAAACATGATTTTTGTGAGCTCTGCAATTGTTGCTACATTCATCTTGTCAGTCTCTCTTACCAAGATGACTGTTCACCGGTCTCGCTCAGCATCTGTGAGAGGAGGTAGCAGACAGCTTTTATGGGCCTCTGTCTGGCTTTGTTTAGTACAGAGCTGCTAATTGTGAAACATGTATATCACACCTCTAAAAGAAGAAAAACAGTCTAATGCACATTATTTTTGATTAAAAAAATAGAATTCTGTACTGGGGGAAAATCTGCATGTGAAACGGACATTTGTTCAGAAGAAGTTATGTTCCTCATATTACAAAAGGTGTTAATATCAGGCTTCAATTTTACCTGATTCCAAGTAAATGACAAGATTTGTGTGGCGTGGCATTTTTAAGGCTATCTTGCCTGACCAACTGCGTCATGCCAAAAATACAGAACTGTTTCTCTTCATGACACTAGTTTAAAGAAAAAAAAAAAAGAAAAAAACCTCAAACCGAAACACATTAAGGGGAGCATAGAGCAGGGAAAGAGTAGGAAAATGGAATTGTATTTTTGCCATCCCACTAACTAGTCCTATCGTTCTGTGCTGGTTCCCATTGCATTTCAGATTTCCATGTGTAAAATGAGGATGAGAATAATCACTTTCTAAAGAGTTGTTGAGACTAAATGAAATAACGTCTGTGGAAAATGTCTTGTAAAATGTGAAACTCTCTACACGCTGGTAAGTGTAAAATGACTCATCCTGAAGCCATTTAAAAATCCTATGCAGCACAGGGCATGCTTGCATTTGGGAGTACAAAGATCAGTCATATAGGAACTGTATCATTCCCATAACTCAGCCCCCAAGGCTGACTGTACGTATTATACAGAATAGCCTCCACCGACTTCTCCCCATAAGGCAGAAAAATTTTGAGATTTGAGGTTTTTTGCTTTGCTGCATTTCCTCCCCACCCCATCCTCCCTATCAGTTCAGTTCAGTCGCTCAGTCGTGTCCGACTCTTTGCGACCCCATGAATCGCAGCACGATGGAAGTGTGCTAAACTACATACAGAAACTAGAAAAATAGATGGACTACACGTGCACATGCAAAACCCATTTCAGAAAACTAATTCTGCCTTTGTTCCTGTCACATTTTTCTTCTTACTGAGCATCTCTATTATACATGTCATTTAATCTTCATGACACCTTGAGAATTATTATCTCAAATATGAGAGGTGGGAAAAGTGAGAGTGAAAGTCGCTCAGTCGTGTCCGACTCTTTGTGACCCAAGGACTATACAGTCCATGCAATTCTCCAGGCCAGAACACTGGAGTGGGTAGCCTTTCCCTTCTCCAGGGGATCTTCCCAACCCAGGAATCAAACCAGGGTCTCCTGCATCGCAGGCAGATTCTTTACCAACTAAGCTATGAGGGAAACAAGTGAAGTTTATTAGAGGGTGACTTGCTCTCTGTTAGCAGATGAGGAACCTGAATTCTAACCCAGAATGCTAACCCTGACCTTCTGACCACATGAAAGTAAATACTTTGAAATTTAGTGTATAAGTACACAAGCTGGAATCAAGTTTGCCGGGAGAAATATCAATATCCTCAGATATGCAGATGACACCACCCTTATGGCAGAAAGTGAAGAGGACCTAAAAAGCCTCTTGATGAAAGTGAAAGAGGAGAGTGAAAAAGTTGGCTTAAAGCTCAGCATTCAGAAAACGAAGATCATGGCATCTGGTCCCATCACTTCATGGCAGATAGATGGGGAAACAGTGGAAACAGTGTCAGACTTTATTGTTTGGGGCTCCAAAATCACTGCAGATGGTGACTGCAGCCATGAAATTAAAAGACGCTTACTCCTTGGAAGGAAAGTTATGACCAACCTAGATAGCATATTTAAAAGCAGAGATATTAGTTTGCCAACAAAGGTCCATCTAGTCATGGCTATGGTTTTTCCTGTGGTCATGTATGGATGTGAGAGTTGGACTGTGGAGAAAGCTGAGTGCCAAAGAATGGATGCTTTTGAACTGTGGTGTTGGAGAAGACTCTTGAGAGTCCCTTGGACTGCAAGGAGATCCAACCAGTCCATCCTAAAGGAGACCAGTCCTGGGTGTTCATTGGAAGAACTGATGCTGAAGCTGAAACTCCAATACTTTGACTACCTCATGCGAAGAGCTGACTCACTGGAAAAGACTGTGATGCTGTGATGCTGTGAGGGATTTAGGGGCAGGAGGAGAAGGGGACGACAGAGGATGAGATGGCTGGATGGCATCACCGACTTGATGCACATGAGTTTGGGTGAACTCCAGGAGTTGGTGATGGACAGGGAGGCCTGGTGTGCTGCGATTCATGGGGTTGCAAAGAGTCAGACACGACTGAGTGACTGAACTGAACTGAACACTTAAATCATGGGTGATGGTGGTGGTGGTTTAGTTGCTGAGTCGTGTCCAACTCTTGCAACCCCATGGACTGTAGCCTGCCAGGCTCCTCTTGTCCATGGGATTCTCCAGGCAAGAATGCTGGAGTGGGTTGCTATTTCCTTCTCCATGTAAATCATGGATTTATTCTACTTTAAAAGGAATACAGTTTCTTTGTTTTAGAAACACCAGTGACCTGGAAGGAGACCTACCAGTCAGTCCCCAGAAATACAGCTGAATTGTGAGGCTTTTTCTTCTTGTCAGTACTCTACTTTCATAATGGTTCCTTATCTAAAAGCACCGAGGACCTGACTCCTTCCTCTGAAGTCAAGAACGTGTCTCCATGCACACAACTGCAGTCTCTCCTTAGCTCGGTCAATATTTATATTCATCGTAATATTTAACGGGACCTATGATTTACTACTTGGTAAACTCGCCTTTATGAACAAGTAGTTAACTGCATCACATGTAAGTGATATAAGCAGTTAAAGATGTTCAGGATCAACATTGAAGGAGACCAGTCCCTTAGCTTGTAAACATGAGCTGATAACTCCTGGGGTCAGAGACAAAAATCTCACTTCCTTTCACCAGATCAACTTTAAAGGAGCCTGGAGTTTTGGTGAAAGTGTAGTGTGTTTGTTCCCACAGTCTTTGAATAGCACTGTGGGTGAGAAAGCCCATAGTAAATGATCTGTAACAAAGCTGAATGATAAAACGTTCACAAGGTTCCTTAGTTATCGTTTCTTCTAGTTAGTGCTATCTGCAAAGCATGTATGTGACTTAAGACTAAACCTCAGTTTTAAGGGAAAATTACCCTTTATGGCTTTATTTATTCCACAGTCACCACTGCCCACATTGCATTGCTCATTCACAAAAGGGAACTTTGAGACCATACAACTGTTTTGTAAAGAGTAAAGTATAATAAGTAAGGTACTAGGGTGGATGAATAATAATCATAAGCACTGTGATAACCACCTGGCTTGTTTTCTGAGATACTGATAATTATCTTGTTAAATTTATTTTTTAATGGAATATAGTTGAATTATGATGTCAATTATTGCTGTACAGCAAAGTAAGGCAGTTATACACGTGTATACATTTACATTCTTTTTCATACTCTTCCATTATGGTTTATCACACGATATTGAACACAGGTCCCTGTGCTATTCAGCAGGGCCTTGTTGTTATCCATTCTATATGTAGCCGTTTGCATCTGCGAACCCCGGCCTCCTATTCCATCGCTCTCCCGCCTCTCTCCCCCTTGGCAGCCCTTAGTCTGTCTTGTATGTCCCTGGTTCTATTTCTGTTTAATAGATAGACTCATTTGTGTCATATTTTAGATTCCACATATAAGTGACACCATATGATATTTGTCTGTTTTTTCTGACTTACTTCCCTTAGTATGATAAGTTCTAGTTGAATCCATGACCACATGACTTTTTTTCCCTTTTTTTTAAACACCAAAGCATTTTTTATTGGGGCACAGCCAGTTAAGAATTTGTGCCATTTCCAGGTGAACAGCCAAGGGACTCAGCCATACATGTGTATGTATCCATTCTCCCCAGACCCCCTTCCCATTCAGGCTGGCACGTAACATTGAGCAGAGTTCCACGAGCTATACAGTAGGTCTTCGTTTGTTATCCATTGTAAATACAGCAGTGTGTACATGACCTTCCCAAAGTCCCTAACTCTCCCTTCCCCCCGGCAACCATTAAGGTCATTTTCTAAGTCTGTGAGTCTCTTTCTGTTTTATAAGTTTATTTGTATCATTTCTTTTTAGGTTCCACGTAGAAGGGATGTCATATGATATTTCTCCTTTTCTGTCTGACTTGGCTCACTCAGTATGACATTCTCTAGGGATGACCACCTGACTTTTTAATCTGTAATGATTCTAGTTAATATTTAGGTAGCAACCACTATGTGTTGGGCATGGTGCAGCATGCTTTAATACCTCAGTCCGAGTAATACTTCTTTTTAATAGTAAAGATGATATACCATCTGTGCATGTAAATAGTTCTTCTGCTTTCTATGGAAATGAACTCATCACAACTTGCTGTTATTAGCAAGAGTTTTGTATTGTTTGATTTTTGCTAGGTTTGATGTTTCTCCCTAGTAATACATTTTATGTGGCAAATCGATGGGAAAAAAGCGTATATACCCTGAACAATAGTTTACAAATAGAAACACACAGGCACCTAAAAGATGCCTGAAAATTTTCTTTATATTTGGACTCTTGGCATATTATACAAAAAATGGAGGGCTGAGATATTGAGAGATACTTGAGTGCCTTCTGAATGATAAAAATTTATGTTCAGTATAATTTAAGCTTTAAATGTATTTTGATGTATTCAGTTTTATTTTGATTTTTATCAGTTAAAATGGTAAACTTAGCTAACTCTGTTATTTAGAACACTTATTAACCTGTTCATCACCTTTTTTTTAATTTTTGGAATTGGTATTTTCTAGTCCTATCAACTAGAGTGTTCAACAGAGAAGACAACCTGGTTGGGAGTTCAGATCCCCTGGCTTGAGAGTTAGGTAATGAGGACTCAAGACTGGCTGTTGACAACGCTTTATGGGAGAATTTCCTTGGGCAAGTCAAGTCACTTCTCCCAGGGCCAGTTTCCTTATCTCTGAATTGAAAGCCTCAGCCTGGAGTACCAAAGTTCATGGCAGTCCAGAGTGTATACACTTTGCATGTTGAAATTATTACAAAAAGACCAGAGACCTAGTGACCTCCAAAAGCACTTTACACTTCTCTTATTATGAAAGGTTTTAAAAAAATATTCAACAAACACTGCATGAATTCTTTCCATTTACTTATTACTAAATTAAGCTGACAGTTTCATTAGTTACTGATGGCTCTCATTTGGCTTGGGGGTCAGGGTTGCTAGATAAAATATAGGACACTCAGTTACATTCACCTGTCCCATGCAATTTAGGGCATATTTTAAAAGTATTTATTGTCTGAAATTCACATGTAGCTGGGTATCCTGTATTTCCATTTGCTAAATCTGGCAATTTAGTGGATCAGACAGCGTGAGGAGAGGGGAGCAAAACTAAATTGAAGGAAAACTGACAGAAGCATTTTTGGAATTATCCAGTTGTGAATTTACGAATAAACAGAAGGAGATAAAAATGAATTAGTCAAGTAGCATTTTGCAAAGTTTATTCTGTTGGACCAACCCTAAATGAAACTCTGTTAAAAAGGGAAATAGTCCTTTCTTTATAAATGTTAAAGTAAGTTGGAGAACTACTTTATATTTAATCTTCTCCTTAAGGGAAGTTATTTTTCTTATTGCAAGACTTCCCAGGGCATTTATAGGTGAAAGTTAGTTGTGCCTTTCTCAGAGGGAAATACTCTCTGTTGAGCTGCCTGTGCTTATTTAACCAGGATCTCTTCTTGTGGTCCTAGAATACTATCAACAATCCACAGTGTTCTTGAACACACTTGTGAACATCACAGTTAATAAAACCACAACAGTGTACTGCATGGGTCAGTCATTCCAAACAGCACGGAGGCTTCTTCCTGATTGGGTAGACATGTGGGTCACTGTGGTCAATTATTCAAAGAGTAACCGTCCTGGGTTACTCCAAACCATAGATAATTGCCAACTATCATTACACAGCACAAATGCATTCATTTAAAATACCAGTTTGGTATATACCAGCAATATGGATTACGAAACACTGTAATTAGTTAATGTAGCTTGGTGGCAGCTGACCCAGTATTAGTAAGCATTTTCTTCATCTAAATTTGTTGTCTATAACTTGTTAGTGACAGATACTCTAAAGCGTCCAGTGTTTGATTGCAAAGAAAACAGAAACCCATGTCTACACTGAGCTTATTGGTTGTTTGCAAAGGAATGTGACTATTTTGAAAATTAATATGTACTATCATGGTTGACGAGTTAAACTGTTTTTGTTTAAACATGTTATTAAATTCGTAGCCATTTTTAGGCATTAATTTTGATCAATTAACACATTGAAATAACTATCATGGGAGTCTACAAATTTTCAGTTGGACTTCATCTGTTAGTAGGCTGATAATCCTCTTCCAAGTAACTACAACTGTTCCCAAACAATTAGGTGCAATGGTGTAAGCACCACTAAGCCTTAGGGGTCAACTCACATTCGCTCTTTCTCCCATCCTAAAAACTAACCTGAATCAAAGGCTAATTAATAGTGAGAATACTAAAAAAGCAGGTCTACAGAATATGTAGCGTGGTGTGGGGAGGGAACCCAAGATTTTAGAGTAATCTCACACTTTGCAGTCTATTTCTGGAAACCTCAAAGAGTATTAACAACTTTTCCACTGGTAATAATAACAACAACAATTACAACATGTGCTGAATGTTCCCTCCATGCCTGACACACTGTTCAGTGCTTCTGCAAGCTTTCTCATATCATGTCATCTTCGTGGCAACCCTGTGAGATACTATTGTCCTCTCCACTGTACAAATGGGAAAGCCAAGGAATAGAGAGTTAAGTCATTTGTGAAAGATCATATCCTTAGAACGGGGAGTTCAAGGGCTAAAATTCTAAGTCTAAATTCAAAACCAAATTCATAACCACTGTATAATACTGCTGCAAAGGGGAAGGACTTCCTGTGAGCAGACATCACTTGTGAGTGTATTTTCTCTGCCAGGACAGACACAGACCCCACCATTAATCAGATTATAAAGTCAGTAATTGGGTCCTCAGAACATGTGGTTAAAAGCACAAGAAGGCTAATGCCAAATTTAGGGAGGTGGGAAAGTCAAGCACCTCTAAATGAAGAAATCATAGGGAACTTGACTTGATACCATTTTTGTAAGCATCAAGTTGAAGCCGCAAATATTTCAGTTTTAAGCACCGTGTGTTAGAAAGAACACTGATATGACTGTAAATTTTCTGAAGATTTGTCCACTATATAATAACAATTATTTCCCTCAGAAATCAAAAGTTTCTGAGCTAGTCTCTTGCAAAAGAAACCCAATGGGTTTTAGTTTTAAAAGGGTTTGGGAACTTGATATTATATAGGTCGGAGGAGCTAAATTTTTTCTTTTTATTTGATGAGTAAGCATAACTGACACCCTGGAATGTGAAGTCAAGTGGGCCTTAGAAAGCATCACTATGAACAAAGCTAGTGGAGGTGATGGAATTCCAGTGGAGCTCTTTCAAATCCTGAAAGATGATGCTGTGAAAGTGCTGCACTCAATATGCCAGCAAATTTGGAAAACTCAGCAGTGGTCATAGGACTGGAAAAGGTCAGTTTTCATTCCAATCCCAAAGAAAGGCAATGCCAAAGAATGCTTAAACTACCACACAATTGCACTCATCTCACACACTAGTAAAGTAATACTCAAAATTCTCCAAGCCAGGCTTCAGCAATACATGAACCGTGAACTTCCAGATGTTCAAGCTGGTTTTAGAAAAGGCAGAGGAACCAGAGATCAAATTACCAACATCCACTGGATCATGGAAAAAGCAAGAGAGTTCCAGAAACTATTTCTGTTTTATTGACTATGCCAAAGCCTTTGACTGTGTGGATCACAATAAACTGTGGAAAATTCTGAAAGAGATGGGAATACCAGAGTACCTGACCTGCCTCTTGAGAAACCTATATGCAGGTCAGGAAGCGACAGTTAGAACTGGACATGGAACAACAGACTGGTTCCAAAGAGGAAAAGGAGTACGTCAAGGCTGTATATTGTCAACCCTGCTTATTTAACTGATATGCAGAGTACATCATGAGAAACGCTGGACTGGAAGAAGCACAATCTGGAATCAAGATTGCCGGGAGAAATATCAATAACCTCAGATATGCAGATGACACCACCCTTATGGCAGAAAGTGAAGAGGACCTAAAAAGCCTCTTGATGAAAGAGGAGAGTAAGAAAGTTGGCTTAAAGCTCAACATTCAGAAAACGAAGATCATGGCATCTGGTCCCATTAGTTCATGGCAAATAGATGGGGAAACAGTGGAAACAGTGTCAGACTTTATTTTGGGGGGCTCCAAAATCACTGCAGATGGTGACTGCAGCCATGAAATTAAAAGATGCTTACTCCTTGGAAGGAAAGTTATGACCAACATAGATAGCATATTGAGAAGCAGAGATATTACTTTGCCAACAAAGGTCAATCTAGTCAAGGCTATGGTTTTTCCAGTGGTCATGTATGGATGTGAGAGTTGGACTGTGAAGAAGGCTGAGCACCGAAGAATTGATGCTTTTGAACTGTGGTGTTGGAGAAGACTCTTGAGAGTCCCTTGGACTGCAAGGAGATCCAACCAGTCCATTCTAAAGGAGATCAGTCCTGGGTGTTCTTTGGAAAGAATGATGCTAAAGCTGAAACTCCAGTACTTTGGCCACCTCATGGGAAGAGTTGACTCATTGGAAAAGACTCTGATGCTGGGAGGGATTGGGGGCACGAGGAGAAGGGGATGACAGAGGATGAGATGGCTGGATGGCGTCACCGACTCGATGGACGTGAGTCTGAGTGAACTCTGGGAGTTGCTGATGGACAGGGAGGCCTGGTGTGCTGTGATTCATGGGGTCACAAAGAGTCAGACATGACTGAGCAACTGAACTGAACTGAAGCATAACTGGATTAAAAGGTTGTGTAGATACAAACTTCTAAAGTAAAAAAAAAAAAAAAACTCAAGATCAGTCATCAACAGGAAAGAGTAAGAATTTATAATAAAAGTGACTTCATTTTTAAAATTAATGTGGTAACATCTTCACAGTGGTAGCATGTTAATTTGGTGGTCCCTGATGAACCACACTTCTCTGCCTGGGGGAGGTCCCTCCTGGAAGAGGCTGGCCTTGTGACCTGTATTAGCCAATAGAATGTGGTTGAAGAGAAGCTGTACCTCTTCTGGGCCCAAGTCTTAAAAAACCTTGGCAACTTCTGCTTGTGTACTTAGAAGGAAAGTACTTAGAATGTACAAAGTTGGACTACACTGGGACTGCCATTCTTAAAAGAAGCCTAACCTAGCCATGTGTAGTGTTCCCGTGGATAAATAGCTAGGCCCTAGAAGACAGCGTCGGGAGAAGGCAATGGCACCCCACTCCAGTACTCTTGCCTGGAAGATCCCATGGACGGAGGAGCCTGGTAGGCTGCAGTCCATGGGGTCGCTAAAAGTCGGACACGACTGAGCGACTTCACTTTTCACTTTCATGCATTGGAGAAAGAAATGGCAACCCGCTCCAGTGTTCTTGCCTGGAGAATCCCAGGGACAGGGGAGCCTGGTGGGCTGCTGTCTGGGGGGTCGCACAGAGTCGGACACGACTGAAACGACTTAGCAGCAGCAGCAGAAGACAGCGTCAGCTAAGCTCTCAGCTGACAGCCAGCAGCATATTGCCAGCCAGCTGAATGAAGCCATCTTGGAAGTGGATTCTTCATCACCAGCTGAACAACCTCCCAAACATGCAGGGGTCTCCACAGAGCCCTGCCTAAGCTGCAGCACTGGGAGCCAATAAGTGAGACAGTTGTTTTAAGCCTCCAAGTTTTGAGCTAAATTTTTTGGGGGACCGTGCTGCATGGCATCTGAGATCTTAGCTTCCCAACCAGGGATCCCTGCCACAAACTGAACCCTGGGCCCCCTTCAGTGGAAGAAGGGAGTCTTATATAGTGACTACCAGGGAAATTCCATTGAATTAATTTTTAATGTAACAATACATTGACATAATTATACCAGATCTTTTCCATTTCTCCCAAAATTGTTTTGGAGGGGACATACGTTGATTTGATTATTGGTTTTGTAAAATGGTAACAACTTTACCATGTTCTATTCTTTCCCTTCCCCCAACTGTGTGTTGAAGGAAGCATTCATTCTTTCAGCATTTGCCAAGTATTCCTGTAGATTGTTAGGCCCTGGGTACCCAAAGATGAGAAGTGACTCAGAAAAGCACTTAGCCTAATGGAGGAGACAAACACTCCCTCACAGGATTGGTTTTGTGTGTTAGAATGATGTGTGCCTAGCACAATACCAGCATAGAGAAGGGATCAACATCTTTCAGTGACTGTGGAGGGGTCAGAATTTTCTAGCAAGTGTCCGACAAGGAATGGCATTTGTGTTAAGCATTGAAAGATGAAAGGAATTTTCCCAGGTAGAGAAAGAGCAGTCTGGAGGAGTCCTTCTGTGCTTAGGAAAGAACGTTAGCAAAATTCTGACAGTGTTAAGGAATATGATAGTTTAGAGTAACTAAGCATAGTCTTACGTAGCCATGGTGCAAGGTGGAGTAACAAAGGTTACCTGCCTGTCCAAGCAGTCAGAAGCCTTGAAGGCCATTCTCATGAGCATGGCTTGAGGACAAGGTAAAGCCATCTTAACAATTTAAAAAAATTGTACTTAAATGAAGTACAATTAACACAGAGCAAGAAGTCTTAACATCCTAAGTTCAGTGAATTTTAATGTATGTAAATATCTATGTGACCACCACTTGGACCAAGGTCGGGCCAGCATAATATGACAAAACATGACAAGGGTGTCATGAACATAGACCCATATATCCTGAACGAAGTATTAGCAAATCCAGCAACTTAACAAAGGATGATACATCAAGACCAAATGATCAAGAATGCAAGGTTGGTTTACTATTTAAAACTCAATAATGTCACCTACATTAGCAGAATAGCAAACCATATCTAATAGATGCAGATAAGACAAATGATAAAATGTAACACTCTTTCGTGATCGAAATTCCATCTGCGTATTTAAAGCAAGGAAAAAACCTGTCCAGATCTGTGCTGTTCAGAGTCGAAGGCTCTTTGTGAAGCAGTCAGGGTTCTCAGTCCTGGAACAGGGCGCTACGGTATGACTTTCTCTAGGAAAAGTTTTCAGGGATATAGGAGAATGTGAAATCCACAGACATCCAGCTCTACCACCGGAGGAACTGTGCCAAATGCTGACTTTAAGTGAGCAATAAGTTAACTCCAGACCTCTTTAACAGCTATGTAGGCAAGGAAGGACTCAGACAGAGTCCATTAAAAATGTGATCGCTCTATACATCACAGGCAGCAGTGCTAACGGATATTGCTTACATGTCTGAACCTGGCTGTTCTGTGCCACAATAGGAATGAAACAAGATCAAAAGCTGAGTAGCTCAGGCCTATAGTGATGGCTCCTGGCAATAAAGGTAACAGGTAGAAACCTGAATCCTAGTTTTGTCTGCCACTACCCAGCTGTGTGCCCTTTGGAAAGACAGATTACCTCTCTGGGCTTGTGGTTTCTGCATCTGTGAAATAAGTGTATTAGACTTGATGGGTCTCAGTGTGAATCAGATCTGGATTTCAGTCCTAGCTCCAGCTTTACCATCTGTGTGACCTGTGCCTCATTTTCTCCATCTGTATAATGGACAGAAACCTCAATGTGTTTCTCTGAATATTAAATAAGATCATGTAAGTGGAACACTGAACACATTCACTGTACATACCGAATACAAAATAAAGATAGATGTTGTTAATGTTCTAAGAATTAGCTATTAGATTCTAAAATGCCGTAATGATTAACAGACTGGAAATACTAATTTTTTTCTGACAGGGAGATTGGTAAGTGTTGTGGAAAGCTTTGAAATTCTGCATGTCCTGCCCATCACAGGTAGGGTACTGTAAAAAGCTTGGGTAATTTTAGCAGAAAGGAGAACAGAAGGATAGATACTCTTTCATGATTTAATCTTGGTAATGTACCAGTGATTTCATTACCATGTGTAAAAAAACTATGATGACATTTCCTATACTCAGATAAGTACTAAGTGAGAAATCTAATTAAATGATGCATCCATACAGTTTCCATAGAATGTAATTAATGAGATACCAGAACCCCCTATTGATTATGGTGCTGAATTTAATCAAATAGTATGTTTATGTAAGTAATCCAGATAGAGTCTGATGTCTACAGTCAGGCATGTGACTTTCACCGGTTGTAAATAAGCTGTTCAGAGGACAAAGTACCCTGCTTAGAGAACAGGAAATTTAATGATCTGCATTTGTAACATAACATATTGTATCAAATAAAGGACTGCTTTTTTCCGAAAGTCATATTCACAGAATCTTTCTGAGTTTGAACTATTCAGTTAGACCAAATATTCAAACTGGAAATATTCATGAGAGAGCTTTATATGATGTTAGTATTTGGGACCATGTCCCCATCATCCATCAGACACTTTCTTATTTATGGGCGGTCGCAGCCCACGTCATGAAGAACTTCCAGTGACTACAGCGGGAATGCGTGCTCTGTGGCCTCCTGGGAAGGGCTGGAAGCTTAGCTACCCCCAACTCCCCACCTCTAATACCTTTGAAATTATTATTATTGCCTTGGGAAGATGCGGTCTTCATCATGGCCACAGTGTTGAGAGTCAGATGGTGGAGTCTGTATTTATACAGTGTAGTTGCTTTATAATATTATGTTAATTTTTTACTGTACAGCAAAGTATATCAGCTGTATGTATACATATATCCCCTCTTTTTTGGGGTATTTCCTTCCCATTTAGGTCACCACGGAGCACTGAGTAGAGTTCCCTGAGCTCTATAGAAGTCTTATTAGTTATCTGTTCTATATATATCAGTGGTGTGTATATGTCAAGTCCAATCTCCCGGTTCATAACCCCCGGAAGTGCTTTTAATAAAGCTATAAATTCTAAGTCAGATAGGTTATTCTATTTATGTTATTACAGTGCTGTTAAATGTAATGGTTGTTTATATTTTGAAAGGAGGTGGCCATCTTTTTCTCTTCCTGAGACCCAGTGCTAGGACTGTCCTGAGTAGAAACTTTCAAAATGAGCCACGTGGTTGAAAACATCTGCTGATGAATTATATGCAGTTAGTGATCTCTGCAGCTCTTGTTGGAACTGATATTAAAATCACCTATCTCTGACCTTCAAAATAACCCTTCTCAACAGAAAAAGAGGCACTTTTCTATAACAGATAATGTATCAAAATATGCGCACTGGTTATATTTTCCTTTTAAATATAAGAACACAGAAGTGGCAGGGGATAGAAGAATGATTAACATTTAACAGCAGACATTTCATAATTTCATAGGCTTATCTCAATCCACAAATGCAAAACAAAGTCAGGAGGCCAAACTGGCTTTTAAACATACTCTTTCTACAAACATTGTTTTCTACCCTTCAGGGGAAATTTCCACATCCTCAGGAAGAAGCAAATTACATAGTGTATTTTTTTCCCCTCATAAAATATCTAGTGTAAAAGTCTAGGTCTTTTGCAATCCTAATTTTCTGTTTTGTTCCACTTGACAAATACTTAGATGCTTATCCGTCCTTTGATACAGATTTAATATTATTCTTTGTAGCCCTGGAAATAACAGATGGCTTGGTCCATTATGGCCAAATAGAAATAATTTAAAAAAACACTATGGTTTCTGGTCCACTTGTAACAATTTTGTCCCCTTCCTGGCTTGGTCCTGGCATCCTGAGCATAACCTGTATACTGACAATGCTATGATTCTGTTACTTGACCTCTGCAGGGCAGTATCACTTAAACTGCCCACCAGTTTCTGTGTATTTAAACAAATACATCATTCCTAATCTAGGATTGGACCATCATAAATGGCTAGTTAGACCGTCAGGCATATCGTTAGGATTGGAAGTCTGTTTTCTAATGTCTCAAGGTCTTTGATTGTAGTGCAGACCATGGATACAAATGTGATGGCAGAAGTCCCCCAGAAAGTATTGCAAATACATGTAGTTTTCAGCCAAAGCAGCCTGTGTAAACAAGCCACCACATAAACCACACTATTTGGCTTGAATGGCAGGAATGTCCTCAGCCACTCACTGTCATACAGGTAGACCGTTTTTGTTACCCACTGCTCCATACAAAAAAACCCAAATGGCTCAGCAAATATTTACTGAATTACAATTCTGGCATTTGTTAATCTTTTTCTTTACACACATCTTGCTCCCAGTTTTATAAAATGAAAGTGAATAGAGAGGTTTAATTAGCAAATAATCCGAATACAATTTAAAAAAAAGATTTTTATCTTCCAGAAGATAAATTCACAAGCATGACAAGAGGCTTTTAGGGCAGTCTTGCAAAAAGGCTCTTTTGAAAGCTGCACCCTTTGCATAAAAATGTCTATGAGCAGAATAAAATATTTAAACAAGCAGCATTAACTAAAAGAGAAAACCTCAGCATTAGAAAAACGCACACTCAGGCTCTCCTTTCCCATTTAGGTAGCTTCAGGTGGTTGGTCATCACCTTTTAAATAGAAAGTTATGGGCTCTGTTGGACCAGGCAAGGTGTTCATACGCATTCAAAAGAAATCCATGTGTCAGAGAAGCAGATTCTTATGGCACATTGCTGCTAGCTGGGTATACTCCTGTGTTGTCCTTCTCTGGATAATGTGATTGAGCATCACTTTCTTAATTATAAGCTCCTTATAGGAGTTTCTTTGTTCCACACACTGCCAAATGCAGCACCTAATAGGTGAATCCTGAATGAATGAATGGATGGATGGATAGGCATTCAGTAATAACTCTGGATTGTTTCAAACCAGCTGAAAGAAAAAACTTTGATTTCTTTGCCTTGGCCCATTTTATTTTTCCTCCAACTGTCTCATGCCCTTCTCTACTCCAAAAATGCATGAAAAATGCATAAAAAGGACCAACTAGGGTGTGTGTGTGTGTGTGTGTATGTGTGAAGTAATACACACAAACATAAAATACAATCTTCATATAATGTACTTTCAGTCTCTTTAAAAGTATACTTCATGCAGTGTCCTTTTGTAGTATTTAATGATTTTACTAGTTAGGTATTCAGAAATAAACATACCACTGCCAGCTTGCATAAAGCAGGTAGATCAGTGGAAGATGATTAAGAGACTGGAGTGGAGGTTATCACCAGAGGCTGAGAGAGAAAATCCTTTCCTGTGTTTTGGGCCACCGCTGCCCTCTAGGGGACACATGGAAAATAAGCAAAGTCTCAAACCTGCTAGAAAGTTAAGACCTTGGAAAATCATTTGTCTGCCTCACTTTTTATTAAGGAAAGCTTAATGAAAAGCTAATTAAAATTACTTCAAGGATAGCTGCATAATCCCCCCCCCCAAATCTTTACATCACATGCTCTTTTATGGTCACCCAATTTAGAGTCCCTCTCGGCTGATAAAAAGTTCTGTATTTTGTCTATACTGATGTTCCTGTGGAATTTTAAACCTGTTTTTTCTTGTCCTGTTGAAGGAACAGCTGCTTATTATGACTAACATGTTAGTCACTGTTTATACTTTCAGCTTTCGGTGTTCCAGAAACCTGCAACCCCGGCTCCTTCCGTCTTTTTTAACAAAGTCAGTGTGTATGGAGGAAAATGTGCAAACATTTCCAAAGTTGCCAAATAGATCCTTACTTCTAGACAAAAGAAGCGTCACTGATTTGAAGACCAAAAAATCAGCTTGTGATTTCCACATGGGAGATATAACTTAAAGTACCCGTGGGTCCTTCAACCGTCTCGATATAAAGCTTGAAAAATTAGGGACAGTATCTTTTGTAATCCTACTTTCTAAGCAGAAAGTAATATACTTTCATTTCTAACTCTTAAAGGAGAATTTAAATAATACTAAATGAGGTTTTTTGGAAGTGGATATTCTTGAGAAAATTTCATGCGTTTTGGATGATATTGTGAAAGAGCCCCTTGTAAAACATCTGTTTGTTCATCCATTTAACATTTGTTGAGTATTCCATTACTCAAAAGACATTATCTTAGGAGGTGTATAAAGAAACTTACCATTCTGTAGAAAAGAACTGTATGACAGTAACACATTTTGTCCTGTATTAGATTTGACTTTGTTCAACAAACAAAAAATATCAAGATGCTTATGTTTTATGTATCTTATCTACTAGACTTCAAGTATCTAGAGAAAAGGGAATTTATTTTGCTCATCTTTGTATCACCAGTATCTTGGATGATTTAATTTCTCAAGCCTAATAGTAGTCCTTTAAGTGTGTGTTTTTGTTCCCAGTTTCTGGGTAAATTATTCAGCAGTTTATAAGCTAGAATGTAATTGAGATTTAAACCCAAGTGTGTCTGATCATTGATATTATGATATTTCCATGCTTATATGCCTAGCATAGTGCCTGCACATTATAGGTGTTCAATAAATATTTGAATAAGAATTAGTTGGTGTGGTTTTCCTAAGTAGTATATTCTTTGCTTCCATTTTTGTGTATCAGGTGCTTCAAATAGTTTTTGGTACATAATAGGGCCTCAAAATTGTTGAATGAATGAATATAGATTTATTAGGAAGTCTCTTTTCAGTATTTTTCCATTACCTTAATTCTTACAGTATATCCACAATGGTAGAATAATGTTTTAAGACTAAATGAAACGAATGTTTTATGAAATATGTGTTGATGTTGTCTGTAACGAACTGTCCTGGAATTCATTTTCAGCTAAACTCAGGACATCAGATAGGTCACTGATGTACCTTCTTGGCAATTTCATTGTCCAAAGATTTGAGGAAATGAATGGGGGAGCTGATATTTAAAAAAAAATGAATCAAGTTAATGAATCAAGTTCTAACTCATAGGAAATAATAAGAATCTTAAAGAACAATAGAAATAAGAGTTTTAAAAACTGATGGGGATAAAAATTCTGAAAAAAAATCAGAGAAATATGGCAAATTTATGAGAACAGATTTTTAAAAATTCAGGGGACAGATTAGAAGAACTCTATAGCATAAAAATTTCAAAGGGAAAATATCTTGAAAAGATTGAAAAGGTTGTAAAAATTCTAAACAAACCCCAAAGCTCTTAATGTCAGTTTTTATGGTATTAGGATTATGAGTAATTTCTTAAAAATTTTACCTTTCCACATTTTTAACTTGTCTATGAGATGGCTTTCAGGTAAACAGAGAAGCTCCGATTATATTATCTAAAAGATAAAACAAAAGTCACTTTAAAATAAGCAGTTTCTACCATATACAGTTGCACATCATTCTGATGTGGTTTTTATATGACATTCTTTCGAATGTCTCTGCATCTCTACTTTAAATAATCCATTTATTGCTTTGTTCATTAAGCATCTGTTTACTGAGAAACTCGCAAATAGCAGCAGTGTTCCAGGCCCTGGGACACAGATGTGGACCAAAGCACATCCTTGTTCTTATAGGGCTGATATTCTAGTAGGGGAGAAAGAAAACAAATTAAGCACATCTTTAATTCTAGGCTGCAGTCAGGCTTTTAAGAAAAATAAAGCATGGTAAGAAGAGACGGAGCAACGTGGTGTCATAGCTTCAGATGTGCTGATTAGGGAAGTCAGTTCCTCTGAGAAGGGAAAAACTAGTGATGGGAGGCTGGAACGCTAAGAAGTGGATTGGGGAAGATTCCGGTGATGAGCCGTGCAGGCGAGGCAGTGATCGATACAAAAGAAAACCCCCAAATGATCTGAGGTCAATTAAAAAAAAACTCAGGACACACACGTTGTTCTTTAAGTTCAAGGAGCAGAATGTTCCAGTAAAAGATGAACCCGCAGCTTAGAGGGGATGGTTATGTGGATAGATGAGAAAGAGAACAGACTTGTAAGATTTCTGTTTTCTTTGTCTGTGACTTTGAAATGGAAATGATAGACTACACTGTTGCTAAGAGGGAAAAGATGAGAAAAGAGAATGTAAGAGAATGTATTCTAGATGCCTTCAAGGGTTGTCACTGGTGGGAACTTTGTCCTACTTTTTCTTCATCCCTTAGAAATGATGGCAATCTTGGGGCAAAGAAATAATGTTGGCATTCCTATAATTCTTTCGAATTATCTCAGTGGCCAGGGTTTTATTGAAATGTGAGATTTGGCCGTCATCATCTACTGCTTTGTCTTTAGAAGCTGTTTCTCCTGAAATTCTCTTTTCCTTCTGCCTTAAATTTCAGGGGCTGATGAAGGGAGAGGTGCAGGTTAGATTATGCTAGCAGAAGAGGGGCCAGGTTCTGAGAGAATTCGGCCCTAGAGGGGAAAAGGAGGGAACCGAGGGACTCCAGTTGTGGGGGCACAGAAAGGGGGGCCCTCAAGGGACTGAGCTGGAGACCCCTCTCCCTTTCTCTTCCTCCATATCCCGAATCACCTTCTTCTCAGGGTCCGTCAGGCCCTCACACTTTTGCTCTCCCTCTTTCGCACCAAACAATTCAAATTTGGCTCCATCTGAGTCCCAGCAGGAAAACTAGTGCCCCATCATGTCTCCAGGTGAATTTCCAGAAAATACTATCTACAGCCACAAGAAGGAAACTCAGAAGGGTGTTCAGCAGGTGTGGCATGTGGTCGGATGGAGGAGTGTTGTTTTGGTCAATTCAGGATTCTAATGCAGCGTAAAATGAATTTATCTTCAGACATATATATACATATATATGTATAAAATTCTTATTTCAGAGTTTTAAAGCATGAATAGAACAACCAAAACACCAAATTTTGAGTGTTTAGATTCCTAAAAATAGGATGCCTCTGAAGTTCTAGTTACTGTAGTAGGTTCTAGGGACACTGAGTAAGCCGATATCCTTGCCGCGGATGAAATCTGCAAAACCGTTGCTGTCTGTCCGTCTTTGAGGTGCTGAGGGAAGCAGGAGAGGTGTAGACACCGCACAGGACCAGCACATGGAGACCTGATTTTCAAAAGGGGGAGGTAACTCATGTACACCCGTGGCTGATTCATGTCCATGTATGGCAAAACCAACACAGTACTGTAAAGCAAAATAAAGTAAAAAAAAAAAAAAAAAAAAAAAAAATATAATGGGTGAAAAAAAAAACCAAAAGGGGGAGGTAGGTGGTTATCAGTGAGCCTAAAATCAATTATGGTGAGGCTCCCAGCTGGGCTCCAGAAGCTTCACCAAGGAACAGGCCATGTAGCTGTTCATCCTCTCCTGTGAAAGGGTGACTGGACTGGCCAACTGGCATAATTAAGTATATCTGGATTTTCTACAGGATATTTGCCAACGCATCACACAGCTTCCCTGTGGCTAAGATGAGGAGATAGGAGCTAGAAGTCAAGGATGCTGGCAATCTGTCGAAGAGCCCCACACAGAGGATAGGAGTGAGTGAACAGTGTCTGTCTGGAAGAATGGTCTAATGGTGAGGTGCCTGGTCCCAGTATGGTCAACACTTAAAAAAAAATATGAGGCTTCCTTGGTGGCTGAGATGGTAAAGAATTCACCTGCAGTAGAGGAGACCCAGGGTCAGATCCCTGGGTCGGGAAGATTCCCTGGAGAAAGGAATAGCTACTCACTCCAGTGTTTTTGCCTGGAGAATTCCATGGACAGAGGAGCCTAGTGGGCTACAGTGCACGGGACACACAGAGTCAGACACGACTGAGTGTGTATGTGTATAGCAAATACAAACTAAACTTGTCAGATTTGCCAGTGCCATGAGTTAAGCTTTCACTCAATAAGATGACAGAATTAGAATATACTCCCCATTCCAAGTGGAAAAAAAAGTTTCAAGTTGGTGGGATGGAACAAATTTAATGAGGTAATGTTAATGGAAATAAATGTGATGTCCACTATAGGGGGCCAGAACAGAAAGGCAAAAACCCAACTATGCAGATACAGGATGGGGTACCTATGGTTTGGTTTAGAAATGTGAGGATCACGCAGGGGTGGTGGGGGTGGGGGTGGTGTGTGTGTGTGTGTGTGTGTGTGTGTGTGTGTGTGTGTGTGACTTCAGTCATGTCTGACTCTTTGTGAACCCATGGACCATAGCCTGCCAGGCTCCTCTATCCATGGAATTCTCCAGGCAAGAATACTGGAGTGGGTAGCCATTTCCTTCTCCAGGGGATCTTCCTGACCCAGGGATTGAACCCTGGTCTCCTGCATTCTAGGCGAATTCTTTACTGTCTGAGCCACCAGGGAAGCCCTTAGGAATTTTAAGTGTCAGTTAGGAATTTCACTTAGGGATGTCAAGTGTCACTCAGATATAAGTGCCACAAAAGCAAATTCAATATTAACAGGAAGGCAGTTCTTGGAATAAAGCTATTGCTAATTGTGTTTTATCCTGTGTGGATGAGATTATACCCCATGTTTGTTGTTGTTCAGTTTCCCAGTCATGTCCAACTCTTTGTGACCCCATGGACTGCAGCACTCCAGGCCTCTCTGTCCCTCACCATCTCCTGAAGTTTGCCCAAGTTCATGTCCATTGCATTGGTCATGCCATCCAGCCATCTCATCCTCTGATGCCCTCTTCTTCTGCCCTCAATCTTTCCCAGCATCAGGGTTTTTTTTCCAGTGAGTCAGCTGTTTGCATAAGATGGCCAAAGTACTGGAGTTTCAGCTTCAGCATCAGTCCTTCCAATGAGTATTCAGGGTTGATTTCCCTTAAGATTGACTGGTTTGATCTCCTTGCTGTGCAAGGACTCTGTTTTGTTTCTCAAAATAAAGCAAAACTGGAATGTGTGCAGAGGAAAGTGACTAGGGCACTGAAGGAAGGAAACCCAAGAGAATGAGGAAGCATTCGAAAGGAGCTTGTCAGGGTATTGGAGGGGAAGTAAACATTTCATTAGTGCCAACGGTTACATCTAGGACCAGTAAGGGGGAAATTTGAGGAGTATCAACTAGACCTGCCTGAAGCTGGGAAGCTAAGAGATTCCTATCATCAGTGGTTTTTGAATGTCACTTGAGTCATCAGAAGAGTGTAAAATAGTCATTCATGACCTTTAAGGTCCCCCTTAACCTTGGGAGTCTTTAGTGCTAGAGTTGTTTACTAACCATTTGTTAGACAATCACCTTAATGTACCTTGTTTGGGTCACTTTTCAGCTGTAGTCTTAGGGGCTGTGGCAATGGAGTAATAGAGACCTTATAAGCCCTCCTGCCACCCCAAGGTGAAAGCCCTGGAGAGTAGGCAACAGGACTTCACACATTTTTAGCCATCTCAGTTCTGATGTCAGCAAGGAGGGAATTGGCAAACTGAGACAAGTGCTTGATTGACACGTCTAAGGCCAACTAGGTAAAACCACCACCTGGAAACCATATCTCAGTGTGGTTTCTAGGTGTTATCTGGCAGAGGGATCACTCAAGGCTATGGATTGTGGTCTGTCATTTAGCAGAATGTCATTGTGATCAGTGACCCTTTGCCTCTTATAGTTAATAACAATCTTTATCTTAGTGCTATAATAAAGAAAATTCATAGGTTTTGTTGGTCCGGTCATGCTCATTGCATAGAAGATGCTGCCTAGTTTCAGGTACAGTGTGGTTTAGTTGATGTGAGTGGTAAACACAGCTTGTATTTGGCACAACCAAATGCTATCCTCTTTAGGTATATAAACCCACTATTCCATCCACAAGATAAGAATTTATTCAACAGACAACAAATATTAATGATAACATATTTTTCTTTTAGTGCATTGTATAAAATATATGCTAATCAATACAATTCAGACCCATACTGAATATTAATTCTACATGTCATGGATCTTGGTAATTAAGTTTAGTGCTGCACATTTACCCTAGAAACTAGTAAAATTTTGATAAAAGTAATTTACTGTAAAGTTTTTAATCATTGTTGACCCTAGTATAATTCTTTTTGCACCGATAGCACACAAAATAGAAGAGTCACCAAGCAACGAGTTAAATATTTTCTAACAGTACTAAGCTCAGAAAAGAGCTTACTTAGCCTTTTATTTTCTGCTTGCTTTACATTTACATTTGTGTCACAATACAAATAGGGCTTTCACTGTTCAAGATTAATGCTGTGGTTTTCTCTGTTCATTCTGTATCATCCAAACTGCAGTTGGACCAAGCAACACAAAAAAATAATCTGTCAAGAGCTGAATAACTCATTGTAAAAATATTCATGGACACACAAAGTCAATATCCAAAAAAAAAAAAAAATTCCCAGAATATATGAGGAACTTTTTATTTTGGTAAAACTTCAAAGAACTGTTGTGATGAGTCAATGAAAATCTTGTAAAGCCCGTTCAGAGATTAGCTCAGGGTAGCTAGTTTTTACAGAACAGTCTTTTTTGTCCTTTGCTCTCTCTTTTTCAATTGGAGTAGATTTAATTTACAATATTATATTAGTTTCAAGTGTACAGCATACTGATTCAGTATCTTTGCAGATTATACTCCATTATGGAATATTACAACATAATGAGTATAATGCCCCTGTGCTGTAAATATATTCCTGTAGCTTCAGTTCAGTTCAGCTCAGTCGCTCAGTCGTGTCTGACTCTTTGCGACCCCATGGACCACAACATGCCAGGCCTCCTTGTCCATCACCAACTCCCGGAGTTTACCCAAACTCCCGTTCACTGAGTTGGTGATGCCATCCAACTATCTCATCCTCTGTCATCCCCTTCTCCTCCTGCCTTCAATCTTTCCGAGCGTCAAGGTCTTTTCAAATGAGTCAGCTGTTCTCATCAGATGGTCAAAGTATTGGAGTTTCAGCTTCAACATCAGTCCTTCCAGTGAACACCCAGGACTGATCTCCTTTAGGATGGACTGGTTGGATTTCCTTGCAGTCCAAGGGACTCTCAAGTCTCTTCCAACACCACAGTTCAAAAGCATCAATTCTTTGGTGCTCACCTTTCTTCACAGTCCAACTCTCACATCCATACATGACCACTGGAAAAACCATAGCCTTGACTAGACGGACCTTTGTTGACAAAGTAATGTCTCTGCTTTTTAATATGCTGTCTAGGTTGGTCATAACTTTTCTCCCAAGGAGTAATTGTCTTTTAATTTCATGGCTGCAGTCATCATCTGCAGTGATTTTGGAGCCCTAAAAAATAAAGTCTGACACTGTTTCCACCATTTCCCCATCTATTTACCCTGAAGTGATGGGACCGGATGCCATGATCTTAGTTTTATTAATGCTGAGCTTTAAGTCAGCTTTTTCACTCTCCTCTTTCACTTTCATCAAGAGGCTCTTTAGTTCTTCACTTTCTGCCATAAGGATGATATCATCTGCATATCTGAGGTTATTGATATTTCTCCCAGCAATCTTGATTCCAGCTTGTGCTTCATCCAGCCCAGCATTTCTCATGATGTACTCTGCATATAAGTTAAATAAGCAGGGTGACAATAGACAGCCTTGACCTTCTCCTTTCCCTATTTGGAACTAGTCTGTTGGTCCATGTCCAGTTCTAACTATTGCTTCCTGACCTGCACACAGATTTCCCAAGAGGCAGGTCAGGTGTTCTGGTATTCCCATCTCTTTCAGAATTTTTCACAGTTTATTGTGATCCACACAGTCAAAGGCTTTGGCATAGTCAATAAAGCAGAAATAGATGTTTTCCTGGAACTCTCTTGCTTTTTCCATGATCCAGCAGATGTTGGCAATTTGATCTCTGGTTCCTCTGCCTTTTCTAAAACCAGCTTGAACATCAGGAAGTTCACGGTTCACATACTGCTGAAGCCTGGCTTGGAGACTTTGGAACATTACTTTACTAACGTGTGAGATGAGTACAATTGTGCGGTAGTTTGAGCATTCTTTGTCATTGCCTTTCTTTGGGATTGGAATGAAAAGTGACCTTTTCCAGTCCTGTGGCCACTGCTGAGTTTTCCAAATTCCCTGGCATATTGAGTGCAGCACTTTCACAGCATCATCTTTTAGGATTTTAAATAACTCAACTGGAATTCCATCACCTCCACTAGCTTTGTTCATAGTGAGGCTTTCTAAGGCCCACTTGTCTTCACATTCCATGATGTCTGGCTCTAGGTGAGTGATCACACCATTGTGATTATCTGGGTTATGAAGATCTTTTTTGTACAGTTCTTCTGTGTATTCTTGCCACCTCTTCTTAATATCTTGTGCTTCTGTTAGGTCCCTACCATTTCTGTCCTTTATTGAGCCCATCTTTGCATGAAGTGTTCCCTTGGTATCTCTAATTTTCTTGAAGAGATCTCTCATCTTTCCCATTCTGTTGTTTTCCTCTATTTCTTTGCATTGATCACTGAGGAAGGCTTTCTTATTTCTCCTTGCTATTCTTTGGAACTCTGCATTCAAATGGGTATATCTTTTCTTTTCTCCTTTGCTTTTCATTTCTCTTCACAGCTATTTGTAAGGCCTCCTCAGACAGCCATTTTGCTTTTTTTGTATTTCTTTTTCTTGGGGATGGTCTTGATCCCTGTCTCCTGTACAATGTCATGAACCACGAACCTCCGTCCATAGTTCATCAGGCACTCTGTCTATCAGATCTAGTCCCTTAATCTATTTCTCACTTCCACTGTATAATCAGAAGGGATTTGATTTAGGCCATACCTGAATGGTCTAGTGGTTTTCCCTACTTTCTTCAATTTAAGTCTGAATTTGGCAATAAAGAGTTCATGATCTGAGGCACACTCTGCTCCCAGTCTTATTTTTGCTGACTGTATAGAGCTTCTCCATCTTTAGCTGCAAAGAATATAATTAATATGATTTTGGTGTTGGCAATCTGGTGATGTCCATGTATAGAGTATCTTGTTGTGTTGTTGGAAGAGGGTGTTTGCTATGACCAGTGTGTTCTCTTGGAAAAACTCTATTAGCCTTTGGCCTGCTTCATTCTGTACTCCAAGGCCAAATTTGCCTGTTACTCCAGTTATTTCTTGATTTCCTACTTTTGCATTCCAGTCCCCTATAATGAAAGGGCATCTTTTTTGGGTGTTAGTTCTAACAGGTCTTGTAAGTCTTCATAGAACCATTCAACTTCAGCTTCTTCAGGATTACTGGTTTGGGCATAGACTTGGATTACCGTGATATAGAATGGTTTGCCTTGGAAACAAACAGAGATTATTCTGTTGTTTTTGAGATTGCATTCAAGTACTGCATTTTAGACTGTTTTGTTGACGATGATGGCTACTCCATTTCTTCTAAGGGATTCCTGCCCACAGTAGTAGATATAATGGTCATCTGAGTTAAATTCACCCATTCCAGGCCATTTTAGTTCTCTCTGTGGCACAATGGCTAGCACATTGGACTTCTTGTCCACCTGGGTGTGGTTATTCAAAGGTTGTGGTTTCGAGTCCCACCAGAGTCGAATTTTGACGTCTTCTCCTTCACTTCCTGTAGCTTATTTACGCTATTTTATTATTGGGAGATTAGGATTGACATATATACACTACCATGTGTAAAATAGATAGCTAGTGGGAAACTGCTGTAATGTACAGGAAGCTCAGCTCTGGTACTTAACGGAACGGTCTTACCATAATCATTGTTAGTCATAACCATGTAATAATAACAGTGGCGTCTGAATCTAGAGTCAACCATGTCATCCATCTGATATTGGAAGAGGTCTGTTTTTAACTATTCATCGGTAGGAATTATTTTCAAAGTTTTCTACTGGTTCAAAAATGGCTGCTTACAAAGTAACAAAAACTAATGACCTAATTGTTGTGCTTCCAAGTAGCATCGTTGGCTTAGTGCATAAAACCACTAGTGGTGGATTAAATGGCAGGCTCAAGGACTGCTTAGTCTAACTGCTGCTAATCTTCACCAAACAGCCTTGTCAGATGTAATTTGCTCTGTGGCTACGCTGCTCAGAAGGTAGCCGTGGAAGTAAAATGTCCAGAGATGTTCACAAAGCTCTCTTGTTTAAACTGAAACCATTGCCGTGGCGTCAAGGATGATTTTTAGGTTTAGCCGAGCAGAGTTCATGAATCCTTTAACCGTTTATAGGAATAAATGTTTCTCATGCAGAGAAACAAAGGGAAAAGTCAAGAAACAAATTGCATATCATTACATAGTATGTCTGCTAATTTTTCCTTTATGACTTTCTTTGGGTTTAATGATTCAGTATGGGCTGCCTTGAATACAAATGTAAGCAATTATTAAGGAAATTACTTCCAAGGAAACAGGCAGACTCTTTCTTCCATTAAAAGGTTTTCATCTGTTAAACACTCCCATGTTTCAGGGCAGATTAGATTTTAGTGTTCAGAGGAGATGAAGTGCCGGAAGCTAAGATGATCACAAAATCACAAGGCTGGGGGATCAACAAGAGGTCATTTAGCTCATCTTCCTGTCTCCATTCAAAATAGCATCCAGGGAAGAAAATGATTCACTCTCTTCTATTTATTTATTGATATCTTTTGGCCGCACCGCATGGCTTGTGGAATCTTAGTTCACTGACCAGGGATTGAACCTGTGCATGGCGTCTTAACCACTGGACCACCAGGAAAGTCTCTGTTTACCATTTTTTTTTGAAGCTTAGCCCTCTTTTTGAAATAGCTCTTTTTTGTTTCTTTTTGTTTTTTAATGAGTGTTTCATTTCTGAAGGAATTCTGAAAAAATGATTTGGGGGTTGAATCCTAGAAACACTGGGGCTAAAATGAGGGAAGCACCCTTTGGGTCTTCTGTTCAAAAGAAACAATCCTGGCAACTGAAATGCTGCTGTCAGGAACACGGAGGAGACTAATTTCTTAATAGAAATACTGGCCTAGAGGAAAGCTGGAGGCCTAGGAGAATGGGAAAAGAATGTAGATTCAAAGCAAGCATTATAGGGATGAAAAATCCAGACTGAGGAAGATGCTCTAGGGTCACATTGCTTGTAGAGGACATTTTGGGAAAGAACTGAGTTAGATATTAGGGAGAATTTATTGGAAGTGAGGAGGTATGCTAAACACTGAAATGAATCCCTGGTTTAGTTATATTATTTCAATCTTAAGTGATGATATTTTTTTCTTTTTTTTAAGAGAAGGTTCTAATATTTGAACTAATTTAAGCAAAGAGTTTATTGGGAGATGGAAAGATGATCTCACTAAATCACAATGATTTAATAAATGACATTTGATACCTATTATTTTTTAAGATGAAGAAATAATCTCCAAAATGACATTGAAATACAGCCATCCCTTGTTATGGCTAGGGGACTGTTGCCAGGACCCCATAGATACTAAAATCCGACAGTACTCAAGTCCCTTATATAAAATGGTATAGTATATGCATGTCCTCTTGTATACTTTAAATTATCTCTGGATTACTTATAATACCTAATACAATGTAAATGCTATGTAAATAGTTGTAAAGACAATGTAAATGTTATGTTACTTAAGCAACATAGTTGCTGGCATGGCAAATTCAAGTTTAGTTTTATGGAACTTTCTGGAATTTTTTTTCCTGAATATTTTCGATCTGCAATTGGTTGAATCTGAGGATGCACAGTCTGTGGATTCGGAACCTGCAGATACAGAGGGCTGACTGGAATAAACCTAATACCTAATATGCATGGTCAAAATCCAGAATATTTCATCTGTGCATCACTAAGCTTATAATTAGTTAGGAGTACTCTCCCTCCTACCAGCTCCAGTTAAATAGATTTAAGACCTTTTTCAGATTAGTTTTAGGTAAATAATATAAATGTGTGCTTGTAAACAATTAAATGTGATGTGGTCAATTAACACAATGATATCACTGGAACTGGACTCATAACTAATTCTGTGCTGCTGCTGCTGCTAAGTCGCTTCAGTCGTGTCCAACTCTGTGTGACCCCATAGACAGCAGCCCACCAGGCTCCCCCGTCCCTGGGATTCTGCAGGCAAGAGTACTGGAGTGGGTTGCCATTTCCTTCTCCAGTGCATGAAAGTGAAAAGTGAAAGTGAATTCGTTCAGTTGTGTCCGACTCTCAGCGACCCCATGGACTGCAGCCTACCAGGCTTCTCCATCCACGGGACTCTCCAGGCAAAAGTACTGGAGTGAGGTGCCACTGCCTTCTCCGAACTAATTTTGTAGGAAGGCCAAATAACGAGATATGAATAGACAATGGAAGACAGTTATGCAACTGCTAAAATAATTGTTGTTTCTCTTTGCTTTTCCAGTTCCCTGATAAGGAATGTTCAAGAAATTAAGTTCACTATGAACACATGTCTTTGTGTTAATAGTGTACATTTTATTTTTAAATTTTTATATTTGCAAATTATTTCATATACTTATAGAATATGCACATGTGTGTGCACATAAAACACAGATACCTTTTGTTTTTCTTTCTGCTTTGCCTACTTGTTTTCTTTTTTCTATCCTAAGAAGACTGCTTTCTCCTCTGTATGCTCTCCTAGTATGCAAATCTTTCTCAACAAACCCTGCTCCCTAGAATTCATCACCACTGCACACACTGCCTTGAATTGATATTACTATTTATTGGGTTGGTCATAGTGTTCATTTTAAAATCAGAATCCTAAACATTATGTATATAGCTAAACGATCAGACAAGGTTTCTCCAAACATCCATAGAGAAGGGTGTCACTTCTTGGGTGAGATCTTGGGTTTAGAGTTGCTTAGAAGAAATAGCTAACAGGACCAGTGTTTATTTTCTGGCAGCCAGGGGACTTTTATTTGCTTCTTCTCTTCAGGGCCTGAGTTGCTAGTTATAGAAAGTAAGTGAAGAGGTTAGGTCAAAGTACATCAAAGTACATCTGTCAGACCTGAATTTTATTCTCACCTCTATTACTGGCTGGGTGAACCTGTGTAAGGAACTTTATTTCTCTGAGGACAGCGTTAGACTCACTGTCATCTCCTACAAGCATGAGTTCTTTTCCCTCTAGGGTGGGGAAGGCATCGTGAAAGTATATATGGGAGTGGCTGTATTTTATACGCAAATATATGGGATGAGAAATGACTGTCTCCATCTAGCCTCATGTTCCAGAAATGGAACTTCCACCTCCGTATGTGCAACTGAGAATTATATGACTTCAAAATGTGCTCACTGACAATATTCACATGAATTTAAAAGCTGTTTACAGCAGAATGCCAACTTTACAATAAGAAGTGTATCTATCAAGCTGATAGTTACATTGACTGATGTATTTTCTCCCCGTTGGCATAGATGGAGATGTTGTTGTTCAGTCGTATCCAACTTGTAGAGACCCCATGGACCGCAGCACGCCAGGCTTCCCTGTCCTTCACTATCTCTTGCCATTTGCTGAAACTCATGCCCATTGAGTTGATGAGATGTAGAGATAAGTATATGTGAAGAAGAATTGTAACCAGTGAACTGGTTACCAAATGAATCTTGGTTCAGAACCAGGGGAACGAGTTGGCAGGTGTAAATGACTGATTCAAAGCCATGGCATCCTAATGGATTCCTCTCTCTCTAGGCACACATTTGCCACATGCCCTAGAGACCCATGCTCTTGGGCTGGGATCTTCTTACTCTGTTGGTGATGGAAAGGCACTGCCCATATTTGCTGCTTTGCATTTTCCTTTCTCTGTACCAACTTCTGATGGATAAGGAATGCTTCCTTGTAAGAACTTTTAGGTTCTTTGTAGAATAAAGCTCAAGTTTTAGCTGAAATACTGTTTATTAGTTTGCGAGGAAATGCTAGGTAATAATTGTATAAATGCTGTGCTGACTTTATCTGGAAGCGAGATTAAGTTTCAGCAACTTCTCCAAATGTGGTTCTGAAATATCATGAATACTTGATAAGCTCTCTCTATGAAAAGGAATACAGTGTTTTCACTCAGCATCATTATTATTTTTCAGTTTTTCCCTATAAGAATCCTTCCTCGAAATGTTTCTTTTTGGCAGAAGCTAACAGAATTATATAAAAAGATGACAATCGATGAAAACAGAAATGCCATAATAATGGGTCCTGGGAATTACGGGACTGAGAGCCTGGAGATCAAGCCCAGTTCGACATTTACAATAAGGGGTGTGCCTTTATGTCTCATGTTCGGTGAGGGGTGGTGGAGAACGAGCAAGTACATAGGAGTCTTATCTGGTTCTCAGCCCTCTTGGTCCTTTGTCACTCCAGAAAGTGATAGAAGTTCACCGTTCTCCTGTAAGGCCGTGTAAGGACATGCAGTTCTCAGAGGAAAATGATATGTTCAGTGTAGAAGCTGCAGTATGGGTCCAAAAAATGTTCATAGGAAGGACAAATGCTATCTAAAAAGTCCTGGACTGGGAAAAGCCCTGGGTTTTTAGATACGGGAACCACTGCATGTGAAGGAAGCTATAATGGCATTTCATTTGGGTATTTAATTAGAGGGATTTTTAAACGGGTGAAATTTGTATACTCTGTATATTACATTCATATTTTGAAATATTTCCTTTAATTATATGTGTACTTTTCCATTTTTATAACAGAGTGAGATGGCTAAAATCTCCCAATTTCGTTCTGTCTTCATTATATGAAAATAATCCCCAGTATCCATTTAAAGGTCAAGTATATCTAAGTCAGAGTTACAAACCTGCACACTGAGGTGCTAATTCCTTTTATAACTGATCTCCAAGCAAGTAGCCTGGGGATAATATTTCAATGACATTCCTCTGTGATAATGCTCCTTGTTGTAAAAAAAAAAAATTCATTTTTAAAATTTCTATGCCTTGATTAAATAGATACTGTACAATACATCCCATAATGAATGACACAAATGAAAAAATATTACTCCATGATACATTGTGTTATTGGTAGATCTGATGAAATGGGGTTTATGTTTCAGTAAGTACATTTTTAATAAGAAAAGTTACTTTCATAAAATTCATATTATAGCATTTCCTGAATTTTTAGGTACTCTTTTCGTTTAAAGAATACAGTTTGATTTTCAAACAGACAGTTTCTGGATTCTGAAAGAGTTTAAATTCCCAACACACACAATGTATTTTAAATCATCTGCCTTTGACAGCTAACATGGCAGTATTTGGGCTTCCCTGATAGCTTAGTTGGTAAAGAATCTGCACCCTGGTTTGATTCCTGGGTTGGGAAGATCTGCTGGAGAAGGGATAGGTTACGCACTCCAGTGTTCTTGTGGCTCAGCTGCTAAAGAATCTGCCCGCAATGCGGGAGACCTGGGTTCAACCCCTGGATTGGGAAGATCCGTGGAGAAGGGAACGGCTACCTACTCCAGTATTCTGGCCTGGAGAGTTCTGTGGACTGTATCGTCCTTGGGGCTGCAAAGAGCTGGACTCCACTGAGCGACTTTCACGTTCATGGCAGTATTTAGACTTTGAAATTTTGCCAGCGAAATTATGGCAGTGACCTTCTGCAAGTAACTTTTTATCTTAGAATCCTTTGTTGGCTGAATAGAAGAGTCTTGGGGTCAATAAATGGAGGAGAATGATATACTATAAATTATCATGAAAATAAAGCACATTTTTAGTTGATTAAAAAATGTTGACTTATAAAATCACTGAACCTTTTGGTCCTTTGACTAAGATGAGAGTGGTGAAATACTGGAGGGATCTGACTGAGTCAGAGCCTAGGATGCTTAAAACTTTTTTTTTATTACTGAGTATAATTGCTTTACAATGTTGTGTCAGTTCCTGCTGTCCAATGAAGTGAATCACCCCTATGGAAACATATATGCTCTCCCTCTTTGAGCCTCCCTCCTGTCCCCTCCATCCCATCCCTCTGGGTCATCACAGAGCACCCGACTGAGCTCCCTGTGTTACGTGGCAGCTTGCACTAGCTATCTAGTTTACACATGGGTCACTCCTACTCTCCCAATTCATCCCACCCTCCCCTTCTGTTTTCTGTGTCTGCATCTCTGTTCTTGCCCTGTACCATTTTTCTAGATTCTGTATATATGTGTTAATATATGAGATTTTCTCTCACTGACTTACTTCACTCTGTATGATAGACTCTAGGGCCATCCACATTTATACAAATGACCTTTCTGAGAATCTTGGACTGCAAGTGCTGCACCCATTGAGAGAGGCAGTTTTGGGTACAGCACAGTAGAGCACGTTATGGATAAATAATGCAAACGACAGTGTTGCAGAAGATGTTTCCCTTTTTATTAAACCTTCACATAAGGTTTAATTATGGTAGGTGTGATTAGCATCTTCTCCACATAGGCAGCCACAGCAACCATCTCACTGATGCAAAAATTGATAAAGAAAAGGAAAGGAAGAAATGAAGGCAGAAAAATAAAGACGGCAAAAGGAAGAGGGCCGGCTAGAAACTCCACAGTCACAAGTTATGCTGTGGGCAGAAGTCACCGATCAGATTTGCCTGCTCCTCCAGACTCTTGCCAAATGTAGTTATAAGCCTTTAGGTTCTTTATTTTACAGTTACGATTTGAAACTCTGAAAATCTCAATATAACTTTTCTGTGTCATTGGACAAGAGCCACATGGTCATTTTATAGAAGGACCATTTCTCACCCACATGGACCAGGGCTGGGGGAAAGGAGGATGGTTGATTTAAATACCCGAACTCAGAATTTACTGTGGATTTAAAATCTCTGACTTAATGTTGCATTAACTGCCGGTGGCTGCTTTACTGCCTTTAAAACATGCATACATAATTGGATACTGTAATGCTTTGCGGGTAAAATAAATACCAACTCAACACTAAAATAAATACTCTGCATGATGAAGTTCATGTAGAGATAAATTAATCATTTACCAGTTAACCAATATGCACAGGAAAGAAATAGATCACTTATTAAAGGTTGCCTCATCTATAAAATGGGAAAAA
Source organism: Capricornis sumatraensis (assembly GCF_032405125.1). NCBI lineage: Eukaryota > Metazoa > Chordata > Mammalia > Artiodactyla > Bovidae > Capricornis > Capricornis sumatraensis. Next base: position 28,434,020 of record NC_091078.1, on the reverse strand, counting down.
TAAAATGCTGATATATTTTACAGTGGTGCTGTGAGGGAAAATATATAAAATTATTGCTAAGCAGTTTATAAACCATAAAATGCAGTATGAACATTAAATTAATAATATTTGTACTAATTCAGATTCAACACCCTCTGCATTAAATATATCTCTTTGCCTATTGAAGCGTACATATAACCAAGCTGAGGCTTTTTGTTTTAATTTTTATCAGTGTCTTTGGAATTCTGCAGAGCATCACAGGAGTTACTGCTTATGTTAAAAACTCCTCAGCACCAACATTTCCAAGAAAAAATTCTTGGCTGTTCACATCCCCAACTCCATGTTTAAAGAGAACTTTCAAGTTCCCTCCCAAAGAGCCTGATGTCTTCCACGTGTATAGACATCGTAGTTATGAAGCAGATATGGGTGTGAATTTTTTGATCAGGTGGAAGTGATGAACATGCTCTGTGACTTGATTTATCCTAAATTATGAATCGAAATCGGGAAGCCATGTGAAGTTGGCGGGGAGGTGCATCACGTCTCTGCAGATTGCACTGAACTGATCTGAGCTAGAAATGTTCTGTGCTGGGACAGGAGCGCAGCCCAAACAGCAGGGTTTTGGGGATATCATGCTGCTCAAAACGTTACAGGCTTTAGGGATAAATCAAGCTCCTGTGTCTCAGCTTGAGTCCAGAAATGTTGTTCAAGGGCACAAGGGAGAACTATGCAGCAGAAAACATGTTTCCCTTACTCTTCTCCCTCTTCTTGCTCTTCCTCTTTAATGGAGTCTTATTTAGAAGACCAACTTGTACCAAACACTGTAATCCACTCAGCACATTTTTAACATTGTCAGGTGTCCCTTTGACTCTCAATGATAAAACACATCAGGCATGTCTGCACTCACTTCCCTTTTATAGGGGCCGTTAATATAGAAATACCTCCCCATCTTGCACTATGAAATGACAAATGGCTGGCTGGAGAAATCTGAAATACTGCCAGCCCTTCCCTATGTATCATGTGTCACCAGCAATAATAAACAGTGACTAATCTTTGGTCATGAACTATATTTATGGCTTTCTTGTCATCAGGAGGTAGGTATTTTCTCAAATCAGGTTTAAGGCTCTATATTTACATTAGGAACACGTGTCCTAGAAAAAAATCTACCTAAGTCCAAAGGAAAATAACCCTCCCACTGTCTTTCCTTTAAGTGTTTGTAGAACTTGGCATTTCCATTGTATCTCTTTTTTTCCATCAGGATTCACCCAGGAGTGTTGTGATCAGGAATCGAATCTATTCTAGCCCATTTACCATTTTGGTGATAATGGTCTCCTTGTCTAATGGGAAAAGTAACAGGAAAAGGAATATGGCTAAAATGCATACCTCTCCCACTTGAAGTTTATCAGAGATCAAAAGGAAACACAGTGAAACTATTTCCTAAATCCCAGTCTTGGTTCAGGGGATTGACATTTTCCTAAAGAAACAGAGCACCAGAAGAAAAAACGGGAGAGGCTCATTAAGGCTTTGAAAGAAACAAAATAAGGCAATGTAACTAATATCAGCTGTCTGCTAGATACCAGCCCAAACCAACAAAAAACACTGCCCTCATGGAGCTTATATTCTAGTTGTGGGGGACAGACAAGAAATAAATGAGTAATAAATAAGTCATTTATACAATTTATCAGATGATGGTGGTTATCATGCTGAGAAACATATCAAGAAAGGAAAATAGGGATTGTGGGAAGGGGTTGCATTTTACAAGGGTGATCAGTGAAGAGCGTACTGAGGAGTCAGCATTTGAGGAAAGACTTGAAGGAGAGGAAAGAGCAGGTCATGTGGGTTCCCTGGGAAGGATGTCCCAGATAGGACAGAGCATGTGCAAAGGCCCCGAGGCAGGAACATGCCTCCTGTGCTGGCAGAACTGTAGGGAAGCCAGAGCAATTGTGAAACAGAGAAGGACCCTTTAGTCCTTTCCCCCAGCCCCCATGTCCTCAGCCTGCTTCTTGTCCATGGAAAAGCTTTAGCCAAAGTGAAAAGTGACAGTGTTAGTCATTCAGTCATGTCCAACTCTTTGCAACACCTTGGACTGTAGCCTGCCAGGCTACATGGGATTCTCCAGGCAAGAATTCTGGACTGGGTAGTCATTCCCTTCTCCAAGGAATCTTCCTGACCCAGGGACTGAACTCAGGTCTCCTACCTTGCAGGCAGATTCTCTACCACTGAGCCACCAGGGAAACCAAACATTAAGTTTAATTAGAGAAGTGAGAAAATGCATAAACAAAAGAAAAGCAGTCAAACAGGACAAAGCATTAATGGTTAGTAAGCAAAGTTACCTTTAGTTCCTTCTCAAGGGCTATAGATAATATTCTGAGCCCTATCCTGTGAGGTTGTGAGTTATACTAAAACCCCCACCAGGTGGAAGATGTTAACTACCTGATGACTAGACCGTAGCCATGATGTAAGTTGCCACAATTCCTAAAACTGGCCTCAAGGAAATGGAAACAAACTGACCCTGGAGCTGAATATTAACTGTACTTTTATAACAATCAACATGATACTGGTAATCATCTCAGACCATTGGTGACCATTTCAAGATGACTGTCAGAGCTGACTGTGCTGTTTCAGCATGAAGCCCCCTCCCTCTGCCTATGAAAGCTCTTGCCCGCTGGATATAGTTGGGAGAAGTGGGGAGGGAATTGGCCTTTGGACAGGAGTTCGCCTTCTCCTCTGGTTGCTGACGTAAAAGAAAGCAAACTTTCCTCTCCATCAGCCTTGCCTCTTTAATGTAGATTGGGAGTTTGGGATTGACATGTACATCTGCTATGTTTAAAATAGATAACCAACAGTGACCCACTGTATATAGCTCAGGGAACACTGCTCAATATTTTGTAATAACCTAAATGGAAAAAGAATCTGAAAAAGAATAGATACATGTATATGTGTAACTGATTCACTTTGTTGTATATCTGATACTAATACAACATCGTTAACTGTATTCCAATATAAAAGAAAAGTTAAAAAAAGAAAATACACTCTAGGGTGCAAAGGTGGAAGCAAGGAGATAAACTAATTAAAATGACAAATTCAACTCTCCTTTCTGTGTAAGTTTAATGAATATGAACCAGAAATTAAGAGACAAGAGTTCAAAATTATATGCAAAGACATTGAAGTTGTAACTACACAAAGTCAAAACTGCTTGGAAGAGAGAGTTCAATCAAGTAGTCGATTCATTTCCTCAGCACCAAATGTCACCAAAGTTTGAAAATATTTTAGAATAAGTTCACGAATAACCAGTGATTAAACAAATGTAAATTTTGGGAACATTGAATATCTATTGCTACTGTTGCTGCTGCTAAGTTGCTTCAGTCTTGTCTGACTCTGTGCGGACCCCACAGACAGCAGCCCACCAGGCTCCCCCGTTCCTGGGATTCTCCAGGCAAGAACACTGGAGTGGGTTGCCATTTCTTTCTCCAGTGCATGAAAATGAAGAGTCAGTGAAGTCGCTCAGTTGTGTCTGACTCTTTGCAACCCTATGGACTGCAGCCTACCAGGCTCTTCTGTCCAGGGGGTTTTCCAGGCAAGAGTACTGGAGTGGGGTGCCATCGCCTTCTCCGATCTATTGCTAAGTAATAGATTAAAAAAAAACTCCCTCCTTAACATGGGGTCTGGGTTATGAAAATAAACAGATGCCTATTATGATGTTGGAACTGTCTCTTCAAGTACTTTTTGGTCCTGGAAGCCAAAAAAACCAAAAAAGACCACCCGAGAAACAAAAATCAAGACCTTTCATTTGGAACTTAAGGAAACTTGAAAAGTTAAGAGTGTAAACCAGCAAGAAAAATGAAGGGAGTCATAGTTTGGACTATTCGTGTTTCTTTTTTCAAATTTAAAACATGACTAATGGGAAGAAAAGAAATATTGACTCTTCTTCAAAAACGAAGCGGAGAAATAAAAATTCTGATAGAAGGTGAATTTAGCTTTGCACTCGTCCTTCCTGGCAGTCAGAATTATTAGGTTATGAAACAGAGCTCTCTCCATTTCTCCTGGGTGGTTTAGGTTTGGAACAAATTGGACCTGAAAGAGTGTCAAAATTCACAGTAGGAGTGCCTACTCACAGCACCATTTCTCTCTGAAGTAGGTTACTACATTCACCTAGGGAAATTTCTATTGAATTATAATTAGGTGGCTAATTAAAAAGTGGATTACCAACTATATTAAAATATGAGAGAAAAATGTGCACATCATTCATTCTTTAATTTAGAAAATCCACTGCTTCCTTAAAAAATTCTCACTGGAAAATTCCATATATAATACCCATGTTTTCTTTTTTTCTTTTAAATCAGATTTATTGAGGCAAGTCTAGGATTTTGTTTGTTGAGGTAACAGAACTAATTTGAGCTTCCCCATTAATAAAAAACGTGCCTCTACATCTTAGTTATCGTTCTTTAGAATGAGAACTGCTGGCTCTGAAAAACAGTGCAAGGTTCCTAGAAGAAATAATAATAATGAAAATAATAACTGCTACCATTTAGTCACTGCTAATATACATTCAATTCTAGATGTCTCGTTTAATTCTCAGTAACTCTGTGTTACTGAGAGAATTATAGTTGTCACCTAATATATCTATTACCCCTGTTACAGTAATTTTATGCCTATTAAACAGATAAGAGAACTAAACTCAGTGAAGTTAGGCAAATTATTCAAAATCACACAGCTTAATGGTGTGAAATTCAAGCTCAGATCTTTTTGACCTAAGAAAGTGAAAGTCACTCAGTTCTGTCTGACTGTTTGCCACCCCATGGACTATACAGTCCATGGAATTCTCCAGGCTGGAATACTGGAGTGGGTAGCCTTTCCCTTCTTCAGGGCATCTTCCCAACCCAGGGATCGATCTCAGGTCTCACACATTGCAGGTGGATTCTTTACCAGCTGAGCCACCAGGGAAGCCCAAGAATACTGGAGTGGGTAACCTATCCCTTTTCCAGCGGATCTGCCCGACCCAGGAATCAAACCAGGATCTCCTGCATTGCAGGGGGATTCTTTACCAAAACAATCTTGTGTTAAGCAAGAATTTTGCCTTCCTTAAAATATTTTAACATTAAGCTAAAACTATATGGTTGCAGTCAACTGATTTTGAAACTGATACTGTTCTTGTACCATATAAGCAGTTAATCAGGATCGTTTATTAATGAGAAGACCATATTTCCTAGCCATTTGTCCAGACATCAGTTTATTTTATAAAGTAAATGATTGTCAGGAGACTCTTCAGCTATTACTAACAGCAAAAGTTAAAAAGAAAAAGTCACCTATTACTATAGGTTATTATTTGTCTTTCCTAGTTTCTTCTAATTTCTAAGAAAGTAAAAATTAAATGATAGCCCTTGAACTTTGGTATGATACAATTTATGAGCCTGCTACCTTAGTCACATATTAAGTGGGTCAGTCTATTTCTAAAAACACTTAAAAATTGGCCACCCCAAGTAGATGACTTAGCAGACAGGCACAACTGACTGCTGGGATGGGCTTCCTGAATCGCTTACTCAGTCCCCACACCAGGCAGGTGACTTGGAGTTCTTTCTCAAGTAATGAGAGCCATAACATTGTAACCATGCTAATTTTTATTGGAGAGCCTGTTGTATGTCAGACACTGTGCTCATTGCATATATTACTTCACTTTGCTTCAGGATTTCTCAGTTGTGGTTCCACCTTTTGGGCTGGATGAGTTTTTCTTTGTGGTGGGGGTGGGGGGGGGGTGGTCCTGTGCATCCTGGGAAGATCTGAAACATCCTTGGCCTCTACTCCCCAGATGTCAGCACACATACCTCCTCCAGTTGTGATAGCTGAGGCCATCTCCAGATATTGGTAAATGTCTCCTGAAGGGCAGAATCACCCCTAGTTGAGAGAGAGCCTCTCTGTTTTACTCCCTCAACAGTTTGAGGGAGATTAGTACTATTAGATTAGTAATATGGCTGATGAGGAAACTGTGACTACAAGAGGTTTAAGGCTCGCAGTTAGTAAATTACAGAGCACACAGATCACCTATCTCTTGAATGCTATTTTTCTACGGTTGAAACTCATAAGTGAAGATCTGCCCTCTTTCCCACCCTCTTTTTTATTTATTTATTTGACTGTACCAGATCTTAGTTGCAGCATGTGAAATCTAGTTCCCTGATCAGGGATTGAACCTGCACCTCCTGAATTGAGAGTGTGACATCTTACCCACTGGGCCACGAGGGAAGTCCCTTTCCCACCCTCTTCACGCCTGTATTTCACTGTGGAGTGGAGCAGTGGGAAAGAAGAGATGGTGCATGTGCACAGAATTTCTATTGTACAGATTAATTCCACTTTAATTGGAATTTTGAAAACTAATGAAAAAAATTACAAGTGTTACATGATCCATTCTCAGGGTTTTTGAATCGATCTGATTTAATTCTTCCCAATTAGCATGCCATTATGGAGGAGTATTATGTTGAGAATCAATATTACACTAAACACTAATATTTTATTCAGTATTAAAAATTTATACAAATGGTAATACAAGTGCTTTATTCCTACTTTCTCTAAATGAGAAGAAATGCTTCCTTAGGGCAATTCTAGGTACAAAGAAAATGTTATCTTCTGAGAAGACTATTGGTATTACATTTGACATAAATCATTGCTTACATGAATCAGTAAGATTTAATTGAATGAAATTTATTTTACTGTAAAGTGTACATATTTTTCAGGATGTCAGATTGTTTTCCTTTTTATACCTATAGTGTAATCCCATGTTAAGGTGACAATAAAATGACATTATTGTGCAGTACTGCTAATCCGGACAAAATATAACTGTCACATTATGATTGTAGGATATAATTTTTTTTTCTTCTTCTTCTTTTTTGCTATTACTACCCTTTTTTGCGTTAGATACAGTCTTAGACTGGAATTTGAATCTACATCCAGATTCTGCATCTTATATCTTCTTTGCAAAGAGGAATTAATAAGCCTAATAGATAAACAGGATACCAGATAAACATCTAATAAATAGCCACCTAGAAAGAGGTCAGTTAGGTGTGGTTTAAAACAGATAGTTCAAATTGCTTTCCAAATTGGGTCCCTTTGTACCTCTCCCAGCATCTGGCCTTGCCGTGGTCTCTGGTTTTAGACCCTGGGTCCCCGGCATGCATCCTCCCGTTCTCCCTCGCCCCTCCCTTCACCTTGCCTGTCTGTCCGTTGCTTCTCCCCCCACAACTTCAATAGCGTCTTCAAACTTCCAAACTAGGGTAGCACCATGAGATTACCATAGTTTTGATCTCATGAAGGCATTTATGATTTTTTAAATAACTTACATACTTAAATTCCCAACTTCTCATATATTTTAAAACCATAAGGAAACTATGCCTTTTAAAACATACCTAACTTTGTGAATTACTATACTTTGTTCTTCAGTATTAGAAAAGTTTTGCTCCATATTTTAGTAATCTCCCAGTTGGGTTGGCAAGATCAGTATGTTAATATGCACATACTTTGAAAAAGCTAGTCTTCAGGAAAAGGACGCTTATAATTCCAAAGGCATATTAGAAGTTAAAAACTGCCATGCAAAATCTAAGCAGGAAAAAGAAACACTGATTAAATAAAGCTAACTGAAAAATTAGAAATTGAAGGTATGTTCAGCATGGCAATCACAGTTACAAACAGGAAGATTTAAACTAAGAAAACATTTAATTGGTTGACTTTTCTAAAATATTGATTGGATTTCATTAATAAGCATTTTATGCATATGGCTATTCTGAAAGTTTCTTTAAAAATGAAAGACTTATGCCTTAATGAGACATATTATCACATGAACATATTTGAATCTGGCTTATGAAAAATAGGACTTTAGAATTTAAAATGTGTGCCTAAAATGCAAATATATTTAATTAACTGAAAACCCATAAGACAGGACTTCTTCAAATAAGCAATTACTTCAGGGACTAATCGTGTAAATAGGATCCTGATTCATTAGCACAAATACCCATATGAGAGAAGGATAAGCAAATTTTATTCTTTAGGTTATTTATGCACAGGTGGTAATATCTCATTACTTTAAGAATTCAATAAATTTAAAATCTTTTGATAATTTGCTCATGAGCTGGGCTGATGTTTACCTTTTTTTGCAAACATTTTATTTATAGGTAGATAACATATGGTGTTTTAAACATTTATTTTCAATCTTACGTACACTTTTTAGACAGAATAAGCTATTTTCAATGAACCTCAGGCACTTTACAAGCTCCTACATACACCCAATCTATATGCTAATAACAAAATGTTCATATGATTCATTGTAAGAGGTCTCCTTACAATGGAGAAATCTCCTTAAGGATTTCTGTTTTATAATGTTTTGTTGAAGTTACTATATGTAGTTTAAAGTAATAAAAACCACATTTGTTTAAAGTTATCTGTAATTCAGCCTTCCCACACATTCAAATATGCCCATCTCCCTAATACATTAGAAAAAACGAAACTTTGCAATATTCACAGCTACACATCCAGAGAGAATTTTCCTTTTAAATATGCACTAGGACACATACAGAAAAAATACAATGACGTGTGAAAATAAATGATTTTGTGAGTGTGGATAAAGGAGAGTGAAGTGTCTCAAATTCAATTTCAGTCCTGTAGGCACAATACACTGGTGAAAACTCAGTAAAATAGCCCTTTCCTCAAAAGGTGATGTCACTCACTTGGGATGACTGAGTTCTAATCACTTGCTTGCAAAGTGATAATAAGTTTTTCCAATTAAAGACAGTCAGTTCCTAGGCCAAAGGGGTGGATGCTCCAAACGAGGACATCTGGGATGAAGAGAAATGCCACAGCACAGATCTGGCATTTCTAAATCTCGCTTGTTTGTGGCCATGACTTTTCATCATCCACATGTCAGTTTTCTGCACAAGATGCTAAAGAATCTTAAAACTGTTTATAAAGCGAGTAGAAGAATTCTTTTATTTTAGTGACCAAAACTCATACATAGAACAAAATGACTCAAAATTCTAAACCAGATAATATATATTTCACACTGACACAAACCACAACTGAACAAATAAACTGAACATTCTCTTTTCTATGAAACACACCGATGGCAAATCTAGATATCAGAAGTCATGCCATCTTCATGCAAGAAGTAGTTCCATTTGTTTTTAACATTGTGAGAAGATTAGAACTATCCATATTAGTAGGTACTTACCATACAAAGGGGAAAAACAAGCTCCAATTCCATTTTCATGACTTAATCGAGAATACTTGCTGAAAGAGGACTCTGATCGTGTGTTTCTGGATAGTTACACAACCTGGGTAGGAGATACAAGCACAGAATGTTTCATCATCAAGGAGAAAACTTCTCAAGAAATACTAGTTTGTTATATCAGTGATTTCTCATCTGAATGAGTGCTATCCCAGCCAACTGTATGCTATTTACAAATCAATCAGGTGCCCTCGAGAGTTTGAGCAAGAGAGGCTGGAATGACTACCACCATCAGGGAAAGAAGACCGGGGTGGGGGTGTGGGGGGGGGGCTGCATCCCACTGGGTATTTGCATGAAGTGAAGGCCCTTCACTTCACTTAGGTTCAGTTCCTCATCTGCCTTGTAGGGTACTCATGCCAGCTATTTGAGGGACTGCTCTCACAAGCAAACAAGACAATGTATAGAAAGATGTTTAGTCAACAGTAAAACTGTTTCGTTTATTTATCCTCTGACTCTGTTGTAAGGATCTGAGGTGGCTTCCAAAAAGAAAAATATGAATAAAAATCAGGAAACAGGGACTTTCCTGGAGGTCCAATGTTTAAGACTCAGTACATTCAATCCCTGGTTGGGGACTTAAGATCCCACATGCCTTGAAGTGTGGCCAAAAAAAAAAAATGGTTGAGAGTAAAAAAGGAAGATGGATACATGCTACCTACATTGGCTAGCACGTGACTGAAGGTATAGTTTAGACTTAAGTTTCTTGGTAATTTAGGGAATAGGAAGACACAGTTTCTTCTTAATCTTCTATTAGAGAGGAAACGATACATTCCTTCCCCTAAAGAAGCCAAGTATTTTATCCTCTTGATATGAAATTCATCGAAAATTTAAAGCATGTAAAACATGATACGGGGCATTGAGAAAAAATGGATTATTCTGTTTAACAGTAATAGGGCTGACGACTATGAAAACTGAAGGGCAAAGGAGTACTTCTTTTTCTTGTTTGTGCTGGGTCTTTGTTGCAGCGTCAGGCTTCCCTAGTTGTGGCGCATGGATCTTGGTTCCTTGACTGGGGATCAAACCTGATCCCCTGTGCTGGAAGGCGTATTCTTTAACAATGGACCACCAGGAAGCTCTGAAACAGGGTACTTTTGCTTGGAGGTAGTGCATGCCAAGTTGCTTCAGTCGTGTCCCACTCTTTGTGACCCTGTGGACTGTAGCCCACTAGGCTCCTCTGTCCATGGGATTCTCCAGGCAAGAGTACTGGAGTGAGTTGCCATTTCTTCCTCCAGGGGATCTTCCCGACCCAGGGATCGAACCCACATCTCTTAACGTCTCCGGTAGTGGCAAGCAGGTGCTTTACCACTAGCGCCATCTATTACTGCTATGAAAATTGTCTTACTCCTAGAGACACACCTGATGCTTGAATTAGGGAAATCCTAACTATAAGCACAATTCACTCCCAAGTAACAAGTCATCCGAATCTCTTCCCTTGCTGCGCCTTCCTAACAAACACATAGGAGCTCCTGAGCTGAAGTCACGTTTGCAGCAGTGAGGAGAAATTTCTGACGGAAGTCACTGATGGCTTGTGACCCTAGTCCAGTCAGTGTTCATTAATATAAATAGGGGGTAAAGCTGAAAAGATAATGAGCCCAAATATGATATAGTACTGACTGCCACACAGCCCTTTTTGTGGGGCCATTTCAAAAGGGAAAGGATGAGAAAGGGAAAGGTATATGATCTTATGATCATACTGTCAGTGAAACACATCCCAGCACACGGCTCTTCCTTGAAATCCACATGTTTTCCTGACTTCCTTGAAATCTCACTTAAAAATTTTTTTTTTCTTTGAGTCTCTGCACAAGTAATAGCTGGTCTTTCTGCTGTACCACTTGGAACATACTACATAAGAGTTCATATGCACTGAAATGTTTGTAGATTTTCCACCTTCTCTGCTGTCAGGAAGCCCAGCTCCAATTAAAATATATGTACTATTAAAAAAATTATTTTCTTGGCTCTGATGCATGGCATGTGGGATCTTAGTTCCCTGACCTGGGACTGAACCCACGCCCCTTGCACTGGAAGCATGGAGCCTTAACCACTGAACCACCAGAGAAGTCCCAGTCTCGAAGGAAACTCCTCTCAATTTTCTTCTTCTGGCTTCTCTGCTTCCTCCCCTTAAGCATGGGCCTTCCTTCAGATTCTCTACTGGGCAGCAATTTCATTCACACCCACAGCTTAAGTTGTCTTTTTTGATGCTTCTCCAAGCTGGATCCTCCTCCCCAACCTCTTCTGAATTTGCTTTTTTTTTCCTGCCTAGCATCAGTGGTACTGTCACCCTCTGTGGCTTGAACACTTGGAGTCATCCTCAGTCTTCTCCTCCATCGCTGCACCCTCGTACAGAACATACCACCTGACTGTGGCCACTTGGCACACAAACGTCATTTCTCTTTTACATGTCAAAGGCCACTGTGATCAATAATACATCTAGCCTCCATCCTCTCCCTTCCAGGTAGTGGCCTCTTTTCTCATGTACCCCTACTTCCAGTCACCATCATTTCCCAGGTTTCAGGGTGGATCCCAGTTTTATTCCTAAACCCTCGTGCTTCCCCACTTGCTTGAAAGCGTCCAGTATTTCTTTAGTCCCTAGCAGATCAACTCTAAAACTTCTCAGCAGAGAAGTTTCCAATAGCTGAGGTCACTACATTGACCACATTTAACATAACCTTTCCAGTCCTGCTAAACCATTTCCCTCTCTGTAGCCCTCTCCCCAAAAGCTGTTTCCTGCCTCCATGACTTTGTTACTAGCTTTCTGCTTCTGAAATGTTCATCTCTTAACACCCAGTTCAGACACTACCTCTTTCAGGCATTGTCCTGAATTCTTGAGTAGAACCCACTGTACCCTCCTCTACAAACCCAAAGGTCCTTAAATATACTCTCCCTACAAGATTCATATTTATAATACTCTGGCTTTATTTTCAATAGCTATAAATCAGCAGTGCAAAGAGCTCTCAGAAAGTTTATAATCTAGCTAGGGAAACCCTGCTCTATTCACATTTCTAACTTCCATGGTGTAGTATCTCATGCTTGAATATTGTGAATGCTATATAAATAATAGGTGATTAGATGGTTTTTAAACGTCAGATAGCACCATGGAATGCTCTGAACACGGGTAAGACACCATTTTAGAAACTCTTTTCTGAGTAAACAGCAGTAGCAAGACTGTCCAAATTTTGAAGACAGAAGCAATGAAAGAGGACCAAGAAAAAGCCCCAATATAGGTAGAAGTGTTACTTTTCTCTCTCCATTATTTTTAACAAATTTGTGTGATCAGTTTATAAAAATCAAGTAAGTGTTTATACCTGAGGGAAAACGTTGCATTTTTAAAAATCAGATCACAGAATAGTCCTTAGGCATTTGAGATTATTACACAGAATATATCTTATGGCAAATTGCCCATTAGGGATCGAAAATGTCTTTCCTGCCGGTGCCTGTCCCCCTGCTTGATACACATAAGATAGTTACTGTTTGTCGGGTGCATGAGCGCTGAGTCACCCACTGCTCTCTCGGCAGCTGCCCTCCAATAGCTCTATTCCCCTTTACAGCCAAACCACTGTAAATAATTACCATGCTCTTCTTTCCTTGCTTCCTGTCTGGTCTGGAGCTCACACCACCTGAGTCTCACCTCTGCCTTATTTCAGTGCTCACTGCGCTGGGGCCCTGCCTGCACTCTGCTCCCTTAGGGTGGGCTCACAAGAGTGAGCTGTCGAGGGACAGGGAGGGAAGTTGAGGCTGCGTTCATGCCACAGGAGCTGCTGAGAACGTTCTCTGTAACGTCTCTGCCCACGGCCTCCCCCTTCCCCCAGCAATGTCTGCAATGGGTGAGGCCGGGCAACGCTGCTTCGTGAACATTCGGTTTATTTATGCCACTCACAAGAGCACCATCGAGTGGGTGAACACGCAGCTCATAAAGTCCTCTAGCCGCAGGTTTGCATTTTCTCTCCAAATCAGACCCCAGAACCTTGGACTGTTCGGTGTATAAATTCCACCGAGCTACACTGTCTCTAGAGGTCACCAACGTGTCAAAATGACTTTCCTGTCTACCATGCCCGCTCCCTGAATGTCTTCTTAAGATAGATGTAAACTAGGAACCTGTGAAAGAGTCTCTGACATGCTTGACCGTGGTCAGAACTGGTTACAGCTCTGTTACCCAGACATATCATTTAGGAATTTCTGTGTGCGTCCATGCTCAGCCACTCAGGCATGTCCAGCTCTTTGTGACCCCATGGACTGTAACCTGCCAAGCTCCTCTGTCCCTGGAATTTCCCAGGCAGGAATACTGGAGTGGGTTGCCATTCCCTTCTCCAGGGGATCTTCCCAACCCAGGGATTGAACCCATGTCTTGGGTGTCTCCTGCATTGGCAGGTGGATTCTTTACCACTGAGCCATTTCTCTTTAATTCAAAACAAATGTCTCCTTTCTCAGTCTTCCACAGTCAAGGCAACTGACTACCCTCACCTTCTCAACATGGAATCCTTGCTGCCTTGCCCCCATGACCCAGCAGTCTCCTGGGTTTCCTTCTCTTTCTTCTTCTGCTCCTCCTTTCGCCCTTACGCTCGTCCTTCACTTGGTGGCCATGATGGATTTGAATTCCTCCAGGCTTTGGTCCTAGCATTCTCTGCCATCGCTGACTGTATAACCTTTCTCTGCACGTCATCTCCATCTGTGGGTCCTATTGGTCATATCCAGACCTGTGAATGTGGAGACGCGTCACAAGTCTCCGTCTCTGGTTGGGACTCCAGAACTCTCTGACAAGCTTCACACCCATAACCAAATGTCTGCTTGCTCCGCCCTGTGGAGACTCCAAGACGTCTCCCACTCCGCATGTCCAGCACTGAATTTAGCGTCAGTCTTCACAGACTTGTTCCTCTGCCAGTGTTCCTGGACACTTTCTCGGGGGCTCCGCAGAAGACGACCTGTCAGTTTTACCTTCTGCATATCCTTAGAATCCATTGACAGCTTAGAATTCATCTTTCCTCCCCTAGGTCACGTTACCAGTACCTCTCTGTTCAAAAAGTTCAGCTGATCTGCGTAACTTAGGCCCCTTGCCAACCAGGACTCTTCTTTGTAGCCAGAAACACTTTTTTGAAACATAAAATTGATGATGTGACTATAATCCTCTCCCTCAAAAAGCCCCCCAAACCCACCTTCTTATTGGTTTTAGGATAAAGGAATATGCCCTGCTATGGCTAAAAAGCCTTTCATGGTGATAACCTCTGAGTGCCTCTGCAGACTCCAGCTGTTCACCGTGTCCTGCGGCCGCTCACCTTTCCTTGTCTCTCATGCTGCCCCTGCTCGTTCGGCTTTCCGTAAGTTATGACTTTCCCATACGTCATGCTTTCTGCCAATACTCTGTCTAGCTGACTCTTGTACAGCATGTAGATCTCATTTTCTAGGATCATATGTCTCTCTTCAGTATCACTTAGAACGGTTGCATTTTCATAACTATTGTGTCCTTCTCTTTTTTGAAATTATATTTTTATTTATTTGGCTGCAACAGGTCTTAGTTGCAGCATGCAAGATCTGCTAGTGGCAGCGTGTGATCTCTGAGTTGTGGCATGTGAATCCAGTTCCCTGACCAGGGACAGAACCAGTCCCCCTGCATTGGGAGCGCAGAGGCTTAGCCACTGGACCACCAGGAAAGTCCTGTATTTGTGTCATTCTTTTACCCTCTGTCTTCCCCACTAGCTTGAAGGCCAAATGAGGGCAGAGAATACCTGATGTAATTCACTGCATCCTAACGGTGTCTGGCACATAGTAGGCACTCACTAAAGACAACTTTATTGAAAGTATGAGTGTATGAAATGAATATGAAAATAAACCTAGATTAAAGTCAGCAAGAAAAATGTACTCATATTCTACTGTTGAAAAATTCTAAAATAAGCACAGTATTGAGATGAGTAGCAAGAACACTGAAAGCTTTAGATGGATTTAAGAAATTAAAGTAGGAGGACTTCCTTTCTCACCCAGATTCAGTAGTGGGTAGACGGGAATGGTAGAGAATTTTTAATGAAAAATTTCACCTGGATTGAAAAGCAACTGATTTTAGTACATAAAAAACATGCCAAGGTATGAAGATAGTACTTTCTAACCTAATTCCTGCTATTTCTGCCACTGCATATACTGAACCAGAGCCATCACCCAGGCAGGAATAGAGGATTAGGACCAGACATACCTGGGGAGGCAAAGGAGAGATGAGATTTCAAAAAACGTTTATGTTTCTGGATTGTGGCTATTGGGCTGGATATGCCTTTTTATATCTTTGCTTCTAAAATTCATGTCATTACATGCACTATAATTGTCTCTGCTTCCATATGGTGACAGAATTCTATCCACTGTATCAAGATCTCAATACATAGGCAAAGCGAAAATGTTGCATCAGTTGTTTCCCCTCAGTTACTTGACAAGTACAGGACACCCCCCTTGCCCCAATAATGAAACACAAATTTAGTCAATTAGAATAGTATCAGTATCGTCAATGTACTTTTGCAATTACGAGAGTAAAAACATTCCACACTGAAATAAGAAATGCCATCTGATTTCCATTTAACACAAAGGGGGAGAAACACCTTCCATTTAAGAATGACAAATAAAGCTGTCAGTGAGATCCATTTATAGTCCCTCAGAGAATGCCACAAATCCACATAATGTTCTGAGGAGCTAGTTATTGTATTTGCTGTGTCGAGGAGAAGGCCTGGAAGTCTCTGACGGTCTGCTAGCCAAGGAAACTGAGGTTAGCTGGAAGAATGTGCAAATTTAGTCAGCATCCTAGGTGTACACCCCTTAAAGGGGAGCATGAAAGCAGTGGCTGTTGTCTGTAAATAGTGTGCCTCGGTAGGAGGGGTGGGATGCTGCAGTCTTTGTCTGTTCCCCACCCCTCTGCCCTTGCGTTCTTGTTATTCAGTTGCTCAGTCATGTCAGAATCTTTGCAACCCGATGGACCACAGCACACCAGGCTTCCCTGTCCTTCACTATCTCCTGGAGTTGGCTCAAACTCATGTCCATTGAGTCAGTTACGCCATCCAGCCATCTCATCCTCTGTTGCCCCCTTGCCCTGCCTTCAACCTTTCCCAGCATCCGGGTCTTTTCTAATGAGTCGGCTCTTTGCATCAGGTGGCCAAAGTATTGGAGCTTCAGCATCAGTCCTTCCAATGAACATTCAGGGTTGATTTCCTTTAGGATTGACTGGTTTGATCTCCTTGCTGTTCAAGGGACTCTCATGAGTCTCCTCCAGCACCACAGTTCAAAAGCATCAATTCTTTGGTGCTCTTTACGGTTCAACTCTCACATCCGTATGTGATCTAGAAGGGTCTTGACTGGCCAAATGAGGCCTCTCTCTATTAGGCCTACTGCTAACAAAAATTACAGAGAGGCATCAAATCGTGATTAGAAACATCCACAGTGCTAGTTATTTTTGAAAATGTTACTATAGGTCATTTCCAGCTCAGGTACAAGGGCACTTATCAAAAACAAACAGTGGAAATATAATCTCTATTCCTTATTCCTGCACTCAAGCTCCCTTCTTTCAAGCAGCCGTGTACTGTTAAATATATATACATATATTCATATATAAGTGTGTATAAAATATGACCCTCTGCAAGGCATAACTGATTACTTTTTCTCCTTTGCATTGGCTGCTAAAAAACCGCGAATAAAATTTGTTACTATCTTCTAGCAAGAATGTTGAATTTCATGGCATAAATTTTGAGTATGAATCTCTCTCCTGGCCCTATCTTACATTCCTAGCCTTATTTTTTTTTCTTTTGACTCATTTTTTCCTACCTATTTGAAATATATTTTATGTTGCTCTACAGTATGTATTTTTATTAGCCTTTCTCTATAAGCTTTAAATCCTTTCCAGCATATAAATAAAATACACAACATTTATAGATAGCCTTTTTTTTTTTCCTCTGGAGGGTTGCAAAATTTTCCCAGAGCAACACAATTCATTACCATAAATGAACATTAAGACACTGATGTTCATAGTAATTAAATTTTTTTGTGATATTTCGCTCAATATTTCAGTTAGGTTTTCTTAATATTTATGCATACACTTTTATTGCTGAAATTCCTAGCCTGAGGTCCATGGACTCTTTCAAATTATATGCAAAATTTTGTGCATATAAATTTTTATTATAGAGGAGTTTCATTTTAATCCAATTCTGAAAGGTAAATTTGACCCAAAAGATTAAAAATATACTCTTTTTTTACTGGAATAACCCCAGAATACCAGATCTGGGTCTCTTGGCATTCAACTAAATGACAAAATATTTTTTGACTACCTACTTAGTGTCTAAAAAGGGCTTCTCTGGTAGCTCAAATGGTAAAGAATATGCCTTCAATGCAGGAGATCTAGGGTCAATGCCTGGGTTGGAAGATCTTCTGGAAAAGAAAATGACAACCCACTCTGGGTATTCTGCCTGGAGAATCCCATGGAGTCTGACAGGCTACAGTCTACAGGGTTGCAAAGAATTGGACACGTCTGAGCAACTAAGGGCAAGTACAAGTACCTGGCACTGTTTTAATTGCTCAGAAAACAGCAATAACCATGTAGACTTGACCTCCGACCTCAGGGTACTTTTAGTCCAGTAGGGATGAGGGAAGGCAATGAAAAAACAATGTGAAATATTTGGATGGTAACGTACTGTAATAAAACAAAGTAATGTAATAGAAAATGAATGAGATTGGATGGTCAGGGACAACCTCTCTAAGGAGATGTAATCTTAGCTGAGCCAAGCAAGATTGGAGGGAAAAGCATTCCAGAGAGAGAGACCAGCTAATGCAAAGACCTTCACAGAGATACAGGCTTGTTATCATCCATAACTCTTCTAGAAAATAGGAATGGTCATTCTCCAAATTCACTTTTCAAATTTATTTTCAGTACTTCACTCTCTTTTCCTTGTTTTCATTTTCTTTGAAGAGTTAGATTTCCTAATGTGAGGGAAAAGTATCTTCAGCAAAAGGGCCATGTATTTTATTATACATGAAATTCAGTAAGTAATTGAGTCTACCATCTTGAAGGGACTATGGGAGATGCCCTGAAGGTGCTCAGCACAGGCTGAATAAAATATAACTGCCATACATGTCAGAGAAGGCAATGGCACCCCACTCCAGTACTCTTGCCTGGAAAATCCCATGGATGGTGGGCTGTAGTCCATGGGGTCGCACAGAGTTGGATACGACTGAGCGACTTTGCGGCATCAGCAGCAACCATACATGTAACCATAATGTACCTTAAACCAATCTTGTATTGTTCAGTAACATAGGTTTATGAGCCAAGTAAATTCTAGGGCCCCGACAGTTTAATGTACAGTTTGAAACCCAAAGTTCTTTAGCAAGGCAATCATCCTCTAAAAGCTGAAGATGGATGAAGAAGAAAAGGAACACATAATGAAAATTAGCGTTAAAAATTCTTTGAGATAAGAACACTACTCTATGGCTTGGAAAATGCTCTAAATAGCCTTGACTGTTTTTAAATGCTCTAAATAGCCTTAAATGTAGATCAATAAATTAGGATATGACTAAAGATCATAAATACCTCCCACATTATTAGCTGTTTTCGTGAATTAAATTGCTTATAAATATATTAAAGAAATAATGCCTGAAAGGTATAGCCAAGGGTAAGGTCACAGAACACTCTGTGACAGTTATAGCGTGCCAGAAACTGTGTGAGATTTCTGAGCTCGTGGCCTTCCAGGTAAAGACTAATCATTACTTCTGTTTTACAGACAGGGAGAAACTGAGGTTTAGAAGAAGCGAAACTGACTCCAGGGCCTCCTCAAATGCCATCATCTCCACCATTATCAGTTAGTTCCATGAAGAGAGGAGGTTTTGTGAGTTACAGCTGATAAACTCATCTGCCTTGCTGTTTAAAAGGCTTTGGGGAATGACATTCTGAACAATTCGTCTGAGCTTATCATGTGCAAATTAATTTCAGTACTAACTCAAACAGAACAAGTAAGACAGCAAAGCTGCTATTAAGAGTAAAAAGGGTTACTTGACTTTGGATCAGAGTAAATTATTTGGATTATTCGTAACATACCCTCTGTTAGTGTTAGTCACTCAGTCGTTTCTGCCTCTTCATGAGGCCATGGACTGTAGCCCACCAGGCTCCTCTGTCCATGGGATTCTCCAGGCAAAAATACTGGAGTGGGTTGCCATGCCCTCCTCCAGGGGATCTTTTCAACCCAGGGATTGAACCCAGGTCTCCCGCACTGCAGGTAGATTCTTTTACCATCTGAGCCACCAGGGAAGCCCAAAAGGGAGGGCCTGCCCTCTCTGAGGCTAATCCCACTGAAATAACAATAGTACTAGCAGCAGGAGCGTATCGTAGTACTAGGTACTATTTATTGAGTATTTACACGTATCACACACTGTTCCTACCACTGTACAACTTCACTTTACCCTCGCAGCAACCCCATTAGTAGTCTTTATTGTTATTATTCCCAATTCCCAGCCCAAGAGATGAGACTTTAGAGAAGTTGCCCACATATCAAAGGCTTCCCAGCTTGCTAATGGAGGGGCTTACACAAAGCCCATTGACGCTGGAGCTCAGGCTCCTTGCAGTTCCCCCACAGTCTCCCTTTGTTTGATCAGGTTTTCTTCCTAATCGACATGTCAGTGAGGACATTCTATTTCCCAACATAGGTTGCTTTAAACCCTTTAGAGTGCAAGCCTCTCCATGATCTGGACTTTCTTTTTAACCTGTCCTAGCTAATTTCTCTAAATTACCTTCGAACCACATGGGAACCTGCCTCCTCTTAAAGCTTCAGAAGTCCCCTAAGCCCACAATCCAGCTTAAATTCTACTGTTCTTAAAGGCCTTATTCAAATTCCACTTATCCAAGCCATCTTCCAAAGGTCTCTCCAGCCCAGGTAAATAGCCAGAAGAGCTGGCCTCTGGCATCTACTGCTGCAGGTCACCCTGGTGTGTCCAAGAGCTTTGGTGGCCTAGAGACTCCATGGGATTGTATGAGAGTTCTGTTGGAAAGTACCATCAGGGATTTTTCTCAGAGGGATGTCCAGAGTTTTTATCAATTTCTTAAAGTTTAACTGCCACTCAGCAACTGTCCCTCCATTCCCAACAGACACACACACACACTTCTGGAAAATAATGACATTAAATGCTAATGTTTTTTGAGCAAGGTGGCCAGATTTAGCAAATAAAAATATTATATGGGACATGCCTTTACTAAAACATAATTAGTTGTATATTTTAAATTCAAGTGTAACTCAGCCTGCTGTACTTAAGCATCAGTCTTTTCTTTGAATATTCCATGGATATTAATGTTATTTCTCAACTACACAGAATATAATCATCTAGAGGACAAGGGGCTTCACTATTTCTCCACTGAATTTAACACTCAACTTTTATTGCTAATTACTGATTCATTTTTCTCACCCAACAGAAACATTTTGGAGTGTTCTTGATTTGGGGCCAATATCAAACCTAGCAGCTAAATCATGATTTTATATATATATATGCCTTTTGCTATAAGGAAAGAGATGTCCATAGTACTTAATGAATGGATTTTGATTATCTCTTCTACTTGCTGGATTCAAACACATTGGTTTTTTTTTTTGTTAAAAAAAAATCCCCTTAGAGGAAATCTGGGAAAGTTAAATATAGACCACCATTATTATTGGGCCTTAAAGTGAGATCTTCCACCCATCTGATTGAAGACTCATGAAAGGTGTCTGTTAAAAATGCAGTTTTCTGGGTCCAATTTCAGACCTACTAATGTAGAATTGTTCAGAATGGCTCCAAGCTATCTGGGTTTTTAAAAAGTCTTTCAGATGACTTTTATAACCTCTAAAGTTTAAAGACTGTCTTTTATGGCATGTAATACTCAAGCAAAAATTGAGCTTAGAGAAGGAAAGTTATTTTTGTCCTTAAAAACAAGCTATCATTATTTGGAATTCAAAGTATCAGTCATCTTTTAAATGTATCTGGAGTCTATCACACTAGAGTTAAATGTCCAGCACTGGAGATTGGCCCATTCAGAGTTTCCATGTATTTGAACAGAACTGGTAAACTAACTTTAGGTATGAAAGGCTGCCTGATGGATCATTAAAATAGTAAATGAGTCAATGAAGTTTATAGAGGCTATACGAAATTTAAAAAGATGATCTCAACTAGGGTGCTCTGCTGTGTATTAATGCTGCTACCCAGGACTAGTCTGGGAAATCTAAGGATGTTCGGGATTTCTGAAAGAAAGCATCACTGTCCACAACTCCCTCTCTGTTGTTTGGGCAGTCCTGATATTTTTGATTCTTGGTGGAAGAGTGCTGGTCTGAAAGTGAGAAGGCGTAGGATCTATACTTTTGGTTCTGTATTTTTCTGAACTTCCCGTCTCCTTGTCAATAAAACAATGGTTTAGACAGTTGGATGGTCCCTAAATTATCTTCTGATCTCAAGTTTCAGTTATCATCCTGAAGTTGTTTTCTCTGCTGTAAAATATGGGGGTTGGGCCGTGTACGTGTGTCCATTTGTCCTTTTGTTCAAGGGCAGCCCTGCTGTCTCCATCACTATACTTGGATCCCCATTCATAATTCAGACTTAGGCTAGCAGAGTAATACTGACAGTACTTCATTTAGGTTATCCATGGAGGGGACAATATATTGGCCGTTAGCACATGTCCATTCTAAGAGACAATTACTCATTCAACATATATATATTAATACTTATCCATATATATATTTATATTTATCCATCACCAGCCATGTGTCATGGTGCTGTGCCCCCAAAATAAAATAATGAAAACAGACGGAAACAGCTCTGGCCTCATGCTGGTTGTGATCTTGAGGTGGGGGGTGATTGGGGTAAGATAAAAACAACGACTGCATGTAAACTGACACATAACTCAAACAACAGCAGTTTGTAATCAGTGGTCTGAAGAATCACTAAGGATAAGATAGAGAATAACAGAGTGACTGGGAGCAGTGACTAGGAAAAGTTTTGTGGGGAAGATGCTGTTTTCTTAGACCTAAAGGAAGAAAAAGGATAAATAAGGGAAAGGGTTGGAGAAAAGGGTAGGACAGGGGAGAACACAGTCAGGAATCCCCCAGAAGGGGCAGCTTAGGTATTTGGCAGCCAAAATCCTGGACAGTCCCTTCTGTCCCCGATAGATAATTTAATCTAAGACTAGAGAAAGGGAATCAGAGGCCCAGAGAGTTTAGGGAACTTAAAAGTGGTGAGTTAGTTAATGGGAGAACCCTTGCATGCTTCAGTCCAGCAGGTGAACCTCTCTTAGGGATCACAGAGCATCAGGAGGTGCCAAAATGCCTTGGTCTAGAGGTTTAGTTTCCTCTTGGGTGAAACACACATGGCATCTACTGCCTCAGATTGTTATGGGATTTAATGAGGTCATGTTTCACAGTGTCTTGTATATCGTAACTGCCCAATAAATGCAGAATCTCCTGTGCGCTTGCATCCATAGCAAGTATTGGAAAATAAGTAAGATATTAAGTTACTTGGATAAAGGAAGAGAGACAGCAGAGAAGTTCTAGAATACTGGACTGGTATCTGTGTAGCAGCTATCCATCTGAGAGGCTGAGTAGAGGAAATGAGAAGAAAAGGCCCTGAGCTGCGTGGTTTTGCTCACCCCTTAATCTGCTAGTGGGGAATCTAGAGTTGTCTTCAGAAGACAGAAAAGACCACCCATAGTAAAATTTATACTTATAAGTAGCATACGGGAAAGAGGTTTTACTCTAGGAGTCTGGTAAACAGAAGCGTGACACACTATTAAATACATGCAAAGAGAACACTGTTATGTTAACATGTCACTCAATCCACTGGGAACAAACTAATTCAATTATCTGCAGAGTATTAAGATGATTTCTGGTGTTAAGGATGCTTAAAAACCAAGCCCATGATATTGGGAGAATGAATAATTTATCCAGGCAACTGGGAAGATTTTCTTCGTCTGTGAACAAAACCGCAGATTGAACTTCACCCTTAAAATACCAAGAGGCGTTATTTCATGGATTTTAGCAGACAGCTTATGAGGCCATTCCAAGAAACCTGCTTGCCCTCCTTGTTGACTCACCCAAAACATAAGGGAATATTTATGGTTCAGGCATGCTTGAACCAGGGCTGAATATTTCTGTTTCTGAAGTTCACTGGGTCCCTTTCCCCCCAGCCATAAGGTAAATGCCATTCCATATACAGCTTTTTGAAATGCTGCTTTCTTTATGATTCCCTGCCAGTGGTGCCTTATGGGAGAAATTTTATTTCAAAGTTTCACAGGATGCGAATTGAACTCATTATTTTACTCCAAACTCATTGTTTAATTGACAGGAAACATGCATTCTAAATCATCTTGTATGCATGGCAGAAGCAGCTACATAAATTTAACAATGGGTGGATTATTACTATTTAGCATATTTATGGAATTTTATATTCAGGAAGCATTTTGCAAATCTTTTATTAGTTAATCCTTACACTTCACAGTGCATCTGACAGGTGGTAAACAATGCTTTGGGTTCTAAATTGCCAATACATGAAAAGTTTAATGGAGGAAAAAAAAATCTACGCCTTTCCTCTGTGTTCCCAAACTTGCTAAGGGCACATTTCTGATCATTTTTCCTCTCACTGGAGACCAAAGCTAGAGGCCTGAAAAGCGGGCTTGCACCCTAAAATTTAAAAGGGAATATATTGGACTCAGTCATGGGTCAAGTGGCTAGAACTAGAGGAAACCTGACAAGACACCCAGGTGATATGACAGGATTCCCAACAAAGATGCAGCCCAGTAATACAGCACATAAAAAGGCACATAAGGAAGAAGTCAATTTTTAAAACTGTACAGTGAATTTAGTTCTCAAATCTAACACCACCATCCATACCTGCTGGACTCACTATCTGATGACAACACCAGTTACTGTTAATATGCACACATATATAGTAAAAAACAAAACCTAATTCAAACTGAGAGAGTCTGTATTTTCTTTCTGGAAAACTCACACGTCTTAAAAACTCAGCTTCCTCCAACACCCACCTCAAACTCTTTAGAATCCTCCAGTCTGCCCGCTTCCAGACACCAGCAGGGGTGAGAGTGCAGGGCGAGGAAAGCTTCTGCGGATCAGAGTTTCATTCTGGACCCAAACGTTTTACAGCCCGGGGCTTTCAGAACTAACGAACCAAGAAAAATCAATCTCGAGTCACCTGAGGGCGGGACACCAGGAGCGCAGATGCAGTGCCTACTTTCAGAGGCCCTCAGAGTGGACACGTCCAGTCCAGTCTCTAATCTCTTCTGATTGACCTGACTCTATCCCTCTAATCCCTCAGGCCCCCACCCCCGCCGGTGTGTGTGTGTGTCGGGGGACAGGTAGGCGGATGCAGGAAACACCCAGATATTTTGCAAGCAAACAAATGCGGCCTTGTGCGTTCTCTCGGTGCAGCTGGGCAGCTGTCCAGAGGTCAGTGTAAGGTAACCCGGTCATCTCCCTTTCAAGGTGCAAGGAGATGCTCCGATCCCTAGCG
Organism: Capricornis sumatraensis; assembly: GCF_032405125.1. Taxonomy (NCBI): domain Eukaryota; kingdom Metazoa; phylum Chordata; class Mammalia; order Artiodactyla; family Bovidae; genus Capricornis; species Capricornis sumatraensis. The sequence continues at coordinate 28,409,302 of NC_091078.1, read as the reverse complement.
TCGCCAAGTCTGCGGATACTCGGGGCGCTCCGAGAGCCCCCCATAACCCCGCCCACCCACTCCCCCACCTCCGGCGCGGGCCCGCCCTGCGCTTACGCTACCTGGGGACGCTGGATGCAGCTAGTGGGGGCTCACGATCTTGCCGACCACAGCCCGGGGCTGGTGCGCACGCTTTGTAAAGCCTTCGGGGGGAGGGCAGCCGACCCCGCCCTCTCCACTCCCCCGCCCCCCACCCTTTCCTACCCCGGGCCCCCTCTCCCGTTCCTGCCCCCACGCAGCCGCCTCGCCCTGGCGGCCGCGGCCTCCCTTGGTGAGGGCTGTTAGTTCCGTCCCACCCTCGTGGCCAGCTCGGGAGTCCTCCGGGCGGGCGGGGCCCTGGGCCACTTCCCTGCCTCTGGAGCCGTCGCCCCACGTGTGTCAGCAACCCCTCGCCACCTTCTCCGGACTTGGTTGCCCCGGGTGCTCGTGACCCCGCCCTTCTCCACGAGGGGCCACGCCCCGGAGTCGGCATCCCTACCACCCACCTCTGGGTCTGGGTGGGGCCACCGGCAGGGGGGCGACTCCTACACCTGGAGGCCAGGTCCGGGAACGTTTTGGCGTTTTGGCCCTGTCCAGGGTCAGCTTTTTCGTGCAGGGACGTTCTGCAGCTGAGAAATGGAAAGTCTGCGGGTTGTGCTGACAACATAAACCACACCGCGCTGGGTCTCGGCGCTCTTGTAGTTTGCACAAAAATTCTCCATCATCTTAGGCGCGTTCTCTTTTCAGAGCCCCAGCCCAGAGTCATTTCAGTGAAAGGGTTAAAGGAACTTAATTTTTAAATAAAAAGTCAATGCTGGAATCCAATACATAATGTGTTAACTCTGCCCCAAGCTTTAAGTATGGTTACCTCTGAATAATTCAGACTTTCCAGTGACCAGGAATACCTAGGGCGGTCACTATGTCGCATCTCCACATCACTAGAACTTCGGGTCCCTTTACTCTTCGTTTTCATTTTCCCTGCGATGTGAGGGAGGAGGGAAAATGGAATGCAACAAAATCAATTTGAAGAGCTTTTAACAGCTGGTATAAAAGTTTATGGGAGAGGCAGTCTGCAATCATTGAAAATAAGATTCCGAAATTATCTGTAGACCTCACACTTCAGTTTTACCGTTTTGCTGGAGTTTGAGTAATGGAGGGCTAGAGGTTTCTATTATTTTTAGCAGAAATGATACTTTTCTAAGAATTATTAAATTGATTAAATATATAATGTTATGATATCATGTCAGATCAAACTATCTATAGAAGACTCTATTAGCCTGCTGATAGCATAGGAGACACACATCTCTTTAAAGTGGTAAAACTGGCTTTGTCTTAGAGTTTAAATAACAAGTAAGGATAAGCTGGAAAACCTGATAGCATCTTTAGAGTTCTGTTTGCCACCTAATGAAGATATTTTCTTTTCAGCACCCCGACTTCCTTCTACTGTTTCTAATAAGATGTCATTTCAGGATTGCTCTTCTTTAAAGTATCAGTGAAGGTTCAGACAGTGCCTGGCCTTGAGCTTGGTGCAGGTGATACAAAGGTGAACTAGATAGAGGGTACGTGCCCTACAAGGGGCTTACACCTTAATGGGGGAGAGAGAGTTGCTACATAGACAAGGGCAAACATAGTTCATTTCACCTGTGCAAAGCTGCATGTGGAAGTGTGGGACATTAGGAAAGGACACCCTTCAAGTGGTCTTTTAGACTGCTCTTGGCTTTGAACCCTAGAATTTCTTCAGTGCAAAGATTGGGGGAGGCAGCATCCTTTCTTTCCTATCTCATATCCAGTCTATCAGGAAATCCCGACGGCTCCATCTTAAGAAAGTGTTCCAAATCTAAACTCCCCCACTGCTGGTATTCCAAACCAGCATCACCCATGGTCTATTATCCTTATAGAATTTAGGGTGACCCTTTGAAAGTACATGAGTTAGTTCATATCAATCCTCTGCTCAAAAACCACTCAGTGGTTTCCAGACAACCCAGGCCTGACCCCAGCCCCCAAGGCCTTGCCTGCCTGCCGCCTGACCTCTCTCTCTTCCCTCCTTGTCCATCATCCTCCCGTCCCACTCCCCGGCACAGCCTCTCTGGCCTTTCTACTCTTCTTTCAACCCTCACCTTCCTGCCTCTTGGTCTTTGAGCCTGGATTTACTTCTTCCAAACGTGTTTTTAGAGGCTTCCTCCTCAGTTACCTCAGGTATTTGCTCTTTTCTCTTCTTTGTTGGAGAGGTAGTCCTGGACCGCCTATTTGAAATTTTTTTTCTTCTCTCAACCCTTTACTCTCTGTCTCAGATCTACTTAAGTTTTCCTTTTAATGTACACATACACACTCATTGCTCTCTCTCTTCTAGAATGAGAACAGCAATTTGGTTATAGTGCCAGGCACATGGAAGGCACTCTATAAATATCTGTGGAAAGAGAGCATGTAAATTATACTATGGACTGAATGTGTCTCCACACAATTCATATATTGAAGCTCTAACCTCCAATGTGACTGCATTTGGAGATAGTCTTTTGGAAGTGATTGAAGTTCAGTGAGGTCATAGTGTAGGGCCCTGATCTGATAGAGTAAGACCCTGAAGAAGAGTGCTCACTCCATGGCAGAGGAAAGGCGATGAGCACACAGTGAGAACGCAGCTGTCTTCAAGCCAGGAAGAGAGCTTATATCAGAATCTGAACCCACTGGCATGTTGATCTTGGACTTGCTAACTTCTAGAACTGTGAGAAACATATTTCTGTTGTTTAAGCCATCCTATCTATGGTATTTTGTTATGGCAGCCTGAGAAGAGTATGATAGATTACAAAAAAATTTAAAAGGAGGAGTTTGGATACAATCTACACTCACACAACTAATTCAGGGAATGGTGTGATGCTGTGACCTTTAACCAATGAGCAAACTTTGCAGCACTCACCAGAGTAAGCTGAGGCTTAGTGATTAATCTTATCTGGGCCTGAGAATAAGTATTCAAGATAAACAAGTGTCTTTTACAACTTCTTTGTTGTCTGTCTCTGAAGTCATGAATGATTGAAGCTTAGAGAAGAAACAATGATCAGTTAGTATGGTGAAAAATGGTATTTCAAGGAGAGAACTCAGATCTAAACTCCATGCAAGTTCCCTCCTGGTCAGGCTGAAGGAGTCATATGCTGCTGTGTACCTAAAACATAATCATGGCCCATTGATGTTCAGACAGAATATCAGATAACGGCTTTGGTTACCTACCACCACTGTTTATACCACTGGTCTCCAAAGTAGGCTATGGGAGTAAATACCGGAACTTCCATTTATGTTTGTTTGTTTTTTTAAAGAAAGCAAAAACATAAGCTTTTGCAAAATATGTAGTATACAGCTTGATGCTGACACCCTCATTTGCCCATAGGTCATGCGGTGGCCTATCTTCCCTTGTAGAGGTGTCTTGAAATTTTGGGAGATCTACAGCATGGAGGGGCCAACATGTGGTCCCTACACTTATTTCATTTTCTTGTGTTGAGTCTTACTGATTTTATGTGTTCAATTAAGGATTCTGTTACCCAGCTTTGAATCAACAATTGCAATCATAAAATGAAAAAATGGCTTAAAAGGATTTAAAAGTGGCTTAGACAATTAGATAATACAAATAATACCGATATAAGCAAACAATAGAAAATTGGTGGAATGGAAGCTTTTGCTACTGTAAGTGAGAATTCTTAGCCGTAATGGGAGGTTAATAATGGGAATGATCTGTTTAATTCAGTCTTCCAAGAAGCCAGCTTCTCTCTCCCATTGAAATAGTCAAGAAGACATATGAAATAAGGATTTATATCCACTTTTATTAACAAGCCTTGCCTTAAGCATATATTGTACTTTGAGATATAGGCTAATGATATTATTAAGTACTGTGACTTGCAAGAAAGTAACAAATATGATGTAGTTCGTCATTAAATCATTTTTAACAGTTTTATTTGTGGGTATGTTTTATAATGTATGGGGCTTCCCTGGTAAAGAATCTGCCTGTGAAGTGGGAGACCTAGGTTCAATCCCTGGGTCAGAAAGATTCCCTGGAGAAGGGAATGGCTACCCACTCCAGTATTCTTGCCTGGAGAATTCCATGGACAGAGGAGCCTGGCAGGCTCAAAGTGGCTTACCCTCTTTGACCATGGGGTAAACAAAGAGTCAGACATGACTGAGTGACGTAACACTTTGACTTTCACCTTATGATGTATAATAGTAAATATAATAAGCCACCTGGCGAATAAATTGGTAGATGGATAGATATTGAGGATATACCCAGAACATTTGAAACTGATAGAGTATCCTATTGGAGAAGTTTGGAAACACTGATTTATATCACCAGAGGTAAAATAATTTACTAGAACCCCAAACCCTAGTCCTGAAAGAAAAGAACAGATCAAACCAACTTCTTGTTCACAGAATACCATCTGCAGAGGATGAGTTATCCAGAACCCTTTTAAATCTTCTCTCAACTGCATTTTGAGCATTCTAAAATTTCAAGGGAAATAAGAAACCTTGTTAGTTTGCCCCAATATTTGGCAGAAAAGATTAAACTTTACAAAAAAAGAAAAGTTTGTAGTTTACTTAGGGGTGTTGGTTACCCTGTTCTGTATGACTTTGTATTCATCCTTCCTCTTTAAACTAGTTTGTTTTTTTTTTCTTACTATGGAATATGCCCATAGAGCCTGCAATTTGAAATAATATTAAAACACATTCAAACTCCTCTCACTGCTCTTTTCCATGTATTAAAATGGTTTGCCCTATTATTTTCAAGCTCTCAAAAAAAAAAAAAATCCCCTTCCCCATTCTAAAACTTCAAGTACTTCTCTGCATGATAAATTTATAACATTTCCATTTTGAGCAACCAATATTATATAATAACAGGAATCAGCATATCTTTAGTAGAAGGACTGTCTGTTTAGCTCTGTTTTCTTTGATGAGTATCATTGCATCATAACATTTTTGAGGGTGAAGGGGAGACTTGGCTGCAGTTCCTTGTGTGAATGAAGATGCTAAAGCTCAGACCATCAGAGAGCCTGCCTGCAGTCAAACTGCTGGATCCCACGAGAGCTGGGACTAGACCCCCAAACCTTCTGATTCTTGTTCTGAGTACTGTCCACTGTGATAGCCACCTCAGAGGGAGCTCGGTAAGGATGTAGTTTTTCTTTGCAAATCTGAGTTAGAGGAAGTAGGCTACCTTGGACCCTTCCTCATTCTATCCATACATATATGTGTCAGGTAGCCCAGGGTGCTTGAATTCCCCAAAGACCCCTACTGCAAAGTGTGCCCATGAAGGAAAGGGGGATCGTTCTCTCCTAGGGGCCTGTTCATTTTACATTTAATAAAGAGTGAGATGAAACCTTATAGATTGTCATTTTTCTCCTTGGTGTCTCAGGGTTTAACTAACCACTAACCCACTGGCAGCTGCTATTTTCCCAATTAGAATTTTAACCTTCACAGAAAAGTATCCTTTCGATAAAACAATCCTAATGAAAAAATAGTACTAAAAATATCAGTAAGATAAAGGCAGGCAGATAATTTTAAACTGGTTGGTGGAGATGATTGGTTACTACTTAGCAATAATATCTAATAGTTTGGTAGAAAATTTTCAAGGCAAGTGATGGGAACCTAATTTCCCGAGGTACATAAAACAGGACCAAATAAAATAGTGAAGAGTGTATTATAAAGATAATCTAGTTGCCCAGATGGCCTTTCCTTTGTTACAGCTTTTATGGTTCTCGGAATGTGTGTGTTCTTTATTCTTTTATGAGGAAATAAAGATTTTCTTTTTCCCAGGGGCATGAAGTAACCCTGCAGTTTAGTTGTTAAAATATTGTGAATATTTTTTCTTTGTTATTTCTAGGACACTCAGCTTTATTCTGGAATTCACCTTCATTCCTGTGTTTTCTGTTTTGTTCTTCAGTCATTAAGTTGTGTCTGCTTCTTTGCGACCCCTTGGACTGCAGTATGTCAGGCTTCCCTGTCCTTCACTATCTCACGGAGTTTGCTCAGATTCATGTGCACTGAGTTGGTGAGGCTGTCTAACCATCTCATTCTCTTGCCACCCTTTTCTCCTCTTGCCTTCAATCTTTCCCAGCATCAGGGTCTTTTCCAGGAAGTTGGCTGTTTGGATCAAGTGACCAAAGTATTGGAGCTTTAGCTTCAGCATTAGTCCTTCCAATGAATATGCAGCATTGATTTCCTTTAGGATTGACTGATTTGATCTCCTTGCAGTCCAAGGGACTCTCAAGAGTCTTCTCCAGCACCACAGTTCAATAGCAACAGTTCTTCAGTGCTCAGCCTTCCAACTCTCGCATCTGGACATGACTACTGGAAAAACCATAGCTTTGACTAGACGGACCTTTGTCAGCAAAGTGATGTCTCTGCTTTTTAGTATGCTGTCTAGGTTTGTCATAGCTTTTGTTCCAAGGAGCAAGCATCTTTTAATTTCATGGCTGCAGTCACCGTCCACAGTGCTTTTGGAGCCCAAGAAAATAAGAATTGTCACTGCTTCGACTTTTCCCCTTTTATTTGCCATGAAGTGATAGGACTGGTTGCCATGATCTTAGTTTTATGAATGTTGAGTTTTAAGCCAGCTTTTTCACTATCCTCTCTCATCCGCATCCAGAGGCTCTTTAGTTCCTGTTCGTTTTCTCCATTAGGATGGTATCATCTGCATCTGAGGTTGTTGATATTTCTCCCAACAATCTTGATTTTAGCTTGGGATTCATCCAGCTCTGCATTTCGCATGATGTACTCTGCATAAAATTTAAACAGGGTGACAATATACAGCTTTGTTGTACTCCTTTCTCAATTTGTACCAGTCCCTTGTTCCATGTCCAGTTCTAGCTGTTGCTTCTTAACCTTCATACAGTTTTTTCAGGAAACAGGTAAGGTGTTCTGGTATTTCTATCTCTTTAAGAGTTTTCTACAATTTATTGTGATCCACACAGTCAAAGGCTTTAGTGTAGTCAATGAAGCAGAAGTAGGTGTTTTTCTGGAATTCCCTTGCTTTCTCTATGATCCAGCGAATGTTTCAACTTGATTTCTGGTTCTTTTGCTTTTTCTGAATCCAGCTTGTACATCTGAAATTTCTCTGTTCATGTATTTCTGAAGCCTAGCTTAAAGGATTTTGAGCATAACCTTACTGACTTGCAAAATGAGGGCAGTTGTGTGATAGTTTGAACATTCTTTGGCATTTCTCTTTGGGATTGGAATGAAAACTGACCTTTTCCAGTCCTGTGGCCATTGCTGAGTTTTCTGAATTTGCTGGCATAGTGAGCGCAGCACTTTAATAGCATCATCTTTTAGGATTTTAAATAACTCAACTGGAATTCCATCACCTCCACTAGCTTTGTTCAGAGTAGTGCTTCCTAAGGCCCACTTGATGCCACACTCCAGGATGTCTGGCTCTAGGTGAGAGACCACACCATTTGGGTCATTAAACCTTTTTTGTATAGTTCTTCTGTATGTTCTTGCCACCTTTTCTTAATCTCTTCTATTTTTGTCAAGTCCTTACTGTTTCTGTCCTTTATTGTGCCCATCCTTCCGTGAAGTGTTCCCTTGATATCTCCAGTTTTCTTGAAAAGATCTTCACTCTTTCCCATTCTTTTGTTTTCCTCTTACTTCTTGCTTTGTTCACTGGAGAAGGCCTTTTAATTTCCTCTTGCTATTCCCTGGAATTCTGCATTCAGTTTGGTATCTTTTCCCCTTTTCCCCTCGATTTTAGTTTCTCTTCTTTCCTCAGCTATTTGTAAAGCCTCTTCAGACAACCACTTTGCCTCCTTGCATTTCTTTTTCTTTGGGCTGGTTTTGGTTGCTGTCTCCTGTACAGTGTTACAGACCTCTGTCCATAGTTCTTCAGGCAGTCTGTCTAATTTGTCACCTCTACTGTATAATCATAAGGGATTTGATTTAGATCATACCTGAATGGTCTACTGGTTTTCCCTGGTTTCTTCAGTTTAGCCTGAATTTTACAATAAGAAGCTCAAGATCTGAGCCAGTCAGCTCCAGGTCTTGTTTTTGCCGACTATATAGAGCTTCTCCGTCTTTGGCTGTGAAAAACATAATCAGTCTAGTTTTGGCGTTGACTGTCTGGTGACGTCTGTAGGTAGAGTTGTCTCTTGTGTTGTTGGAAGAGGATGTTTACTATGACCAGTGTGTTCCTAAGGTCAAACTTGCTTGTAACTCCAGATATCTCTTGACTTCCTGCTTTTGCATTCCAGTTCCCTGTTATGAAAAGGACATCTTTTTTGGTGTTAGTTCTAGAAGGTCTTGTACATTTTCATAGAACCGGTCAACTTCAGCTTGTTTGGCCTCAGTGCTTGGGGCATAGACTTGGGTTACTGTGATGTTGAATGATTTGCCTTGGAAATGAACTGAGATCATTCTGCTGTTTTTGAGATTGCACCCAAGTACTGCATTTCAGACTCTTGCTGACTATGATGGCTACTTGATTTCTTCTAAGGGATTTTTGCCCACTGTAGTAGATATAATGGTCATCTGAATTAAACTCGCCCATTCCTGTCCAGTTTAGTTCACTGATTCCTAAGATGTCGATGTTTACTCTTGCTATTTCCTTCTTGACCACATCCAATTTACCTTGATTCATGGACCTAACATTCCAGGTTCGATGTTCTTTACAGCATCAGACTTTACTTTCACCACCAGGCACAGACACACTTGAGTATTGTTTCTGCTTTGTACCAGCTGCTTCATTCTTTCTGAAGCTATTAGTTACTGCCCTCCACTCTTCCCGGTAGCATGTTGGACATCTTCCTACCTGGGGAACTCATCTTCTAGTGTCATATCTTTTTGACTTTTCATACTGCTTATGGGGTTCTTATGGCAGGAATACCGGAGTGGTTTGCCATTCCCTCCTTCGCTGGACCTTGTTTTGTCAGAATTCTCCACTGTGACCCATCTTGGGTGGCCCTGCACAGCATGGCTCATAACTCCATTGAGTTACACAAACCCTTTGCCATGACAAGCCTTTGCTCCATGAAGGGTGTTTTCCCCCTACACTTGAATTTCTGGTTCTCAACTCCAGATTTTATACTTGTTAGTTATATTTCTCCTGATAGCCCTGATAATCTAGTTAATATTAGATTTTATGGCACAGGTAAAAGAAAAAGTTGCTAAGATTTGACTATAATCTGATCTCTCTAACTTTGATTCTTCCTCTGCCCCCAAATATTGTTGTTGGTGGTGTTTAGTTCCTGAGTTGTGTTAGACTCTTTTGTGATCCCATGGACTGTAGCCTGCCAGGCTCCTTTGTCCGTGGGATTTCCCAGGCAATTATAGTGGAGTGAGTTGCTATTTCCTTCTTCAGTTGACCTTCCTGACCCAGGGATTGAACCCATATCTCCTGCATTGGCAGGTGGATTCTTTACCACTGAGCCACTAGGGAAGCCCAGACTTTAGAAGCAGAAATAGAGTGGGATATTTCTGAAAGAAATTTGGAAGTGTATCTGTAGTTCCTATAAATGTGACTTAGAAGTTCTATAACAAAATTCCCATGGAATATATAAAAGTTTTCATTTAATTTTCTTAATAGCAAAGTCTCAGAGTTTGTGAATTTCATATTTTTATGGTACTATGCCTTCTGGGTTTTATTACAAAACATTTTATGATAAAAATGACATCTCTGTCGTATCTGTCCAGACAGGTTTTGTACATGTGGCACCATCTTTTTTCCTTGTATAATAGTAGACAAATCCTTGATTATAAGGATTCTACTCCTTTTTCTCAGTATGCAGTGCTTAATAAAATTATTTTATGATTGTAACGTATTCATTTCCATGTGTAACATGCTTTGTGAGTAGAAATTGTAGAGCTAGAATTTATTACAAGGATTATCTTGAATTTTGAAACCAAGCTTTTAGAAAACCCATGTGAGATAGGATGGCTTCCCAGGTAACTCAGTGGTAAAGAACTCACCTGCCAATGCAGGAGATGTGGGTTTGATCTCTGGGCTAGGAAGATCCCCTGGAGAAGGAAATGGCAACCCACTCCAGTATTCTCACCTGGGAAATCTCACGGACAGAGGAGCCTGGTGGGCTACAGTTTGTGGGGTCACAAAGAGCCAGACACAACTGAGTGAGTGAGCATGCACACACACACACGAGAAAACTTTACCTTGGGAGAATATCCCCTCTAAAGACATGGCACCAATCAATATCACTGCTGCTGCTAAGTCACTTCAGTCGTGTCCGACTCTGTGCAACCCCATAGACGGCAGCCCACCAGGCTCCCCCGTCCCTGGGATTCTCCAGGCAAGAACACTGGAGTGGGTTGCCATTTCCTTCTCCAATGCATGAAAGTGAAAAGTGAAAGGGAAGTCGCTCAGTCATATCCGACTCTTAGTGACCCCATGGACTGCAGCCTACCAGGCTCCTCCATCCTTAGGATTTTCCAGGCAAGAGTACTGGAGTGGGTGCCATTGCCTTCTCCATCAATATCACTAAATATTAGTAAATTAAAGTCTGATCCTTCATCTCTCAACAACTTCCTTCTTTTCTGGGATAGAACTGACTGCCAAGAGTTCATAAAATCTATTTGCTGGTAGCGGTTTTGTGCCTTGGACTTTTGAGGTACCTTATGTATTCATCTTTTTAGTCTCTCTCTCCATATTCATTGTTAAATTTGTTGTAATCGCTTCCTTCCACAAAACGGGGCTTCTGTGCACCTAGAATTAAACTCTAACTCAGCACAGGCAACTAGGCCCTGTAGGAATCTGCTCCACTGATGGCTTTAATTTTCTCTACCGATCTTGACTAAGCTCGGTGATTCTAGATGACTGTTTCTTGAAGACAGCACACTCATTCCTGATCCTACACCTGTGAACTGGCAGTTTTCTTGGTCTAGAATGTTCCTAGCCCAAATTTTGACATGACTGGCCCCTTCCCGATCTGTCTTTCCTCATAAGCCATCTGATGTTGCCCACCCACCCTCCTTGCCCTGCTGCCTCTCTGTCACTTTAGCCTATTTTTTTCTTCATAATGTTTATCACTTTCAGAAAGGATGTTATTTTTTGAAAATTAATTTATTTATTTTAATTGGAGGCTAATAAACACATGAAAAGATGCTCAACATCACTCATTATCAGAGAAATGCAAATCAAAACCACAATGAGGTACCATTTCATGCCAGTCAGAATGGCTGCGATCCAAAAATCTGCAAGCAATAAATGCTGGAGAGGGTGCAGAGAAAAGGGAACCCTCTTACACTGTTGGCGGGAATGCAAACTAGTACAGCCACTACGGAGAACAGTGAGGAGATTCCTTAAAAAACTGCAAATAGAACTGCCTTATGACCCAGCAATCCCACTGCTGGGCATACACACCAAGGAAACCAGGATTGAAAGAGACACGTGTACCCCCATGTTCATCGCAGCACTGTTTACAATAGCCAGGACATGGAAGCAGAAAGGATGTTATTTGTTTCCATGTTTGTGACATGATTTGCTGTTAAAATTGAATTGCTGTGAAGTTAGAGACCTTGTCTTTATTGTTCATGCCTATGTAACCATTACTGAGCGCAAAACCTGGGATTCAGTCGAAGTTTTCCCACTCCCGTTCTTGCTTCCGTTGTGTCAGACTCTTTGCAACTCTGAATTGTAGCCCTCCAGGCTCCTCTGTCCCTGGGATTCTTCAGGCAAGAACACTGGGGTGGGTTGCCATGCCCTCTTCCAGGGGATCTTCTCAACCCAGGGATTGAACCCAGGTGTCCTGCGTCTCCTGCATTGGCAGGCGGGTTCTTTACTACTAGCGCCACCTGCCCCCAAAATATTTTTTAGTGCTCTGAGCCCAATTTTTTGGATGTTTAACTTTTTATTATTTATTTATTTGGCTGTACCAGGTCTTAGTTGCGACATGCACACTCTCAGTTGTAGCATATTGGAGTTAGTCCCCCAACCAGGGATCAAACCTAGGCCCCCTGCTTTGGGAATGCAGTCCTAGCACTGGCCCAAAAGGGAAGTCCCCCTGAGCCCATTTTTATTTGTGGGGCTGCGTTTGGCTTAAAACCTCAGGATCAAGGCTAGAAATGGATTATAGCTGAAACTTAATTTGTTGAAATTATTGTGGGTATTATATGTATTCTGTTCTAAATAGGTAAGAACAGCCCAGTTTGATTTTTCTGTAAAGTATCCCCTTTTATATGTGTTATTGTTCCAGTTTCATCCTAAAATTTGAAGGCCAGATAAACTTTATTTGATGACATGATGTTAATTGGTTCTAAGATAATAAAAACATAGATAGTACTTGCTGTTTAGTCACTAAGTCGTGTGTGACCCTTTTGCGACCCCGTGGACTGGAGCCCACCAGGCTCCTCTATCCATGGGACTTCCCAGGCAGGAATATTGGAGTGGGGTGCCATTTCTTTTTCCAGGGGTTCTTAGGGCACTAGCAGATAGTACACAAACAGAGCCCCATTGAAAACAATTTAATCTTTGATGGTTAAAAAAAAATGAAAAAAGAAACAATATAGTAATCATGGAAAGAGAATGAAAACTTTTTTAAAAATTCCTTACATATACTTAGGACTTTGCTTTGCTACACTGAATTACTCATAGGCAGAGGAGTCAGGGTCAAACAAATATCTCCAGGGCTTGGACCTCCAAAAGTTTTAATCCAGTTCTCTTTAGCCATGTTTTAGAAAACAAAGCCGAGGATTTTAGAACTCAGATCTTATGTCCCACTTCTAAATTGTTACCTCAAACCCTATATAACTTTTCTTTAAAACAGAAGGGACCAAACCCCCAAAAAACCACAACCAAATCTTTTTTGGAAGGAGTGAAGGGTGTGGAGGGGTGGTGAGGGTTGGGGAGGGAGAATGTTATGAGTTTAAAATTTTTGTTTTTATTACTTATTTTTGAGAGAAATCTGTAGAGAAAACTTGGAGAATTGAAGGAAACAAAACAAAACATAGTGGATCCTGAATAGGTTTAACTTCCATTTCTTTCTAAGGAAAGACACCTAGACAAGAATAAATACCTTTTGTAGAAGTCTGGGAAGAGACAAAACAGCCTACTCGGCAGGGACTTTGCAGCTAAAGGCAAATGAATGGGGTGGGTCAATGGACTTGAGCAGTTACTCTCAGGTTTGCAGAAGGCCCCTTGGAAACAGCTGTGTTAGAGTATTTCAATATTCATTTTTTATGCATTTTCTTTTACAGTCCTGTATATAATCTGTTAAGAAGAGAAATCTGAGGGATAATCATTTGTTTTGGTTGTTTTCAAAGATAGTAGTAGTCAGGATTGATTAGGTTGGTCTCTAGTAATGAACAACCCTAACTCTCAAGGCCTTAACACAATAAAAGTTTATTTCTGGCCCGTTGAGAGACCCAGTGGGTTTGGGTGATCTCAAGGCAGTCGTCCTGTTTGAGGTGCCTTGGCAGTCCAGGCTGTTTTGATCCTGTGGGTCTGCCCTCTCAGTTCAAGGCCTCCTTGGTGGTTGTGGTGTTGAGAGGGAACCCATACAGGCCTGCTCCCTTCTCCAGCACTGAGAAGTGGTGCCTGTTAGCTAGTCTGGCTCACGTATCATTCGCTGTAACCACTCACATGGTCCCACCTAACTGCGTGCCAGGGGAATGAAGTTTTCCACGTACCCTGGAAGGAGGGAAGAATCTGATACTAGTGTGGACTAGCTGTGTCTAGCATTCTTTGAAATGGTATTTTTTTCCTCTTAAGCCCAGGATTTAGCTCAGAGTTCAAAAGTATTGCAAAAGGGGCCTTGACATCCATGTACATGTAAAACTCATGAAGGTGGGTTATTGGCCACCCAAGGATTACTCAAGGATTGCACTAAAGAATGTTTTCTTATGGTACATGGGACATACCCAAGTATACTGTTCTACATGGGACATATTCAAGTATACTGTCCTCATGTCATTTTACTTATGGTCTTTAGCTTCTTTCAGAATATTGACCATTATTTGATGTTTTTTGAACCTCCCATACTTGAAATGAAGTAGTCATCATGGTCAACAAAAGAGTCACAAATGCAGTACTTGGATGCAGTCTCAAAAATGACAGAACGATCTCTGTTCATCTCCAAGGCAAACCATTCAATATCACAGTTATCCAAGTCTATGCCCCAACCAATAACGCTGAAGAAGCTGAAGTTGAATGGTTTTATGAAGACCTACAAGACCTGTTAGAACTAACACCCAAAAAAGATGTCCTTTTCATTATAGGGGACTGGAATGCAAAAGTAGGAAGTCAAGAAACACCTGGAGTAACAGGCAAATTTGGCCTTGGAATGCAGAATGAAGCAGGGCAAAGACTAGAATTTTGCCAAGATAATGCACTGGTCATAGCAAACACCCTCTTCCAACAACACAAGACAAGACTCTACACATGGACATCACCAGATGGTCAACACCAAAATCAGATTGATTATATTCTTTGCAGCCAAAGATGGAGAAGCTCTATACAGTCAACAAAAACAAGACCACGAGCTGACTGTGGCTCAGATCATGAACTCCTTATTACCAAATTCAGACTCAAATAGAAGAAAGTAGGGAAAACCGCTAGACCATTCAGGTATGACCTGAATCAAATTCCTTATGATTATACAGTGGAAGTGAGAAATAGATTTAAGGGCCTAGATCTGATAGATAGAGTGCCTGATGAACTATGGAATGAGGTTTGTGACATTGTCCAGGAGACAGGGATCAAGACCATCCCCATGGAAAAGAAATGCAAAAAAGCAAAATGGCTGTCTGGGGAGGCCTTACAAATAGCTGTGAAAAGAAGAGAGGCGAAAAGCCAAGGTGAAAAAGAAAGATATAAGTATCTGAATGCAGAGTTCCAAAGAATAGCAAGAAGAGATAAGAAAGCCTTCTTCAGCGATCAATGCAAAGAAATAGAGGAAAAGAACAGAATGGGAAACACTAGAGATCTCTTCAAGAAAATTAGAGATACCAAGGGAACATTTCATGCAAAGATGGCCTCAATAAAGGACAGAAATGGTATGGACCTAACAGAAGCACAAGATATTAAGAGGTGGCAAGAATACACAGAAGAACTATACAAAAAAGATCTTCATGACCCAGATAATCAAGATGGTGTGATCACTAATCTAGAGCCAGACATCCTGGAATGTGAAGTCAAGTGGGCCTTGGAAAGTATTGCTATGAACAAAGCTAGTGGAGGTGATGGAATTCCAGTTGAGCTGTTTCAAATTCTGAAAGATGATGCTGTGAAAGTGCTGCACTCAATATGCCAGTGAATTTGGAAAACTCAGCAATGGCCACAGGACTGGAAAAGGTCAGTTTTCATTCCAATCTCAAAGAAAGGCTATGCCAAAGAATGCTTAAACTACCGCACAATTGCACTCATCTCACATGCTAGTAAAGTAATGCTCAAAATTCTCCAAGCCAGGCTTCAGCAATACATGAACCATGAACTTCCTGATGGTCAAGCTGGTTTTAGAAAAGGCAGAGGAACCAGAGATCAAATTGCCAACATCCGCTGGATCATGGAAAAAGCAAGAGAGTTCCAGAAAAACATCTATTTCTGCTTTATTGACTATGCCAAAGCCTTTGACTGTGTGGATCACAACAATCTGTGGAAAATTCTTCAAGAGATGGGAATATCAGACCACCTGACCTGCCTCTTGAGAGATCTGTATGCAGGTCAGGAAGCAACAGTTAGAACTGGACATGGAACAACAGACTGGTTCCAAATAGGAAAAGGAGTACATCAAGGCTGTATATTGTCACCCTGCTTATTTAACTTATATGCAGAGTACATCATGAGACATGCTGGACTGGAAGAAACACAAGCTGGAATCAAGATTGCCGGGAGAAATATCAATCACCTCAGATATGCAGATGACACCACCCTTATGGCAGAATGTGAAGAGGAACTAAAAAGCCTCTTGATGAAAGTGCAAGAGGAGAGTGAAAAAGTTGGCCTAAAGCTCAACATTCAGAAAACGAAGATCATGGCATCTGGTCCAATCACTTCATGGCAAATAGATGGGGAAACAGTGTCAGACTTTATTTTTTGGGGCTCCAAAATCACTGCATATGGTGATTGCAGCCATGAAATTAAAAGACGCTTACTCCTTGGAAGAAAAGTTATGACCGACCTAGATAATATATTCAAAAGCAGAGACATTACTTTGCCGACTAAGGTCCATCTAGTCAAGGCTATGGTTTTTCCAGTGGTCATGTATGGATGTGAGAGTTGGACTGTGAAGAAGGCTGAGCACCGAAGAACTGATGCTTTTGAACTGTGGTGTTGGAGAAGACTCTTGAGAGTTCCTTGGACTGCAAGGAGATCCAACCAGTCCATTCTAAAGGAGATCAGCCCTAGGATTTGTTTGGAAGGAATAATGCTGAAGCTGAAACTCCAGTACTTTGGCCACCTCATGCGAAGAGTTGACTTATTGGAAAAGACTCTGATGCTGGGAGGAATTGGGGGCAGGAGGAGAAGGGGATGACTGAGGATGAGATGGCTGGATGGCATCACTGACTCAATGGATGTGAGTCTGAGTGAACTCTGGGAGTTGGTGATGGACAGGGAGGCCTGGCGTGCTGAGATTCATGGGGTCGCAAAGAGTTGGAGAGGACTGAGTGACTGAACTGAACCAGAAGGACTAGATGTAGGCTATCTATCATCTTAGGCTTAAATAAGTGGTAGACTTGCACTGCTTTCCTGAACTCATATATGAAGACCCCCACTTAGGTTGAACCTTATGAAATTATTGCTTTTAACCATTAAAAAAAAAAACTTATGAAGGTGGCAGTTTTATATGGCTCATCCTTTTAGTTAATATTTTTCTTTTTTCCCCCTTTTAAGTTAAAAAAAAGTTTTTTGGGCTGTACTGGGTAACTTGTGGATTCCCAGGTGGCACTAGTGGTAAAGAACCTGCCTGCCAATGCGGGTTAGACATAAGAGATGCGGGTTCAAATCCCTGGGTCGGGAAGATCTCCTGGAGGAGGGCACGGTGACCCACCCCAGTATTCTTGCCTGGAGAGTCCCATGGGCGGAGGAGCCTAGTGCGCTATACAGCCCATTGGGTTGCAAAGAGTCGAGCACAACTCTTTGTGTGTAAGCACACACACACACACAACCCTAATTTAGGTCTTCTAATAGGAACTTAGAGCTGATTTGAAGCAAGTACTTTGTACATAGAAATTTGAATTGTAAGCATCATTGTTTTTACACAGCCTCTTCAACCATGACCTAGTGATTCACAACATGACAAGTGGTTAATTTTAGTGAATTATTTAACTAGTTAATTATCCACAGTTTCCTCAGAGCATGTGACTCTTCCTTAGGTCAAGGACTCATTGAATGTCCCTTAACTGCATGGCTTATGGTGAGGAAAGATACCTGCCCTTCGTTCTTCAGTTCAGCCCAGACTTAGTGGCTTCACAATAATACACCAAGGAAGCCTATTTCTTGGCATTGCAGTTTTTGTGTTGTTGTAACTTCTCTGAAAAACGACACATTACCTTTTCCTCCCCAGATGACCTCTTTTTTCCCCATATTTGTTTATTTATTTTGACAGAAAACAAAATTACGGCTACCAAAGGAGAGGAGAAAGGAGTGACAGATGAGAAGTATATTATTAAAAGAGATAAGTTGTTGAGTTGCTCAGTCATGTCCAATTCTTTTGCAACCCCAGGGACTGTAGTTTGCCAGGCTCCTCTGTCCATAGAATTTTCTGGGCAAGAAAACTGGAATGGGTTGCCATTTCCCTCTCCAGAGAATCTTCCCAGCCCAGGGATCGAACCTGTGGCTCCTGCTTTGCAGTCAGATTCTTTACCACTGAGCCACCTGGGAAGCCTGAGAGAAATAAATTACTTTACATAAAATAGGTTAGCAACAAGGATCCACCGCACAGCACAATGCCCATTTAATGCAATAGGTACTGAAGGTGGCCTACTTCTGTGTGGTGCTACTTAGACTACACTACTTAGAACTCCAGTCAGTTTTGCCCACCTGACCTCTTTTCTAATAATGAGGGTCACAGCCATTTCTTGAATATGTGCCTTGTTCGCAGCATTATGCTAAGTGCTTTACTTACATCACCCAATCTTTGCACCTCTGTTAGGAAAATAGCATAATTCTGCTTTACAAATGAGGAAAACTGAGGTTTGATGAAATTTGAAAACTCAAGGTCATGGATCTCGTACGTGGCAAAACCAGGATTGGAATCCAGCGCCACCCTCTATAGACCCTAAGTTCATGACTGCTCACCTTGCCACCTCAGCTCCGCTTCATCTCAGCCTCTTTTTAAAAGCAACGTTGTTCAGTTGCTGGGTCATTAAGACTGTTTGCAACCCCATGGACTGCAGCATGCCAGGCTTCCCAATGTCCTCCGCTATCCCCATGAGATACATGCACTCATATAACATCACCTTTATACTTCAGTATTATCTATTTCAATTGAAGGGAAATTTTAGTTAGATTGGTTTTCCAAACCAAAACGTGGTACTGCTACAGGTCTCATAAGGTCTGAGTATAAGGAATTCTAAGCAAAAAACCTGAGTTGTTGGTTCTAATAGCTCCACCTGAATTTGTATGTAATAAAAACAGTACTAAGAAATACGCAACTTTTCTTAATCTAAGTGTTCTAAAATGGAACCTGTTTTATTATTTCCGTAATTAAGAACAGACAGAATAAACAAAACACTTCAAAAGAGAAACTCTTAGGCGGCCTGTTCCATAGAATATGCCTCATAGGGTCTTCAATATGACAAACCTTTAATAAGTTTTAATGTCTAAATAAAAATGTGGTGTTGAAATGGATCACAATGAATTGCTGTGTTCTAAAGGCTATTTGAGTGAATTCATATAATCTCAAAGTTCTTATTTGCTTCCCTGTGTATAGAAGGGAACAGCAAACTACTTCAACATTCTTGCCTTGAGAACCCCATGAATAGCATGAAAAGGCAAAAAGATAGGACGACAGATGAACTCCCCAGGTTGGTAGGTGCCCAATATGCTGCTGGAGATCAGTGGAGAAATAACTCCAGAAAGAATAAAGAGACAGAGCCAAGGCAAAAACAATACCCAGTTGTGGATGTGACTGGTGATGGAAGCAGGGTCTGATGCTGTAAAGAGCAATATTGCATAGGAACCTGGAATGTTCAGTCCATGAATCAAGGCAAATTGGAAACGGTCAAATAGGAGATGGCAAGAGTGAAGATCAACATTTTAGGAATCATTGAATCGAAATGGACTGGAATGGGTGAATTTACTCAGATGACCATTAAATCTACTACTGTGGGCAAGAATCCCTTTGAAGAAATGGAGTAGCCATCATAGTCAACAAAAGAGTCCAAAATGCAGTACTTGGATACAATCTCAAAAATGACAGAATGAATTCTCTTCATTTCCAAGGCAAACCATTCAATATCGCTGTAATCCAAGTCTATGCCCTGACCAGTAAAGCTGAAGTTGAACGGTTCTATGAAGACCTACAAGACCTTCTAGCACTAACACCCAAAAAAGATGTCCTTTTCATTATAGGGGACAGGAATGCAAAAGTAGGATGTCAAGAAACACCTGGAGTAACAGGCAAATTTGGCCTTGGAGTACAGAATGAAGCAAGGCAAAGGCTAATAGAGTTTTGCCAAGAGAACGCACTGGTCATAGCAAACACCCTCTTCCAACAACACAAGAGCAGACTCTACTCATGGACATCACCAGATGGTCAACACTGAAATTAGATTGATTCTTTGCAGCCAAAGATGGAGAAGCTCTATACAGTCAGCAATAACAAGACGGGGAGCGGGTTGTGGCTCAGATCATGAACTCCTTATTGCCAAATTCAGACTTAAATTGAAAAAACTAGGGAAAACCACTAGACCATTCAAGTATGACCTAAGTCAAATCCCTAATGATTATACAGTAGAAGTGAGAAATAGATTTAAGGGCCTAGATCTGATAGATAGAGTGCCTGATGAACTGTGGACGGAGGTTCATGACATTGTATAGGAGACAGGGAGCAAGACCATCCCCAAGAAAAAGAAATGCAAAAAAGCAAAATAGCTGTCTGAGGAGGCCTTACAAATAGCAGTGAAAAGAAGAGAAGCAAAAAGCAAAGGAGAAAAGGAAAGACCTACCTATTTGAATGCAGAGTTCTAAAGAATAGCAAGAAGAGATAAGAAAGCCTTCCTCAGTGATCAGTGCAAAGAAATAGAGGGAAACAATAGAATGGAAAAGACTAGAGATCTCTTCAAGAAAATTAGAGATATATTTCATGCAAAGATGGGCTCAATGAAGGGCAGAAATGGTATGGACCTAACAGAAGCAGAAGATATTAAGAAGAGGTGGCAAGAGTACACAGAAGAACTATACAAAAAATATCTTCACGACTCAGATAATCATGATGGTATGATCACTTACCTAGAGCCAGACATTCTGGAATGTGAAGTCAAGTGGACCTTAGGAAGCATCACTATGAACAAAGCTAGTGGAGGTGATGGAATTCCAGTTGACCTATTTCAAATCCTAAAAGATGATGTTGTGAAAGTGCTGCACTCAATATGCCAGCAAATTTGGAAAATTCAGCAGTGGCCACAGGACTGGAAAAGTCAGTTTTCATTCCAATCCCAAAGAAAGGCAATGCCAAAGAATGCTCAAACTGTCACACAGTTGCGCTTATCTCCCACTTTAGTAAAGTAATGCTCAAAATTCTCCAAGCCTGGCTTCAACAGTACGTGAACTGTGAACTTTCAGATGTTCAAGCTGGATTTAGGAAAGGCAGAGGAACCAGAGATCAAATTGACAACATCTGCTGGATCATTTGGCTGTTAAGTTTCATATAGTTTTTGCTTCAGATAACACACCAAGAAATCTTTCTGGCTTGTATGCTGTCTTAATTAAGATAATATATTAAGCATATTTTCTAAAAGACTTGTTGATTCTTAGACTTTCAGATAGAATGTGGATTCATACCTGTTTTATGCACATAATTCTTATGAATGTGATAGTAATTGGACCAGCTGATGGAAACTAATAAAAGCAACAATGAATATCAGATTTTACAATTTTCTTTTTTGCAAAAATCAATCTATAAATGGATGTAATGTGGGCGCTATCAAAATCTTTGTGGTTAAATTTACTTTTAATCCTTTTTCCTTTATTATCTTTTGGCATCTGGGAAATCTTTGTGAAAAGAAATTAAACTTTATACACTAAAAATAAAACTGTTAAGGTACATAGTTAATAAGCTTCTTAAGTGTAAAATTAATTAACTAACATCAGCAAGTTCACAGTTTGAAAACTCTGCTGATAATTATACTCTGTTGTGCTCCAGCTTTGATTTACTCAGTTTGCTAATTTCTCAGTTATAATGATTAATTATATTTTGATAGCCTATAATTCCTATTGCAAATATTTCAGTTTGCACTCACTGTATACTTTTGGTTTTAAGACAATTTAAAATTATATGCAAACTTGAGTTTGGAGAAATAATTATGCAAATGCAAAAATATGATATCTTCCAAAAAGTGCAAGTTCATCCTCTTCCTCAAACAAAATAGTGAAATTGTCTGGGTTCCAGTTCTAGCCCCATCATGTGTTAGCTGTAAACATCTTAGTCATTATTTAAGCTAAGTCTTGGTTTCTTAATTTGTAAAATGGGGCTAATTAAAGCTTCAACCTCCCAGGATGCTTGGTAACATTCACAGGACAATCCATGTTAACTCATTTAGTGTTGGCACGATAACTGGTATGAGGCAAGTGCTCAATAAATCTTAGGCATTATTTTTATTAGCATGACAGTAATTTTTTTAGGAATAAAGGAGTTCTGGTTCCTTTGAAGTTTATATAGACATAAATATGTCCACATTGATTATGTGGGACTTGATGAAACAAATAGTAAATATGTTAAGACTATTTCTAACCATTATGGTTTATTGGTATCATTTATAACAGTAATATATAGTACTGCTTATAATGAAGATCCCCATGAACAAATCATATTTGTAATAATGAGTATAATTAGAATGAATTAATAGTGTAATTAGAATTGTGATGACTGTTTAAAAAGTGAGTTAGAAAGTATTAACATTATGTATGTGTTAATATGGATTGTTTATGCCAATATGGAATCGTGAATGTGTGGAAGTTGTGAAAAAGCAATGAGGAAACTGATGTTGCCTGAAAAAGAGAACTGTATATAGGGAAAGCATTCCTCCACAAGAGGAATGGACATGCCTGAGAACAAAAATACATAATCTTGGACTTCCCTGGTGGTTCAGTGGTTAAGAATCCTTCTGCCAATGCAGGAGACACAGGTTCCATCGCTGGTCCAGGAAGATTCCACATGCTGGAGAGCAGCTAAGCCCAGTGCACCAAACTACTGATGACGCACTCTGGAGCCCTCTGGAAGCCCCGCCCCGAGAGCCCGCGCTCTGCAACGAGAGAAAGCCCTGCAGTGAGGAGCCTGGGCGCTGCCGCTGAAGAGGAGACCCCGATTGCCACAGCTAGAGAGAAGCCCGCGTGCAGCGGTGAAGGGCCAGCTAGCCTTAAATAAGAGAAAGCAGACCGCCCTAAAGTGAATACCCTGGAATCACATGGTAAGGCAGAGGCGAGCAGAACATCCCAGCAGGAGCCTCTTCCGCTGGGGTTCCATATTAGTCGGCCTAGTGGACTGTTAACTGAAAAAGTCTCTATTGAAGCAGCATAGAGACAGTTTTCGTGGAAGGCAGGCCACGCCACTGGATTTCAAATAAACGGAAACCATGGAAGGCAGGCTACACCACTGGATTTCAAATAAACGGAAACCATGGAAGGCAGGCCACACCACTAGATTTCATATAAACAGAAACCATGCAACTACAACGCTACTCTGACTTCTTAGAATTGCAACTACAGTGTAAAAAATTCCTCATGCGTCCTCCCCTCTGTGAGAACTTATTAGATTATATTAGACCTCATTGTATCCTACAAATTATGCCCTGATGGAATTATGAAGGAAAATACAGTTCCTAGAAATGAGTGATTTTTACAAAGGTGGAAATTTGAGATGAATAGAAGGATCAGTTCAGTTCAGTCTCTCAGTCGTGTCCGACTCTTGGCGACCCTATGAATCGCAGCACGCCAGGTCTCCCTGTCCATCACCAACTCCCGGAGTTCACTCAGACTCACATCCATCGAGTCCGTGATGCCAACCCAGCCATCTCACCAGCCATCTCATCCTCTGTCGTCCCCTTCTCCTCCTGCCCCCAATCCCTCCCACATCAGAGTCTTTTCCAATGAGTCAGCTCTTCGCATGAGGTGGCCAAAGTACTGGAGTTTCAGCTTTAGCATCATTACTTCCGAAGAAATCCCAGGGCAGAAAGACAAAAAGTTGAATATTTATCATCACAGATAATTTGTTCCAAATTTTTTCCCCTGAAATTTTTTTTTAACTTTGTTACCAAATGTATCCTTTATTTGGCCACTATTATTCTGAAACTACTCTTTTTATTTGTTTAATTAGTTAAAATTGATGGAAGACCTCCTAAGCGTAATGAATAGGTACACAAAGTTGAGATGAATCAGGCATAGATCTTACTCTCGAAAAGCTTATGGTCAAGGAAGGTTAAACAGGAGGAGATCAGACTCTAAGAGATGTACTGTGAAGTCCATTATGCTGTGAACAGGCAAATTACATATAAGTGCTAGCTTTTCAGAAGAGGTTTAGGTTAATGATCTCTGGGCTGTTTGCAGAGATAATGTGAACTTATACACATAAACTCTTCTTTGTCTTATGCTGTGGCAGTCATCCATCCTTTTGTTCATATATTAAACATTTATGGAATGTCGACTCTGACAGGCACTGAGCCTATAAAAATGAATTAACCTTTTATGGAGTTCGTGGTGTAGTAAGGGAGACATCACATTTTACCGTAGTTTATTTACTTGTCTTAGTGCTAGGACTGAAATATGTACCAGGTCTATAGAGGTAAATAGGGTAGATGTTTAGGGTCTAAGCATAGTAATTATTTTTGAGTGGCTTCAGAACAATCAGTTTAGAAATCAGAGCTTTAGATCTTAGGGGTCATGAAATTGACTTCTTACATTTTACACATGAAGAACAATTCAGAGAGGATAAATTATTTTCTCAAGGTCACATGGCTTATTGGACCCAGCCCTGGCCCTTTCAGCTCTGCTCCGTTCCTTGTCCAATCAAGCCCATGGCCTCAGGAGGGTTAATAGTTAATGCAAACATTTTATGTAGAGCCTGAGTCAAAGAAAACATGGCCAAATTGCTGATTAAAAGGGAAATAAATTAGTGATATGAGCTGCTTAATGGCAGGTACCAGATTAGAAGTAGATTTACTCTCCAAAGACCAACAAAGGAATTAATGCAGTTTTATGGAGATATCACCTTACAAATCAGGGAACTGTTGTTATTCTGCATGGCTCTGCGGTGAATGCAAACAGACATTTGATAGAACGCTGAAACATGTCACAGCTGAGGGCAGATTTATAAAAGCCAAAAGCCTAAACATCCAAAGTAAAGTGACTACAGACTTCCCCGGTGGCTCAGTCGGTGAAGAATCCGGCTGAGTTCATGGCAGACCTGGGTTTGATCCCTGGGTGGGGAGATCCCCTGGAGAAGGAAATGGCAACCCACTCCATATTCTTGCCTAGGAAATCCCATGGACAGAGGAGCCTGGTGGACAACAGTCCATGGGGTCGCAAAGGGTTGGACAGGACTGAGCAACTAAACCACCGCAAAGTGATTATAAATGGAATCTGATTCTTTTGCAACCTGGAATTCCTTGTGACAAGGAGGAGGTACATTTTCAGTAAATTAATGCTCCTCTTTGGCCATTGAGTTTTTTATTTATTTTTGCCAGACAGGCATGTGTCGGCTAATGTTCAACACTTACTACTAACATAATGTTTGGACTGTAGGATCGTCTGCTCTAGTAGAACATTCTGTAAGCGTGACATCTACTCTGCCATTGAATGGCTGTTGACATAGGAGAAGTTCCTTCACCCTTTGGAGTCTCGGTTTCCTCACTGATACCACAAAGTATGGAATATGAACACCCTTGAGATTCCTTCCAGCTTTGAAATTCTGTGTCTTTGCAGTAGATAATCCTTCCCTGTTCAGAAAGTACAGCCACAAATGGTTAGCTGAGCTTTGTGTTCTACTTAATATGCACTGGTAAATAAAGTTGCTGATAACTTGGAATAGAAAGAAAAATGATTGCTCAGTCATTTTAATGAGAATGCTGAAAGCATATGCAATGGCTTATTATTAAACTATTCCACTAGTGGAGAAATTGGAAATATCACAATAAAAATTTTCAATTTTCCATTTCAGTAACTTTATTGAATTGCCAAGGCATATAACAACAGCCAAAGTTGATACATTAAATGTGGATGTTTAAGAACAAAGTTAATATGTGATATTATTGTTTCTCATTTTAGTCCCTTTCTGCCAACCCTTTCCAAAGTTAAATAAATCTTCTTCCTTACTTATTGCCAAAAAATGTCTTACGGTTTCTGATATTTTGAATATTTTTTTCACCTAATTCAGTATTCATGTGTTAATGTAGTAAATCACTGTAGATTTCAATTTCCTCACTGCCAAGTGTAATACAATGTCAATATTTCCTTGGTTTCCACTGAGTCTGTCTTCTGGTTTCTATTTTCAGTTTGTGATCCTTGTGTCTATATTTGGTAAAGGCTGCTTATGTTTTTCAAATATGATGTAAAGCAGTCTTTTGACAAAATATTTCTGAGTGGAACCTAAAGCAATCTGACTTATTATAATTTTAGATATATACTTCCATAGGAGGCAGTATAATATTTTTTTAAGGACAGAGTTGATTTCAAGTATGTTACATTTTCAGTATTTATTCTATAGTTAATACTATTCGTATCGTTTTCTTTGATGCTAATGTTTCTGTAGAAGCTATCTCATTCCTGACCGAGATTTCCTGTTTGTGTTTCTCTGCCAGGACAGATGACATTTCTTCTCCTGGGCTCTAGCCCTTGCTTTTTGCATCACTTGTGGACCTTCGTCTTGGCCAGTAGGGGACTTTGATTGTATCCCAGAGATCTGGCAATTCATTAGAAGAAGTATTGTTAAGAAGTCACACAAAGAACTCATAGTCAGTCTTATTATAATCAGTGTTCCTTTACCTTAAAATATATTCCAAGTGCATGAGTATGATCCACAAGGAAGCATGACCTGAACTCTTGCTAGTATTTGGGGAATGGCTACCTATGATGGCAGCATTCTTCAAGGAAGCAGTGATTTCTAGTGAGCCTCAGTGGTAGTTGGACGGGAGATGGTTTTGCCATCCTTGAATTCCATGGGAGGTGGGGGGAGTCCTCTGATGAACTTGACTCTTGATTTAGAAAAGGAAAGCTTCTTACCTGAAGAGTGGAAGAAATCACTTCTGGAGAGTAGGAGATATACTTGCCTGAATTAAGTTTCACATAGCAGTTTATGGATGGGTTGTATACAGAGAGTAAAATATTAACTATTTCTCTTTTAATTGAGGATGAGACTCAAAGGGGAACCACACAGCCCCCCTCCCTACCTCACCCTACCATTTACTTCTCCCCTCTTAGGACAAATCTTTAGAAGAGGAGAATAGATAAAATAAGTCCCAGCATTTGGTATTGCAGGATCTGTCTGAAGATAACAGCTCCATTCTTACATACGATCAGCCGGGCTTTGCCTTTCTTGTCGTTGTTTGGTCTCTAAGTTGTGTACAGCTCTCTGCGACCATGGACTGCAGCATGCCAGATTTCCGTATTTTCCGCTATCTCCTGGAGTTTGCTCAAACGCATGTCCACCGAGTCGGTGATGCCATCCAGCCATTTCATCCTCTGTCATCCCCTTCTCCTTCTGTCCTCAATCTTTCCCAGCATCACGGTCTTTTCCAGTGAGTCAGCTCTTTGCATCAGGTGGCCAAAGGATTGGAGCTTCAGCTTCAGCATCAGTCCTTCCATTGAATATTCAGGGTTGATTTCCTTTAGGATTTCCTTTAGGTTTGGTCTCCTTGCTGTCCAAGAAACTGTCAAGAGTTTTCTCCAACACCACAATTCGAAAGCACCAATTCTTTGGTGCTCAGCCTTCTTTACAGTTGGACTCTCACATCTGTACATGAGTAACGGAAAAACCATAGCTTTGACTATACAGACCCTTGTCAGTTGTGTCTGACTCTCTGCAACTGTGTGGACTGTAGCCCAGGCTCCTCTGTCCATGAAATTCTCCAGGCAAGAATACTGGAGTGGGTAGCCATTCCCTTCTCCAGGGGATCTTCCCAACCCACGGATCAAACCTAGGTCTCCTGCGTTGCAGGCAGATTCTTTTCTGTCTGAGCTACTGGGGAGGTCTTTAGGGGTGCAAAGATGCATAGGAAACAGTCTCTATCTTTAAGGTGCTTCTAGTCTATGGGGGAAAAAGTAGCTAGGTGGTTATAATAGTATATGCATAACAGAACAAACACAGTCATAAGAACACAGTGGAGGAGCAGTCATTTCACTATTAGGCCTTACCAAACAGTCTAAAGCAGATAAACTTGCTTTGTTCCCATTTTTAAAATTTTGTCATCAAGACCACTCTGTATAATTGACCAGATTCATCATATTCCAGTACATCTTGGATGCCTTCTTATGACTCCTAGACCAACGGATGATGGTGTATGCAATAGTCTCATACTGGGGAGGCTTTCTAGCTTACAGCATTTCCCTGGTTCTAGTTATCTCCTTGCCAAAGACGATTGCATTAAAGATTGAAATTCCTTGATAACAGCCAATCAAACTTTCTTTCCTGAGAATTTAAAAAAAATGTGATTGTACTCATGCATATATGGAAGCCAGTTGGAACCCTTAATGGAAGCTTCTAAGGAGGAGATCCTCAGGCTTCTGCTGCTGAGATTCCCCAAGTCTCAGCCATGTCCTTGTCCTTTCTGAGAGGTGATTGTCCATCATGATTAGTTCTACAAGAAATTCCTGTATTCTGCTAATACTTTGTTGAAGTATAGTTGGTTTGAAATATTACTAGTTTCGGATGTACCACATAGTGGTTAAACATCTGTATAGGTTATATTCCTTTTAAAGTTATTATAAAATGATGGTTACATTTCCCTATACTGTACAGTATATCCTTGTTATGTATTTATTTTATACGTAGTGGTTTGTGTGTCTTAAGTCTCCTGTCCCGATCCTGCCCCTCCCCTCTTACCTGTTCCCACTGGTAACGACCAGAGTGTTCTTTATGTCTGTGAATCTGTTTCTGTTTTGTTGAATTCATTTGTTTGTTTTATTTTTTAGATTCTATTATTGGTCATTGCTTATGCTCAGTCGTGTCTGACTCTTTGCAACCCCATGGACTATAGTCCACCAGGCTCCTCTGTCCATGGAATTTTCCCAGTAAAATATTGGAGAGGGTTGCTATTTCCTTTTCCATAGGATCTTCCTGCACCAGGGATTGAACCCATGTCTCTTGCATCTCCTGCATTGTCAGGCAGATTCTTTACCAGTGAGCCACCTGGGAATCCATTTAGATTCTGTACATAAATGATAATATGGAGTATTTGACTTTCTCTGTCTGATTTCACTAAGCATATCTTCTAGGTCCACCACATTGTTGCAGATGTCAAAATTTCATGTCTTGATGGCTTAATAGTATTTCTGTGTATGTGTATAAATAAATAAAACATCTTTGTGCATTCATCTGGTGAACACTTGGGTTGCTTCCATATCTCGACTATTATAAATGATGCTCCTGTCAACATTGGGGTGCCTGTATCTTTTTGAATTGGAGTTTTAGTTTCCTTCAGATATATACCCAGAAGTGGGTTAGCTGGATTGTATGGTAGTTCTGTTTTTAGTTTTTTGAGGAACCTCCATAGTCTTTTTCACAGTGGCTGCAGCAGTTTACATTCTCACCCAACATTGTTTCCTTTTCTCCACATCCTTGGCAAAATTTGCTACTTTTAGACTTTTTGAAGTTAGCCATTCTGACAGGTATGAGGTAATGTCTCATTGTGGTTTTGATTTGAATTTCTCTCCTGATTAGCAGTGCTGAGCATTTTTTCATCTGCATGTTGACCACTTCTTACTTCTGTTTGTTTTTAAATTGAGTTGTGTAATCACTCTATGTACTTGGGGTATTAGCCCCATATCCGTCATATTATTTGCAAATATCTTTTCATATTCAGTAGGTTATCTTTTCACTTAGTTGATGATTTCCTTTGATATCCAAAAGCTTTTAAGTTTAATTAGGCCCCGTTTACTTGTTTTTACATTTGTTTCCATTGCTCGATGAAGCAGACCCAAAAGAATACTGCCAAGTTTTATGTCAAAGAGTGTACTATGTTTTCTTCCAAAAGTTTTATGCTTTCCAGTCTTGTATTTGGGTATTTAATCCATCTTGAATATATTTTTGCATATGATGTGAGAAAATATTCTAATCTTATTCTTTTACATGTGGCTGTCCAGTTTTTTCAGCACCACTAATTGAGCAAACTTTTTTCTCCATTGTTTATTCCTGTCTCCTTTGTCTAGACAAGTGACCACAGGTGCATGACTTTATTGCTGGGCTCCCTGTTCTGCTCCATTGATCTGTGTCTATGTTTGTGGCAATATCATGCTCTTTGGTTTACTGTAGCTTTGAAGTGTAGTCCAAAATCAGGGAGCATGATACATCCACCTTTGTCTTTTTTGTCAAGATTGCTCTTGGTGATTTGGGGTCTTTTGTGCTTCCGTATAAATTTTAGGATCGCTTTTCTTCAGTTCAGTCACTCAGTCGTGTCTGACTAAATGCTTAAATTATCCTGTTTTTGGGTACTTGCAGCCCAAGAATGCTTATAATGTGTTTGTTTATTATTTTGCTCTATCTGTGTAATCTGAAAAAACATATTACCTATATTTGAGTAATACACACCAATTCTATTGTTACTATCTGTCAATGTTATGAAAAATGTGTCTGATTTCTTAGAACTCTTTTTCTTCAGGCAGTAGCAGGAGATTTGATATCCCCCCCCCGGTTCCTAGGCCTGACTGTCAGTTCAAGAGGGAAATGGTGTCAGGACATCTTTCTGAGCTTTACCACTTGCCTCTGTATAGCTTTCTGCTCACATCTAGTGCAGAGGATCTTTGGGAGAAGATGGCCCAGTTCTCATGCTTTGCCATTTCACTGTTTCTTAGCAGGCCAGGCCTCTCACTCTTAGTTCCTGAAACTGTTCTGGCTCTGGTGTTTGCCTTAGCTTTGCCAGGAACCCCACCCACGCTAACTCCCTGTCAGGCTTGTCAGGCTCTGCCCATTTACTGGGAAACTTCTTGTTCTCTGTTGAGTTTTCAGGTGTGTCTTGCATCTGTGTACCTGGATTCTTTCTGTAAAATGGTGACTTTCAGTGTGGCTTTTGATATGGCTTCTCTCCTCTTAAATACCCATCTTACTGTCTTGCACTGAACCTGGTGAGCAAGTGGCAGTCTTTTTTGCTAATCTAGACTACCAGTTACCACACCCTAATCATGGTCCTACACTGTGGACTGCCTCTTGTTGAGGCATCTTAGCATTCTTATGTAAACCATTAGTCTGGAAACTTTCTTTAATTATTCTTTATTTATTAGTATTTTAAAGTATGTATTTATTTGGCTGTGCCAGGTCTTCTTAGTTGAGGCACACGGGATCATTAGTTGTGACGTGTGACGTCTTAGTTGCTGCATGTGAGATCTAGTTCCCTGAGCAGGGATCAAACCTGGGACTCCTGCACTGGGAGCAGAGTCTTAGCCACTGGACCACCAGGGAAGTCCTTGGAAACTTTCTAACTCTCCAAATCCTCTATATCTTGCAAGTCTCCATTCCTTTCCCACCAGAAAACCTCCTGCCACCACAACAGGCAAGAGTGATTACAAACTATGTGGTTCTGAAATTCATGGCATTGAAAAACATATATCAGTGATTCTTAGAATTAATTTGAGAATCTTTCTTGATGTGAAATTGTATGTGAAGATCCCCTACAGAAAGTGAAAAGCAAAAATGGAGAACAGAAAACCAAAAACACAGGAGCGACTCTGGTGGAGATGGAGGGCTCAGGTGAGGCCTTGCTTACTCGGTGCTTCTTTTTCTGTGCTGTATTCACAAGAGTTGCCTCCACCTGAGCAGCTGGGGTTACTTGGAGCATAGTTTGCAAGCCACAGGTTGTGATATCATTCATTTAGCATTTAATAAATTACTGCTTTTTTACGTTTCTCATACTTCAGTCATATTATTACATTTTCCAGTTATTTAATATTCCAAGTATATATTTTGGCTTTCCCACTATCCCACTGAGAGCAGGGAGAGTATCTTGTCTTAGAGATGAGCCGTATCCAAGTCCAAAGAGGTGGACAGAATAGGGGCTCAGCTTGTGGAAAGGGCACTTGGTCAATAATTACTGATTGATGGATGATTCTGTGTGGTCTCTAACACTCAAGAGAGGAACCTGGACTGTGGATAAGTTGTTGCTGTTCTGTTGCTCAGTTGTGTCTGTCTCTTTGCAACCCCACGGACTGCAGCACTCCAGGTTTCCCTGTGCTTCACCATCTACTGGAGTTTGCTTAGACTTGTGCATAAGTAGTAGGTCTAAGTAGCACAGCAGGTGGTCAGTTGGACTTTTGTTCTGTAAGGTCAAAATATTGACCCCACACTGTTGACTCTCTTCGAAAAGAATGCAATGAGGCACGGTGATCCCAAAAACTGTGTGTACTTTTTACTGATGACAGTGTTTACTTGTGGTAACTGAGTTGATATGCTCATAAAAGACTCAGAGTGTGGCCCCACCTTTTATTCCAGGTGTGACTTTCATGTGAGCAAAGTTTCAAATCACAAGCAGGATCGAAAGCAGACACTGTTCTTGTCCCTCACAGAACACTGTTCAGTACCCAAGAAACCGGAAAAGATACAGGAAACCAAACCCTCTTATCAAAGCTAGTGACTAATTATATGGAGAATGAATGGGGAGTATTATGTGCAACACTTCAATTGTTGGCTTGGGAAGAAATTTTTCATTCTGTTCGTTAGTGGTACCACTGATAATAGCCAGCATTGCTAAAAAATGTACTCGTATCTACAGTAGTCAGCTGACTCACATGATTGGGTGTTATTTGTTCAACACAATCTTGTGATATTTGTATTTTTTAGTATGCTTTATAATCAGAAACCACTTGTTTCTCTCAATAGGAACTAAATGCTTTATAAAGGAAGAATAAGCTTATATAATATCTACTTTTGAAAGGGATTTCTTTAATTAATATCTATTTTAAAGCCTCAACTTGTTATTTAAATAAAGTCAAAGCCAGCTTGAACAAGGCTCTTGAAAATATTTATTGGGAAATGATTATATACTAGTGACTTCCTGTTGCTGAAAAATATGAAATTTCTGTTCATATTTCTGAAACCTGGGTAGTACAAAGGACTGGTATCATTACAGAGGAATTATGCTCTCCTGGCGTTGTGACAAAGGTTTCTTGGCAGAAGTTTTGAGTCCATTTTTTTATTATTAATAATGGAAGGTGTGCATATATTCTCCTCTTCTGAAGAGGGACTCAGTGCATGTGATCTGATTCCACTTGATGAGTGTCCTCTTTGGCAGAAATGAACAGAAATGGCTGTGATCCTTTTGCAGCCAGAGCAGCTGAAGAACAGAGGAGTGAATGGTTTGCCACAGTCTCAAATGGGTTGGATTGAAATGAAGATTTCTGCTCTCCTAGCCCAGTGCTTTGTTCACCAGCCATGGATTCCCAGTCTTACTTGCCCACTGGTCTCACTCCTGATGTGTGACACATTTCCATGAATAGCATGGATCACAGTGCCTGTGTGTGTGTGTGTATGAGAGAGAGAGAGAGTTTCCAAAGAGTGGTGGTGGTTGTCCAGTTGCTCAGTTTTGTCCAACTCTTTGTGATCCCATGGACTGCATCATACCAGGCTTCCCTGTCCTTCACTATCTCTGAGATTTGTTCAAACTCATGTCCATTGAGTCAGTGATGCCATCCAACCATCTCATGTTCTGTTGTCCCTTCTCCCCTCAATCTTTCCCAGCATCAGGGTCTTTGCCAATGAGTTGGCTTTTCCTATCAGGTGGCCAAAGGATTAGAGCTTTAACTTCAGCACCAGTCCTTCCAATGAATATTTAGGGTTGATTTCTTTTAGGATTGACTGGTTTGATCTCCTTGCTGTCCAGGGGATTGTCAAGAGTCTTCTCCAGAACCACAATTCAGAAGCATCAATTCTTTGATGCTCAGACTTCTTTATGTTCCAACTCTCACATTCAATATGACTACTGGAAAAGCCATAGTTTTGACTATATGGACCTTTGTTGGCAAAGTGATGTCTCTGCTTTTTAATATGCTGTCTAGGTTTGTCATAGCTTTTCTTCCAGAGAGAAAAATGTCTTTTAATTTAGTGGCTGCAATCACCATCCACAGTGATTTTGGAGCCCAAGAAAATAAAATCTGTCACTGTTTCCACTTTTTCCCCATCTATTTGCCATGAAGTTATGGGTCTGTAAGCCATGATCATAGTTTTTTGATTGTTGAGTTTTAAGCCAGTTTTTTTCACTCTTCTCTTTGAGACTCAAGAGACTCTTAGTTCCTCTTTGCTTTCTGCCATTAGGGTGGTGTCATCTGCATATCTGAGGTTGTTGATAGTTCTCCCAGCAATCTTGATTCCAGCTTGGTGGGGTTACTGAGTTCAGCTTTTAAATGCTTCAAGAACAAGTTTCCAACTCTCTGAAAATCATGGATAGTATTAATAAATTTTCTGTGCTTTTACTGAGTATTATTTTCCATCTCTTCTACGTCTTCTCCTGGTAGCCCAGAAATCTTTTACCCTGAAAACTAAAATGTCTCCTCACTAGACTTACTCTTTATATATTAATAATATGTGTCAGCTACTTCACTTATACAGTGAGCCCATTGCCATTTTGGTCATTTTTGGTTTGGTTCAAAGCCAGCTTCTTGCCCAGTGAAACCCAGCCTCTCTCTCCCAACCAGATTAGATTTCACTGGGCTCCTGCTATCTGTTTTCTGCACCTGTGAAAAAGCCTGAAGTGTTCCCTTCTTGTCTTCTTCCTTTTCTGTTCACTCCTTATATCCTGGCTGATACAATGAAGTATTTCCCATGTAGCAATGATTATAGGTGGGCTTCCCTGATAGCTCAGTCAGTAAATAATCTGCTTGCAGTGCCCGAGTCTGAGGTTTGATCCCTGGGTCAGGTCTTCCTCCTTTGGAGAAGGGAATGGCTACCCACTCCAGTATCATTGCCTGAGAATTCCATGGACAGAGGAGCCTGGTGGGCTACAGTCCATGGGTTTGCAAGAGCTGGACATGAATTAGTGACTAAATCACTACCGATGATTACGGGCAGCCCCATCCTCCTGAGGGGGTGAGCTGAGGGTGAGGGAGGGATGAAGAGAATGTGCCTGTCCATTGTTGATACAGGGATTCTGCTCAAGATGTGCTTGGTGGGATGTGGAGACTCTAATGGAACAGGACTGGATCCTGAAGAGTTCAGGGAGGTGTCAGCAGAGCTGACAGGTGGTCTGGGATGGGAATGCTGGGCAGTGGGGGGATCATTTTCGCGATTCCATACCCCCTAACTTCTGGTAACACCATTTGTAACTGTGAGAAGCATGACATACCCGTCGAAAATATCTGAAAGTATTTGTTCATTCAGTAAATATTTGTTGAGTGCTTACTGAAGTAGAAAAGGTAATAACATGTACTGTGTGCTGCAAGCGTGCCAGGTGGTGTGTTGAAGACTTTGTTTATATCCATTACTTCATTTAATCCTTATGATGAACTGTGAAGTACATTGTTATTTTGCAGGTGAGGAAATTGAGACTTAGAGAGGAAGAGTAATATGTCTTTCAACACGTATCCTCTGACCCCCAGAGCCCCCCATATTTAACCACCACACCCCATTACCAGGGCCCCCACACTTAAGATCCTCTGGAGTGTAGAGGAGAGGTCTGCCTTTGTGAGATGTCCCTGCTATTAGGCTGGCCAACTGTCTTGTTAGCTTAGGACTGTCCTAACTATCAACCAGGACCGGTTTGCTTGTATGTATTTGTATACAGTTGTATGGTATATGCATGCTCATTTGCTTCAGTCATGTCTGACTCTCTGTGTGTGATCCAATGGATGTTAGCCTACCAGGCTCCACTGTCCATGGGATTCTCCAGGCAAGAATACTGGAGTGGGTTGCCGTGCCCTACTACAGAGGATCTTCCCGGCCCAGGGATTGAACTGGCGTCTCTTATGTCTCCTGCATTGGCAGGCAGGTTCTTTACCACCAGCACCACCTGGGAATCCCTGAAAAGTACGGTAGAGCAGTACAACAGCTGGCATACAGGGGATGGGACGCATGTTTGCAACTTTTGAAAGCTCAGAAATTGAAAGTTCATACACAGGGAACTTACTGTATTTGGATTTTTCTTTTAGGCAAAATTTCACTGCTTAATAGTTGACTGTGCAGTGAGATAGGTGAATCCTGCTATAGCTCTCTCTCAACATTGTATTCAAAGAGACTAACTCTGGACGTGAGTAACTTTCTTTGAGAATATCCTTTAGTGCAGAGAAGAAGAAAATACCTCTCTTCTTGCCTAGCAGCGATTCCGGTTGCCACAAGTGCAGGTTTAAACTGACGGATGCCTTGCATTTTACATCTGTTATTCTCCTTTCTGTCCTCATAACATACATTCTGATTGTGCTTTATTTATAGTTCCAGATGCTCCCTATTAGCCTGTAAACTCCTTGAGGATAGAGACCACTCTGGTTTTATTTTTCACTATTTTTTAAATTATACATTCAGCACAAGACATGATATGTGGTATTTACTCAATAAGTATTTATTTTATTTTTTAATTGAAAGATAGTAGATTTACAGTGTTGCACTAATCTCTGCTGTATAGCATAGTGACTCAGTTATACATATATTCTTTTTCATATTCAGTTCCATTATGGTTTATCCCAGGATGTTAAATATAGTTCCTTGTGCTATACAGTGGGACCTTGTTGTTTATCCCTTCTATATGTAATATCAATAGTTTATATTTGTTAATCCAAAACTCCCAATTCATTCCTCCCCCAAGCCCCCTCCCCCCAATAAGTACTTCTTGAATAAATTCTTCAGCAGAGAAACAATAGCTTTTAATTTCAGTTCAACTTTTTAGGCTTGCAAAAAATAAGAAGGGAAGAATTTACAAAGTAATGTGTATGATTCTAAGTTGCAATCTATAGACTTTTCCATTATGTGAACGTGAAAAAGTGAAAGTGTCAGTCACGTTTAACTCTTTGCAGCCGCATGGACTGTAGCCTGCTAAGCTCCTCGGTTCAGTTCAGTCGCTCAGTCATGTCCGACTCTTTGCAACCCCATGAATCTCAGCACGCCAGGCTTCCCTGTCCATCACCAACTCCCGGAGTTCACTCAGACTCATGTCCATCGAGTCCGTGATGCCATCCAGCCATCTCATCCTCTGTCATCCCCTTCTCCTCCTGCCCCCAATCCCTCCCAGCATCAGAGTCTTTTCCAATGAATCAACTCTTTGCATGAAGTGGCCAAAGTACTGCAGTTTCAGCTTTAGCATCATTCCTTCCAAAGAACACCCAGGGCTGATCTCCTTTAGAATGGATTGGTTGGATCTCCTTGCAGTCCAAGGGACTCTCAAGAGTATTCTCCAACACCACCGTTCAAAAGCATCAATTCTTCGGCACTCAGCTTTCTTCACAGTCCAACTCTCACATCCATACATGACCACTGGAAAAACCATAGCCTTGACTAGATGGACCTTAGTCGGCAAAGTAATGTCTCTGCTTTTGAATATGCTATCTAGGTTGGTTATAACTTTCCTTCCAAGTAGTAAGCCTCTTTTAATTTCATGGCTGCAGTCACCATCTGCAGTGATTTTGGAGTCCAAAAAAATAAAGTCTGACACTGTTTCCACTGTTTCCCCATCTATTTCCCATGAAGTGATGGGACCAGATGCCATGATCTTCGTTTTCTGAATGTTGAGCTTTAAGCCAACTTTTTCACTCTGCACTTTTACTTTCATCAAGAGGCTTTTTAGTTCCTCTTCACTTTCTGCCATAAGGGTGTCATCTGCTTATCTGAGGTTATTGATATTTCTCCTGGCAATCTTTTTTCCAGCTTGTGCTTCCTGTAGCCCAGCGTTTCTCATGATGTACTCTGCATAGAAGTTAAATAAGCAGGGTGACAATATACAACCTTGACGTACTCCTTTTCCTATTTGGAAGCAGTCTGTTGTTCCATGTCCAGTTCTAACTGTTGCTTCCTGACCTGCATACAGATTTCTCAAGAGGCAGGTCAGGTGTTCTGGTATTCCCTTCTCTTTCAAAATCTTCCACAGTTTATTGTGATCTACACAGTCAAAGGCTTTGCATAGTCATTAAAACAGAAATAGATGATTTTCTGGAACTCTCTTGCTTTTTTGATGATCCAGCAGATGTTGGCAATTTGATCTCTGATTCCTCTGCCTTTTCTAAAACCAGCTTGAGCATCTGGATGTTCACGGTTCACATACTGCTGAAGCCTGACTTGTAGAATTTTGAGCATTACTTTACTAGTGTGTGAGATGAGTGCAATTGTGCAGTGGTTTGAGCATTATTTGGCATTGCCTTTCTTTGGCTCCTCAGTCTGTGAAATTCTCTAGGCAGGAATACTGAAGTAGGTAGCCATTCCCTCATCAAGGGAATCTTCCTGACCCAGGGATCGAACCTCGGTCTCCTGCACTGCAGGCAGATTCTTTACTATCTGAGCCGTCTTTCCACTGTGTACAAAATGCTAACATTTACTGAGTGTATGTTATGTGCCAAGTGTATGTATATATACTACACATACACAAGTTCATCCAACTCCTGCCTAATTTCATAAAAGAGAAAGGCAGAAAGAGATTAAATAACTTTCAAATATTAAGTAATAGGTGATCTGAACATATTATTGATCAGAACTTGGGACTCCAGTTTTTAACCACTGTGGAGAGCTGTCCTAACTACATACTACGAGGCTGATTTCATGAATGTGGCCCAGCAATCTGACTCTGGGCCATGCACCAGATTCCTTATGAGGCTGTAGATTAATATGGATGGGTCAGAGGATACCCTCTTCCATCCCCAAAGGGCTCTAGAAAGATGCTTATATAATCCAATTTGTTATTCTCTCATTAAAGAGAAGTATGCTTCTGGCCCCACTAAAATTTATCTTGGCACTTGTGTATTCTGTATCAGCCTTTTAGGAAATAAATGTTTAGCTACTCTGTAAAGCATTCCAAAGGCATAGACTTGTTGACAGTTGCAGAAAATGGAATTTGGAAACATTCAAGGATGGAAACGAAAACAAGGGCTGTTTAGATAGGATTATTATATAGGACCGTGTGATTAGGACTTCAGATTTGAACTACATTTAATGTAAATTCAAAATTGTGATGGAGAAATCAGCTAATATGTTAGTTAAAAATGTTCCAAGTGATCCCTCTTGCACAGGGCTTTTCTGTCTCCAGTGAGCCAGTTTTCTAAGGAACTGATTACACATCCTGACCTTGGAATCACAGGTCCCCCAGTGACCATGGAGCTGATACTTCCATAGGTTCCTGGTACCCTTACAGCAGATCTTGAACTTGCCTCTTCCAACCATCAATAAAAGCCCAAGTAACACAGCTATGCACTTAGCAATGGACAGACATATGTATAAACAAATTCTAGCTTTTGAAGATGATGGCAGAGGTCTTAGAGGCAGAACTGGGCCAGTTCCCCATGTTGAGTTTTACTCAGTCGCAGACAGGTTCTTTGACCCTTTTCATCTTGGGGATGTACTTTGGGGCAAGGCAGGGGGAAGGTAACTCTGAAGCAGTTAAGTGCAGCTATACCACATACTAGGGGCTTCCCTGGTGGCTCAGAGGTTAAAGCATCTGCCTGCAATGCAGGAGACCCAGGTTCGACCCCTGGGTTGGGAAGCTCCCCTGGAGAAGGTAATGGCAACCCATTCCAGTATTCTTGCCTGGAGAGAGGAGCCTAGTAGGCTACAGTCCATGGGGTTGCAAAGAGTTGGACACGACTGGGCAACTTCACTTCCACTTTCTTTCATGCCACATACTAAATTTTGACTTGTTGTTTAGTTGCTCAGCAGTGTCTGAGTTTTGCAAACCCATGGATTGTAGCCTGCCAAGCTCCTCTGTCCATGGGATTTCCCAGGCAAGAATACTGGAGTGGTTTGCCATTTCCTCGGCTACTAATTGCTATAAAAACAAGGTAAGTAGGCTATTCTATTTGATATATTTGTCAAAGGGTCTTAAATAGGGCAAAAGAGTAGGCACAGTAAAATTCTCCATAGGAAACCCTTAAATTTTGATTCCTGGTATTTACATATGCGTTTTTGAATATTACCTGTGTTCCTAATTAAAGCATCCCATGATACTTTGCTTTTGACACATGAGATATTCCTTAAAAGGGTGGTATGAAGAACAAATGAAAATCAGTCAACCCAAACTTCCGCCAGATCTTCAAATCTTCCCCTAGTTCTGTTAAACGTCACTCAGTCCTAATTGCTGTAAACTTCCAGTTAAGAGAAACATAATTTAAATGAATTTGGTAGCTTGACTCTTCATTGAATTGATTTTTCAGCAAAATGATTTTTTGAACATGAGCCCAGCTCTCCAAAGGCCTCCTTTTCCCAGCCACCGTCTGCAGCGTGTCATGTATCTCAAATGGGCATCCGATGGGAACCACTGAGGTTGTCTGGGTTTACTAGCCCCATGGGAGGTGTAGCTGCCTCTCATTTTAGCCGTGTTGACAATCATCCTCTCCTGATGTGCCCTGTTAAGGGACAATGTGTGCTTTCTTTTGTACTAAATCTTCCAGCAACTTCTTGATACTTCCTTGTCTGTGCTTTATCCCTGGGATGCTATTTCTTCTCCCCAAGCCTTGCTGCAATTTCTTATATTTGCTTTCAGTCTAATTCTCAATTTCTTTCTACCTTCTCGTCCTAGTCCGTGGCCATATTCACCCATCCTTACAAACTTGTTTCTCGGACCTCCACGTTCCCCCAGCCACCTCTAAGCTACTTGCTTTGTCCCATATTCACTATTCTGGTTCATTGCTTCTTATTAAATTCTCAACCAATTGTTTGGCTTCCAAAGATCAATCCACTGTAACTATTCTTAAGATTATCAGTGATTTCTTAATTTCCACATTCTCTTACCTTTTATTGGTCAATATCCCTAAAAGCCTCCATCAACATTTGAGTCTCCTTTCTTCCATTAACATCATTCTCTCACAGTTCCTATACCTCCTTCTAGCTGTCCCTTTTCAATCTCTTTTGTTGGACTTTCTTCTGCAATGGTTCTCTTAATGTAAATTCTACACAGATGTAAGTGGAATTATTGCCATTGATTTACTGATGCTTAAATTCAAACAAAGGACTGGAGGTTTGCTTTGTATTTCAAGAAGAGTACACACACATAGACACATAATCAAGAAGAAAGAAGTCACTTGAGGATTCTACAAAGAACCCCTTTCCTGGTCCCTCATTACTATGGCAGCAGTAGAAAAGTAAGGAGAGGTGGTCATGTAATAGCATCAAAGACACTTGGGCCCTCGAGTCAGAAAGAAGTCTTGGGATTCCAAGCCTGATCCTATGAGAATAAATGTATCTAGAGTGGTCAGTGAACGCAGGGCTATGAGAAGGCAAGCCGTCAGATCGCTGGGTTCTGGAGCCCTTCCCGGAAATCACTATGTTGAAGTCTCAACCCCCATTTCCTCAGAATGTAACTATATTTGGAAATAGTCTATTTTTTCCCTTTTTTTCACTGTGTTCAATCCCAAGCTCCCAGTCCCTCCTCTGCCCACCCTTTCCCCCTGGTAACCAAGTTGTGGGTAAGTTCATTTGTACACATTTTTTTTCTTTTTTGTTTTAGATTCCACATATATGTGATATCATGTGATATTTGTCATTCTCTGTTTGACTTACTACTTCACTTAGTCTGATAATCTCCAGGTCCATCCATGTTGCTGCAGATGGCATTAGTTCATTCTTGGAGATGCAGTCTTTAAAGAGGTGATTGAGTTTTCAATAGAATGGGGCCGTTAGGTCGGGGCCCTAATCCAGTAGGATCAGTGACCTTATAAGAAGAGGAAGAGACACTGGGGGTGTGTGTACAGAGGAACACATATGTGAAGAGGCTGTAAGAAGGTGGCCATCTGTGAACCAAAGAGGCCTCAGGTAAAGCCAGATTTGCTGACAGCTTGATCTTGGACTTCAGTCCCCAGCACTGTAAGGAAATATATTTCTGTTGTTTAAGCCACGCCGTCTGTGGTGTTTTGTTACAGCAGCCTTAGGAGGCTAATTAATGCATGGAGGAAGCTAAGTTCCTGGATAATCAGTTTGGCACATCACAGCTGAGAGGCTTAATGGTAAAGGAGATTGTGCCATAATAAGGTATTCCTGCTTGGAGTGAGAAAACAATCCTTTCTCATGAATATTTCCCCCTAATCAGGAGATTGGAATTTTCTACTATTTCCAGAAGAAGAATGAAGTAATCTCCCTCAATATGGTATTTGTTTCCTTAGTTTGTGCCATTCATTAGCTATTACCTTCACATAAAGAGAATTCTTTATAACAGTGATCTAACAAATTCCAAAATTTGTCTCAGCAAAAAAAAAAAAAAAAAAAAAGGCAAGACAAAGCGAAAAATGCCTGGTGTTTGAAGAGCTCACATTCTTTACTCCAGAATTTTTTTTTTTTTCAATTCAGGCAAGTTTCCTGCATCAGGATTAGTGCTAGTTTTCACAGAAGATACACTAAAGTTGGAATAGGGTTTTAAATTGGTTTTATGACAAAGGCTATAAATTATACTAGGTGACTCAAATTATTCATGAGAGAGAGTAGATCTTGATTTATGCACTAGTTTTGTGTAAATTTCATTTTCGTAAAGTAAATCACTTTTCCCATTGACTCACATTATAATTTGAGATACGCTTTATCTTCTTTTCTGAATAATCTTCAGTTGACAGAGGCTTCTTTTTGCATATCTATGCAAGCTTTTAATGACCTAAATGCAAACACAAATGAAGCATAGCTATTCACAGAAACTGCAAGGTAGCCATGTATTTATTCAAGACACACGACAAATTCTTACCAAAGGCCAACTGAATGGCAGGAACTGTAACTAAAGACATGGACCCCCTGGCTTCAGGAGGCTTGCTGTCTTAGGTAGATTGAAAAAATGATTTTGAGAAGCAAACAATCCGTCTCCACAATTTGAATGTCCTGTAATATTTATACAGTGGATGTTCTTAAAATTGCATTATATATCACCATAGAGATTTTGGTCATTTGTTCATATCTAACTAGTGTGAGTGCTTCCCAGGTGGTGCTAGTGGTAAAGAACTTGCCTGCCAGTGCAGGAGACATAAGAGACACAGGTTCGATCCCTGGGTGGGGAAGATCCCCAGGAGGAGGAGGGCATGGCAACCCCCTCCAGTATTCTTGCCTGGAGAATCCCATGGACTGAGAAGCCTGGTGGGCTACAGTCCAGAGAGTTGCACAGAGTCAGACATGATTGAAGTGACTTAGCCCCAGCACAAGCACACATTCTAGTACTTATCAATCAAGTTGATGTCTTGCTGGCATTTTCATGACCTTTTGTTTTGTTTAAGAGAGCTTGGGGATAAACTCTTTAATTAATTAATTTATTTGGCTATGCCTGGTGGCATGTGGGATCTTAATTCCCTGACCAAGGATGGAGCTTGTGTCCCTTACACTGGAAGCATGGAATCTTAACCACAGGACGACCACTAGGGGTCCATGACTACTTTATTGCTTTGGAGGGTCAGGAATTCTTAACCTGGAATCCATGATGCTTTAGAAGGTTTAAGGAATC
This sequence comes from Capricornis sumatraensis, assembly GCF_032405125.1. Taxonomy (NCBI): domain Eukaryota; kingdom Metazoa; phylum Chordata; class Mammalia; order Artiodactyla; family Bovidae; genus Capricornis; species Capricornis sumatraensis. Next base: position 28,366,429 of record NC_091078.1, on the reverse strand, counting down.
ACCCCAAATTGTGTATGTGATTTGTGTATGTGTATTTGATTTGTGTAAAATCAAATGTGTATGTGTCCATGTGAATGTTTCTGGGGGAAGAGGTCGTTACCTCCATTAATTCCTCGAAAGGACCTGTCATCTTAAAAATGATTAGAAAAATAAGCAGTGAGTTTATTGTCTCAGTCCAGCTTCCACAGATAGTGTTCCTATGAATCCAGCTTCACTACCAGTAAGTAATTTTGAGAAGATAAACTAGAGTTACTGGAGAGGATTCATTTCTATACACAAAACATTTATTGAGCACCTGGCATTTCGTAGCATCGTAGTAGGCCTTGCAGGGTCAATAGGCAGTGCCGAGATAGAGCTGAAGAAGCCGCAGCAGTTTTTTAATTGGCTACTAGCCTTGTGGTCTGGGATGGGTATGGCTAGCTTATAGGAACAGAATCAAGATGGACAGTTGCCATGAACAGCTAATGGCTCCATTAGGGACTATGTAATATTTGTGCAGAAAATCCCATTAAACATAGATGGCCAGTTATATAAGGGAATTTTTAAAATATTGTGCTGGCCTTTAAGTAGTAAGCAAGTTATTGACTTAAAATGCTTTATTGCTTGGAAAGCATTATTAATGGAGAGTATTTTCCATTTTCTATTCATCTTTTCCCTCATTATTTCTCTTGGGCAAAGACTGTCTGGACACAATGAACACATTAACTGTCCCCACCCTTGAATGCTCTTTAGAAAAACACCAAGTATTTATTGATTCTTTATGGGTTTTTATACCTAATGAAAGCTAGTTAGAATCAACAACCTTAACAACAATGTGTTTTGTTCTCCCTGCTGCTAAAAAACAGCAGGCAAACATTTTTTAAGCAACAGAGCCATGGTGCAAGTTAGAAGTAAATGAGCACTTTCCAACAATAAGATCTGCTAAATTACTGCATTTATATCCTTTCCTTAATCCCTATTATGAAGATCACACAATTGAAGAATATCTTTGTATAATGAAGACTGCTGCTAACTCAAACATGATAGCACAAAGCAGGATGCCATCTGTTGGAATAATGTTGGAGCCTCTAATTTTACAATTGTTGGGAGCCCATCATTACTTTTCTATTTATTTAAAATATATATTCAAAAACCTAATGCTTCAAGCTTCATAATAAGGCTGTGGTGATATGTTCTATAAAAACATGCTACCGAATTTTTCTCTCTGCTTGTCAGGGAGTGGCTCTTTACAAGGGAACAAAGGGAACCTCTAATATTGAATCCAAGATATTCAGAACTTAAAAGAGATTGACAAGAATGGTCCATCAACTGTATTTATTGTGATTTCTGGTATGTGGAGTAGTTACCTGGACTCCATTATGGCATTAGAGGGTTTGCATTTCAGAGAATTCTTCAAAGTGGTAGCATGTTGGTCCTGATATTTCAGGGAGTTTGAAAACTTTCAACCTGAGCCCTTTCTATGGCCCCAGAGGCATGAGAGAGAGGAGCTCAGTTACTAGAGAACTCAGAAAGATGGAAAATATTGGTTGCAATCCAGGGGGCTTATCATACTGCTGAGTATAGCTTCACCTCAAAAAAGATGTCCTTTTCATTATAGGGGACTGGAATGCAAAAGTAGGAAGACAAGAAATACCTGGAGTAACAGATATTTGGCCTTGGAGTACAGGATGAAGCAGGGCAAAGGCTAATAGGGTTTTGCCAAGAGAACACACTGGTCATAGCAAACACCCTCTTCCAACAACACAACAGAAGCCTCTACACATGGACATCACCAGATGGTCAATACCGAAATCACATTGATTATATTCTTTGCAGCTAAAGATGGAGAAGCTCTATACAGTCAGCAAAACCAAGACCAGGAGCTGACTGTGGCTCAGATCATGAACTCCTTATTGCCAAATTCAGACTTAAATTGAAGAGAGCAGGGAAAACCACTAGATCATTCAAGTATGAGCCAAATCAAATCCTTAACTATTATACAGTGGAAGTGAGAAATAGATTCAAGGGGTTAGATCTGATAGAGTGCTTGAAGAACTATGGATGGAGGTTCGTGATATTGTACAGGAGGCAGTGATCAAGGCCATCCACAAGAAAAAGAAATGCAAAAAGGCAAAATGATTGTCCGAGGAGGCCTCACAATTTTGTGAAAAGAAGAGAAGCAAAAGGCAAAGGAGAAAAGGAAAGATATACCCATTTGAATGCAGAGTTCCAAATAATAGCAAGTAGAGATAAGAAAGCATTCCTCAGTGATCAATGCAAAGCAACAGAGGAAAACAATAGAATGGGAAAGACAAGAGATCTCTTCAAGAAAATTAGAGATACCAAGGGAATATTTCATCTAAAGACGGGCACAATAAAGGACAGAAATGGTATGGACCTGACAGAAGCAGAAGATATTAAGAAGAGGTGGCAAGAAAACACAGAAGAACTGTACAAAAATGATCTTCATGATCCAGATAATCATGATGGTGTGATCACTCACCTAGAGCCAGACATCCTGGAATGCGAAGGCAAGTGGGCCTTAGGAAGCATCACTATGAACAAAGCTAGTGGAGGTGATGAAATTCCAGTTGAGCTATTTCAAATTCTAAAAGATGACGCTGTGAAAGTGCTGCACTCAATATGCCAGCAAATTTGGAAAACTCAGCAGTGGCCACAGGACTGGAAAAGGTCAGTTTTCATTCCAATCCCAAAGAAAGACAATGCCAAAGAATGCCCAAACTACTGCATCTCACATGCATTTGAGAAGGAAATGGCAAGTATTCTTGCCTGGAGAATCCCAGGGAAAAGAGCCTAGTGGGCTGCCATCTATGGGGTTGCACAGAGTCGGACATGACTGAAGCAACTTAGCAGCAGCAGCAGAAGCACATGCTAGTAAAGTAATGCTCCAAATGCTCCAAGCCAGGCTTCAACTGTGAACTGTGAACTTCCAGATGTTCAAGCTGGGTTTAGAAAAGGCAGAGGAACCGGAGATCAAATTGCCAACATCCGCTGGATCATTGAAAAAGCAAGAGAGTTCCAGAAAAAAAATCTGCTTCTGCTTTATTGAATATGCCAAACCCTTTGTGTGGATCACAACAAACTGTGGAAAATTCTGAAAGAGATGGGAATACCAGACCACCTGACCTGCCTCCTGAGAAAACTGTATACCGGTCAGGAAGCAACAGCTAGACATAGAACAACAGACTGGTTCCAAATAGGAAAAGGAGTATGTCAAGGCTGTATATTGTCACCCTGCTTATTTAACTTATATGCAGAGTACATCATGAGAAATGCTGGACTGGAAGAAGCACAAGCTGGAATCAAGATTGCCAGGAGAAATATCAATAACCTCAGATATGCAGATGACACCACCCTTAGGGCAAAAAGTGAAGAAGATCTAAAGAGCCTCTTGATGAAGGGGAAAGAGGAGAATGAAAAAGTTGGCTTAAACTCAACATTCAGAAAACGAAGATCATGGCATCTGGTCCCATGACTTCATGGCAAATAGATGGGGAAACAATGAAAACAGTGAGATACTTTATTTTTTTGAGCTCCAAAATCACTGCAGATGGTGACTGCAGCCATGAAGTTCAAAGACGCTTCCTCCTTGGAAGGAAAGTTATGACCAACCTAGACAGCATATTAAAAAGCAGAAATGTTACTTTGCCAACAAAGGTCTGTCTAGTGAAGGCTATGGTTTTTCCAGTCATCATGTATGGTTGTGAGAGTTGGACTATGAAGAAAGCAGAGCACTGAATAATTGATACTTTTGAAGTGTGGTGTTGGAGAAGACTCCTGAGAGTCCTTGGACAGCAAGGAGATCCAACCATTCCATCTTAAAGGAGATCAATCCTAGGTTTTTATTGGAAGGACTGATGTTGAAGCTGAAACTGCAATACTTTGGCCACCTGATGCAAAGAGCTGATTCATTTGAAATGACCCTGATGCTGGGAAAGATTGAAGGCAGGAGAAGGGGATGACAGAGGATGAGATGGTTGGATGGCATCACTGACTCAATGGACATGAGTTTGAGTAAGCTCTGGGAGTTGGTGATGGACATGGGAGCCTGGCATACTGCAGTCCAATGGGTCACAAAGAGTTGGACACGGTTGAGCAACTAAACTGAACAGCAGCCATAGGAAGCCGATTTGTCAGTTCACTGAAGGGAGACTCTCTCTAAAAGCTCAAATCTTCTTGGCCATTTGGTTTAAGTGTATTTCACTTATGAACAGAGAGTTGGAGGGGTCACAGGCAGACTGGAAGGGAACTTCCAGTCTTTGGCAAATAACCTCAGATCCAGAAGGCACCTTAAACATGTGCTTGCAGTCACTCAGACCTTAGAGGTAGCAGAACTGGGATTAGAATCATGGCCTGCTGGTCTTTCTGCCCAGTGTTGTTGCCTTTGTGTTATGGTGCCTACCTTCAGAATATGGTTGTTCTATTTCCTCTTTTATGAACTGGTCTGAACCATGTCCCCCAAGAGCTCCAGTTACACAGCTTTCCATGATACAGAGCTGGGGCTCTCTAACTACCAGCTGGACCATTTGACTTTTTAGAAATTAAATATTTTATTTATTTTTTTGTCTGTGAAGAGTCTTAGTTGCAGCTTGCGGCATCTTTAGTTGTGACATGTGGAATCCAGTTCCCCAACCAGGAATCACACCTGCATCCGCTGCACTGGAAGGCAAAATCTTAACCACCAGGTCACCAGGGAAGTCCCTTGACCATTTGACTTTGATGTCAACAATCTTTCCTCCCACCCTTCCGTATTTTATTTTATAATTTTTCTTCCACTTTTCTTTCCCTATAGTTAAGGAATAGTCCATAGAAAAGAGTAAAGTCAGTTGGAGGAAGAGCTCAAGGTACTTTGTTCCCCAAGGTACCATTTTTAATCCCTTTTTTCTTAAGTTCTAGGGGTAACAGTTTTAGTGATAATGATAACGGACAGGTTCTTTTTCTCTCAGCTTCAGTGGTGACTGCCTACCACTCTGTTGGCTAGTCCCATTGCTAAAACTCTCTTTGTTTTGTTTTTTTCATCTCTGAAGTAGAAATAATAATGTCTGCCTCAGTAGACTGGCAAGGAATTTAAGTGATAATTGTAAAAATGTTTTAGTTTCTTGCCTGGGCGTCATAACACCCCTGTATGTTAGGGTTGGGTTATAGCTTGAAGGGAACAACAACACACCTGAGAATACTTAAAAGAAATGCATTCTGCACCAAATGCATTTTCTTACAGTCTGTGACCTTCTTCTCACAGAGGCTGTTACATTTCAGAGCCCTGCAGGTTGTGCAGTTGAATTTCCTTACATGACAACTGGGTGTCGTGATGTACAGAAGTCCCAGGAGCCAGCGTAGTGGCAGAATTAGGGGAACAGAGTCTTGGGGGAAGTATAGGAATCCCCAGTAAATACCATTCCCAGGTACCGGACTGTCCATCACCACCCCAGGCAGAACTGCCTTCAAGATGGGAATATTCCCAACAGTCCTTAGCTGCAAATGTCAAGGTGGTGAAATACTGCAGTGAACACGTGCATTTTTATTTTTCTAATTTTCCTTGCTTCTCTGCTGTTGTATATGTCTTCCCTTCCACACTCAGGCACATTGGTTCCTGTTGCTCATTTGGCATTGCTGGCTTCATAAATATAAATTTTATGGTTTATTTCCTTGACTCTATCTTAAATGCTTCCCACTCTGTCAGTTTCCCATGCATTTTTGAGCTGCAGCCAGTTTCCTTTAACAAGCTGTAAGTTCCTTCACAGTCTGTTAAAAACCTCTCTTTCTTTACTGCCGTCCTATAGACGCTTATCAATATTTTAAATCTTGTGATCACCAAGTTGCCTAAGAATAGCATCTGCAGTTAAATTAACGGGGATAAAAATTACAAGATCTATCAATCTTCATGCTTCACGATGTAAGGAGGTCATTAACTGAGGTCAGGAGAAACTTTCCCCTGACAGCGAGTGCCTTCAGAATTAGTGCATTATGGGAACATTTACAAATTAGTCTCATTATATTTAGGAGCATCTGGTATGAACCCCTTGTCACAATCACAATTCTGGGAAGGCAATTAATAGGTTCTTCTGAATTCTCAATAACCTCCAGCCTCATTTAAAAAAGAAATTTGGATGAATTTCAGCTATTTTATCCAAAAAGTGCCCCCCCTTCTTTCTCTCCCCCACCCTGCCCCCCGCACAGTTGTTAATCCAGTGGCCCAGGACCCCATCCTGAATCGTGTTGTAAATCTGTAATCATGTCAGTTAACACAAGATGACAGTGCTGGGACTTGACTTTTAGCCGCGTATGTCCTATGCCTTCCCTCCTAGTACTGATTAGAGCAACAGAATGCTGAAGCGCGAGGCAATGGAGGTTACCTTCTCCAGCATTTCCTAAAGCCTGTTCCATGGAGTACCATTTTTGGGTGATGCTATGGTGGAACTCACAGGGGAAAAAGTTTGAGGTCACACCAGTTTTGTGCGGACCCAATCCTTCAGTCACACCATTTTTCCTTAGAAACTTTGGATTCTAGTTGGGTTGAATCAGTGGCGATAGGAGTAGGAATGAGCAGGGTGTTCCTTTACCTCTTTCTTGCCATGGTCTCTGCAGGCTGTCTACTTCCCTCCTCTGATGGCCACACCTCCTTGACAGGTGGTCTGCTCCTTATACCCACTCCCCTCAGCTAACTGTTCTAGAATCTGGTTCTGGGAACCACTTGTCTTTTCATCTCTAGGGGAAAAACAGCACCCCACTCTTGCCAGTTCTGGAACATTCTGTACCATTCCTTTTGTTTGTTTGTTTATTTTCTTAGATCCTGTTCATAGTTTTATAGGCAGTTACCTTGTTAAATTCTCTTCAAATGACCCAGTTTAACTGTTGCATCTGTTTCTTGCCATGACTCTGATACAGACTGACTTTTGCCCAGGCCAAGTGGTGGCCTGGCTCTGTGGCATGCTGTGAGAACAAATAGATCCTGCAGTGAAGCAATGTCTTGTCCTGGGACTTCGCTGGTGGTTCAGGGGATAAGACTCCATCCTCCCAGGGCAAGGGGGCCCGGGTTCCATCCCTGGTCAAGGAACTAGGTCCCACATGCTGCAACTAAGACACAGCACAGCCAAATAAAGAAATAATATTTTAAAAGAGAAACTTCTCCTCTTCTTAATGCTGGAATTGAAATTAGGTAAAGGGACCTCTGATTTCAGACAAGTCCTGTACCACTGGTAATTGAGAGCAGGAACTTCTACCCAGCAGAACTCTGGACTAATGGCTATTCAGTTTGGAAGCTCAGAGAAGATAATTATATAGTAATACTTTGAAAAGTAAGACTTTACAGTCTTGAGTTGACAGAAGTAATTGGAGACCTAATTGTCTTTGTAGCACTAAACTTGGAATGGCTACCCACTCCAGTATTTCTGCCTGGAGAATTCCATGGACAGAGGAGCCTGGCAGGCTACAGTCCAGAGGGTCCCAAAGAGTCGGACATGATTGAATGACTAACACTTTCACTTGTACTTTCAGATAGGCTTTATATGAAAGTTAGATTCCAAGGCAGAAACTTGTACCTGTAGGCAATGCGAGAGGGTAGGGGTTGCAGGAGGGGCTCTCATCCAGCCCAGCCTTCTCACTTCTAGATTTGAATTTGCCAGTTGCTTGGTGCATGTCAAGGCAGCTTTTGGCAGTTGATAATTATAACATGACTCTTACTATTTGCAGAAAGACGGATGTCTGAAAGGTCTTGAGATTGTACCCACATTCATGGATTCAATGAACGTGCTTAATACTCTAAGTACGTTCTTTAATTAAGCCTGATTCAGAACCTCTTTTCCTGATCCTACACCTGAATATAGCTTCAACTTAGCCTGAAAGTTGTCCCAATTAGGCTATTTGTCCAGACTGTGTACATAGAGAGTTCTTTAACATTCATTCATTCATTCAGTGACTATTTATTAGCTTTGGTGAGGCAGGTACTATACTTAGTGAGCCAGACAGACAGTGCTTTTGTGGAGAATATCTTAGTGGGAAAGTCTGATAGAAACCAGCAAGAAAAGAAAATGACAAATTGTGATGAATGCTATGAAAGATGTTGGTGTGAAAGAGGGAGAAAGAGAGGGAAGAGACATTTAACTTTGTAAAAAACTTTTTATTTTATCCTGGAGTATAATTGATGAACAGTGTTCTATTAGTTTCAGGTATAAGGCAGAGTGATTCAATTATCCATATATATGCATCTATTCTTTTTCAGGTTCTTATCTCATTTAGGTTGTTGCATAGTACTGAGCAGAGTTCCCAGTGCTATACAGTAGGTCCTTGTTGCTTATCCATTTTAAATAAAGTAGTGTGTACGTGTCAATCTCTTAACTTTGAGAAGGTACAGAGAAGACCTCCTAAGTCCATGGCATTTTGACTCAGATGGAAATGATGAGAAGGTGCCAACAGTGAAGAATTCTGTAGGCAAAGAGAGCATGTCCAAAGACACAGGCTGACAAGACTCTTTGAGGGACTGGAAGACTAGAAAACAGCAGATGTCTGGAGTGTAGGCAGCAAGTGGTGTGGCCTGGAGAGGTGGTGGTGAAAACCAAGGACAGCACTGTCTGGGTTTGAATCCTGGTTCCAGCACCTACTAAGTCTGAGACTTTGGGAAAGTCCCTTAACCTCTTTGTGCTCAATTTCCACATCTGTATAATGGGGATGAGAATAGTATCTACTATTCTTTTTTATTTTTATTTTTTTTTAATGTGGACCATTTAAAAAGTCTTTATTGAATTTGTTACAATATTGCTTCTGTTTTATGGTTTGGGTTTTTTGGCTGCAAGGCTTGTGGAGCCTTAGCTCCCTGACCAGGGATTGAACCCACATCCACTCCATTGAAAGGCAAAGTCTTAACCCCTGGACCACCAGGAAAGTCTTCCTACTATTCTTCATATTAAGATAATTAGGTTAATATTTGTAAAATCGTTAGAACTTGGCCCATAGTAAGCATTCTCATTAGATAGCCTATGCTCTTAATAGAAAACTGTGTAGAGACAGTAAGATACATAGGCCTGGAACATGCATAAGATTTCATCCAGAGAAATAAGCCACAGCTTAGATGTTAAAAATATATAACAGACTACCTCTTTTTCAAAGCATACCATAAACTTAAAACTGATGATGAAACATATAGTGTATGAATGTGAGTGAATTTATTTTTAAGGACAAATGATTTTTATATGCTCTCTAGAATTCATCATGGGCAGATAGGCCCTCTTTCTTCCCTTCCTAGTCAATACTCCACTCTTGGTATATATGGTCATTTTTCTCAAGGAGATGGGAAAGTCCAGAAATATGAGTTACTATTGATTATTTTAGTCAGTGTACCATGCCTGTCATTTTATGCTGCTTTTATGCCTTATCAGAATTTAAAACTATTTTTATCCCCACATGGGCATAATTGCATGTGATCCAAACGGATTGAAGAAAGAATAATGCTGGCCAAAAATCTCAGGTGCTCACTGTTTCTTGTATACCAAGAGTTCTTATAGAAGTCCTTCAAGAATACCAGTTGAATACACACTTGTTAGGGTATTTTATTCTCTAATTTTCCCCATATTTTGAAGGAAAAAAAAACACACATTTTCATATATGTCTCTACTTACAAAACTGGAATACAAGATGGCGAGGGAGACAGAGAGAAAAAAAATGTCCTTAAACGCCATATGTTCAAAAATCTGCTCTCAAGAGATGGAGGAACCAGAATAAATATTTTGGTGAAACCTCCAAATGTGGTCGCACACCAGAAGTTTTCCAAAGCGTTTCATGTTTCTTGGTATGCTTTTCTGCACACAGTTTGAAAGAAGTTGTCCTCCTGACTGAACAATCACCTCTTAGGAATAGATTTCAGAATTGCTGTATATTCATCTGAGCTGCCCAATCCTAATTCAGAATTTGGAATGAATAATTTAGAATATCAGATATGACACTCTTTCCAGTCTTGGCTAAGAGAGCTGGTACTTTAAGGCCCTTGACCAGAAAAGCCGATTGGAATAAATAAAGTTGAAACAATGCCTTTTACTGTCCTCCATTTTGAAAGTGAGATAGCTTACATTCAAAGCAAAAGTAGTCAGAAAGATGGGCTGTGTGGTCAGGAATTTGACTGCATTTCTTAGTAGTTTTCAGGAGGGGGGGGTAATATAAGATGAAATAACATGTTGGATCCTGGGCTTTGACAAGATGCTTAACCTTTGCACACAAGCAGGGTGCTAGCTGGCTGGGCTATCCACTTGTATTCCTTGATAATTTTCTAATCTTCTCCTGTCTCTTGACTCACTTGTTTTGCATTGCTGTTGTTTTTCTGCTGTGTACAGTGTCCTGTGAGGACGAATATAAGCTAGTGGCCACCACAGGCAGAAAAATGTATTTTTAAAGCCCTTACCTAGGTTTCCCTTATTCCTGGAGGTGAAGAAGAGGGAGTCATGTAAAACTCATAGCCGGCTGTTAAACAGTTCTTAACTGACACATTTGCAATTTTCTGTGAGTGAGTATAATATCCTAGTGACTCACATTTTAGGTGTTAAATTAATATTAAATTTTAGGGGGGCCAACTCTTCCAGTTTGCCTGGGACTTCAGGGGTTCCCAGGACAGAGCACTTTTGGTGCTAAAATCAGGACAAATAGGACAGTTGGTCGCCCTGCTAACACCATGATGTCACAGGATGTTTTCTCTTCCTTTTCCTTCCTAGTCTTTTCTCCTTCCTTCCCAGAGCTGCTGGGAAGTGGTCTTGGCTTACTTCCATATCTGTTAAGCCCCTCAGTCTGTGTTCTGTGTTGCTGCTGCTGCTGTTGCTAAGTCTCTTCAGTCGTGTCCGACTCTGTGCGACCCCATAGACGGCAGCCCACCAGGCCCCCCTGTTCCTGGGATTCTCCAGGCAAGAACACTGGAGTGGGTTGCCATTTCCTTCTCCAATGCATGAAAGTGAAAAGTGAAAGTGAAGTCACTCAGTCGTGTCCAACCCTCAGTGACCCCGTGGACTGCAGGCTTCCAGGCTCCTCCGTCCATGGGATTTTCCAGGCAAGAGTACTGGAGTGGGGTGCCATTGCCTTCTCTGTGTTCTGTGTTAGGTCAGTGGAATTTGAGAATCATTACACATTTCCTGTATCCTTTGATTTTCACAACAAGTCAGACAGGTACTGAAGGCAAGTATTAGCCCCCCTTCACCAGTAAGAAAACAAGAGTTCAGAAAGGTGACTGGTAACTTTCAGGGAAGTTCCATATAGCTAGACTTGACTTCAGGCCTGACATTAAAAGCCATGGTTGTTTCAGTTCACAATGCCATGTCTTCTGAATTTGGGTTCTCTTGGACAGCTGGAGGATAGTCTGCGGATAAGAGTCAGAGCTATTCTTGGGCTTGGCAAATTGGATCGTGGAAAAGAACATTAGCCTAATAGTCATGGGGCTTGAGGTGTGTTCTAAGCTCTGTCCTTATAAGCACAAGAGTCCTTGGACAAGTTTTCATCAGTCTGGGCCTCATTTCCTCACAGTGAAAAGATGAGATTGGACTAGATGTACACTAAATTTCTTTCTGGTTCTCAATGACATCCTCTCTCTTTTTTCCTATCATCTGTCCCCTTTGGGATCTTCTTGAAAATCTTGTGAAGGTATTTTACCTGGATATAAAGTTGAAGGCTGCTGGGAATGCCACAGCTGGCTGGCAGCCACACTGGCATTGGTTCATGTCCAGGTCAGGTCTGTTAAACACCTGTTTTATGTCTCAGATGCTTACCTTTTGGGGCATGACTCTGATAGGAGCCTTTAGCTCAGTAACCTCTCCATCATATCATTTAGCTTGGGGACTGATCACATTGAGGCATTAGAAGGAAAGAGAGACAAAGAAGAGAGTCACACAAACCAGGAGACCAGCTGTCTTCAAAAGAAAGGGAGAGTCCATGTCTTCAGATATGTGAATTGAAAACTGCAAATTCACTCTAGGTATTCCACCTAGAATGGAAGGTCTGAATTCTAAGTGAGCTGAGGTTTGAGCTTAGAAGCTAAACCTTAGACCTAAACATAAGGTTGAGCTAAACCTTAAAGCTAAACTTTAGACCTTAGAGCTAAACATAATTCTAATGATAACCAAATGAGTCTTCCAGCACACTGCCAGGAACTTGTCAGTCTCTGAGCAAGGTTTATATTGGATTGACCAAAAAGTTCATCTGGTTGGTGAATATATTGTTCAGTAAAGTTCTTCATGAAAATGAAAAATATCTTTTTTTTTTTTTTTTTTTTTACTTTAACCCAGATGAACTTTTTGGCCAACACAATGCTGAGGACATATTGGTCCACACCAGAATGAAGTGCTCCATCTTTGATGTGCTTTATAAGTATGGGTTTCTAGATCTGTGTACAGGAGCTAAGAGAATGCTTAAGGGTTTTTCTAAAGGAGAGTGTGCAGGGCTCTAGAAATGGGAATTTTGGACAAGTGCCTTCTCACTTCCATTCTGGGACATTGGTAAAAGACAAGACAGTAACTCAGGGGAGAAGACATAAAGGTCCCTAGAAGTATATGGCTAGACCATTCATTTCAACCCCTCATAATGACAGGATAAAGGAATGGGGGTGGGGGAAGGTAGGGTCCCCCACTACAGTGTCTCCTGTGGTTGTTCTGATGTTCATTTTAAAGGACTTCTTAATTACCTCTGCTTCAATCCACTGTAAATAGTTTAAATACCTCTTATCTCTGCCAGATCTCACCCCTGATTCAGTCCTTGCAGAAAAGTTTGAACTAGTTTGGAAAGGCACTTGTGGGTGATGGGTAGCCTGTGATTTCAAATTGAGAAGTAAAAGTGGTAAGAAGTAAAAAAAAAAAGTCGTCTGGGGGATGGACAGAAGGTCATGTCAGGTGTTTTGAAGAGAGTGGATGTCTTGGGGGTGAAGGAGTTCACTCACTTCCATAACAGAGAAGAATTGGTTCATTGGAACAAGTCACACAGTGAGATGATAGTAAAGAAAAGATATCCCATCTCTCACTTACTAGGAACCCATTGGCATTTGGTTAGTTATTGCTATCCTGCCTGGGGGAGTCTGTACTGACAGCCCACCTGCGGCTGGGAATGAGAGCAAGGGTATCTATCCAAAGTATCTATAGGAGGGTATGGGGGAGGGGTCCCAGTTTGCACAGAGGCAGGAGGAAGAAAGACCAAAGCAGACTAGGGAACAGGCCCCCTGGGGAGTCTGGAACCCTGAGTAGTGGGTCAGAGAATGGTAAGACCAGGTGGGCTGTGAGCTTCAATCAACCCAGGCTGCATCTGGCCCTCTGGCCACCCTACCCTCCTTTGTCCTTGTAGGAGCTGGTAGGAGGCCTGGTGTCTGGACAGCTGGTTTCAGGGAAGGATGGAAAGCCTGCCTCAGCAGCTCTGTGACCTCAGGCAAAGCAACGCTATGAGACTCAACTTCCTGTGAAAAGGGGGCCCTGATTTCTGTCTCTTGTTGATGTCCTGTAAGCCCAGTATTGAAAGGTACTCAGAAGACATCTGCTGGACCCAGTAGATGGGAACTGCAAGCAGTTCCTGCAGCTCAATTCCAGAAAAATAAATGACCCAATCACAAAATGGGCCAAAGAACTAAACAGACATTTCTCCAAAGAAGACATACAGATGGCTAACAAACACATGAAAAGACGCTCAACATCACTCGTTATCAGAGAAATGCAAATCAAAACCACAATGAGGTACCATTTCACGCCAGTCAGAATGGCTGTTATTTGAAAGTCTACAAGCACTAAATGCTGGAGAGGGTGTGGAGAAAAGGGAACCCTCTTACACTGTTGGTGGGAATGTAAACTAGTACAGCCACTATGGAGAACAGTCTGGAGATTCCTTAAAAAACTGTAAATAGAACTGCCATACGACCCAGCAATCCCACTGCTGGGCATTCACACCGAAGAAACCAGAATTGAAAGAGATGTGTACCCCAATGTTCATCGCAGCACTGTTACAATAGCCAGGACATGGAAGCAACCTAGATGTCCACTGGCAGACAAATGGATAAGAGAGCTGTGGTACACAATGTAATATTACTCAGCCATTAAAAAAGAATGCATTTGAATCAGTTCTAATGAAGTGGATGAAACTGGAGCCTATTATACAGAGTGAAGTAAGTCAGAAAGAAAAACACCAATACAGTATATTAATGCATATATATGGAATTTAGAAAGATGGTAACGATGACACTGTATGCAAGACAGCAAAAAAGATACAGATGTAAAGAACAGACTTTTGGACTCTGTGGGAGAAGGCAAGGGTGGGATGATTTGAGAGAATAGCACTGAAACATGTATATCACCATATGTGAAATAGATCGCCAGTCCAGGTTCGATGCAAGAGACAGGATGCTCAGGCCTGGTGCACTGGGATGACCCTGAGGGATGTGATGGGGGTTCAGGATGGGGGACACATGTACACCCATGGCTGATTCATGTCAATGCATGGCAAAAAGCACTACAAAATTGTAAAGTAATTAGCCTCCAATTAAAATTAAAAACATAAAATAAAATCCAATGTCATCGAATTATAGTGCCAAATGGGAAGGAAGCCTGGACTGTTACTGGGAAAGCTGAAAGCCGGAACTCCTATAGCTGATCTCAATTCTCAGGAACAGAATAATCTTAACCAGGAAATACTGTTTGTGTTTCATCAGTACGTAAGTATAAACATGTTCAAGGCTGTATTGCCATAAAGTTCCCTGCCCACTCTTAATCCCAATAATTTCATGGTGCACAAACCTCCATTAGTTCAGACTGAGTTCCTTGTGAAGCAGCAAAATATTTCCCAGGAGCTGGGCTCAGCAGACCTCCACTATTTAGCTATTTCTAGAATGCCATTTGAACCACAAAGAAGGCTTGCTAAACGCCTAACAAATGTAATGAATAAGACAAACACTTGATAATTAAGAGGAAGAGAGGAAAGGGCAAGGAATTAAGAATTTCTTCCTTCCTTTCTAAAAAATGAACAATGTTGTCTAGTTGCTTGAGAGCAAACTTGCATCTCCAATTCGTCAAATAGTTGGTGGCGGTGATCACATTTCTCCAGACTCACTCCTTCAGTGAGTCACTGAGCAATAAAGAGTAGCTAGGAAGGAGTGGCAAAGACACTACACATCTGCTGGGAAATTTTTTGGCCCCCTCTCTCTGTACTTTGGGTGAAGGTGACTAAAGAAACCAGGGGGAAAGAGGCCCGAATTTCAGGAGTGAAGATGGGAGCATCAGTCCCCAATCTGTCTTACATATTGAACATTCTCAGACAGGTCCCTCAAACCCTCTGAGTTTCAGTTCATCTGTGTTAAAGGTGAGCATGCATAGGTGCATGCTCAGTCATGTCCAACTCTTTGCAACCCCGTGGACGGTAGCCCACCAGGCTCCTCTGTCCATTGGATTTTCCAGACAAGGGTACTGGAGTAGGTAGCCATTTTCTCCTCCAAAAGACACTTTGTCACTATTTTATTTATAGAGAGAGTCATTGGGAAGATGAAATAGGGGTAATGTTGTATGTAACATTTCCTAAAACCATGCTTGGTGCCCAGTAAATCCATTGCGGAGCTGAAATAATACTTCTGGTAAATGTGTCATAAAGATGTCAGTGTGTTTACATCCGAAGTCTGCTCTCACCTCAGGGTTTCAGGAATTGCTCTTTCTTCCTTCTGGGTCATTCTTCTCCCATATTTGGGTCAGGCTGCCATGTCTCATCATTTGGGTCTCAGCTTAAACATCGCCTTCTCTTAAAAATCTTTCCCGACCACCTTATCTAAAGAAAACTACTCTGGCATAATTTTTAATTTTATTATCTTCATAGCACTGTTGCCTAAATTAATTATTCACTTGCTTGTTTGTTCTTTCCTGCCTCTCACAGAGTGCAAGTTCCTTAAAAGAGTGGGGACCTGTCTTATTTTGCCTGCTGCTAAGAACCAAGACCTAGGCCAGTGCTGTTCAGCAGCAGTGGAATGACACACATATGTGACCTTCAGTTTTCCAGTAGCCACATTAGAAACAGTAAGGAGAGATATAGAAAATTAATTTTGATAATGCATTTAATCTAACCCTGTGCATCCCCAATATTATCTTATCCACATGCAATGAAGATAAAAATGTTAGTGAGATATTTTGCATTTTTTCTTTTCATACCATCTGTAATCTGATGTGTGTTTGACCATTAACAGCACTTCTAAACTGCTGTATAGTCACACATGCCTCATGGATACAGTATTGGACAGGTCAGGCCTAGAAGACAGTTCAGTCACTCATTCATGTCTGTCTCTTTGTGACCCTGTGCACTGGAGCATGCCAGGCTTCCCTGTCCATCCAACTCCTGGAGCTTGATCAAATTCACTTCCATCGAGTCGGTGATGCCATCCAACCATCTCATCCTCTGTCGTCCCCTTCTTTTCCCACCTTCAGTCTTTCCCAGCATCAGGGTCTTTTCAAATGAGTCAGTTCTTCGCATCAGGTGACCAAAGTTTGGGGGTTTCAGCTTCAGCATCAGTCCTTCCAATAAATATTCAAGATTGATATCCTTTAGGATTGACTGGTTTGATCTCCTCACAGCCCAAGGGACTCTCAAGAGTCTTCTCCAACACCACAGTTCAAAATCATCAATTCTTCAGTGCTCAGCTTTCTTTATAGTTCAATCCTCACATCCATGCATGACTACTGGAAAAATCATAACTTTGACTAGACGGACCTTTGTTGGTAAAGTACTGTCTCTGCTTTTTAATATGCTGTCTAGGTTGGTCATAGCTTTACTTCCAAGGAGCAAGCATCGTTTAATTTCATGGCTACAGTCACCATCTGCAGTGATTTTGGAGCCCCCCAAAATAAAGTCAGCCACTGTTTCCACATCTATTTGCCATGAAGTCACGGGACCATATGTCATGATCTTAGTTTTCTGAATGCTGAGTTTTAAGCCAACTTTTTCACTCTCCTCTTTCACTTTCACCAAGAGGCTCTTTAGTTCTTCTTTGCTTTCTGCCATAAGGAGGTGTCATCTGTGTATCTGAGGTTATTGATCCCAGCAATCTTGATTCCAGCTTGTGCTTCATCCAGCCCAGCATTTCTCATGATATACTCTGCATATAAGTTAAATAAGCAGAGTATGTGACAATATACAGCCTTGACGTACTCTTCCCAGTTTGGAACCAGTCTTTGGTTCCATGTCCAGTTCTAACTGTTGCTTCTTGACCTGCATACAGATTTCTTGGGAGGCAGGTCAGGTGGTCTGGTATCCCCATCTCTTTAAGAAATTTCCACAGTTTGTTGTGATCCACACAGTCAAAGGCTTTGGCCTAGTCAATAAAGCAGAAGTAGATGTCTTTCTGGAACTCTTTTGCTTTTTCGATGATCCAGCATATGTTGGCACTTTGATCTCCAGTTCCTCTACTTTTCTAAATCCAGCTTGAACATCTGGAAGTTCACAGTTTACTGTTGAAGCCTGGCTTGGAGAATTTTGAGCTTACTTTGCTAGCTTGTGAGATGAGTAAAATTGTGCAGTTGTTTGAGCATTCTTTGGCATTGCGTTTCTTGTGGATTGGAATGAAAACTGACCTTTTCCAGTCCTGTGGCCACTGCTGAGTTTTCCAAATTTGCTGGCATATTGAGTGCAGCAGTTTGCCAGCATCATCTTTTAGGATTTGAAATAGCTTAACTGGAATTCCACCACCTCCACTAACTTTGTTCATAGTGATACTTCCTAAGGCCCACTTGACTTCGCATTCTGGGATATCTGGCTCTATCATGATCACACCATCATGATTATCTGGGTCATTAAGAACTTTTTCATATAGTTTTTCTGTATATTCTTGCCACCTCTTCTTAATGTCTTTTCTTCTGCTAGGTTCATACCATTTCTGTCCTTTATTGTGCCCATCTTTGCACAAAAACTTCCCTTGGTATCTCTAATTTTCTTGAAGAGATCTGTAGTCTTTCCCATTCTATTGTTTTCCTCTATTTCTTTGCATTGATCATGAGAAATGCTTTCTTATCTCTCATTGCTATTCTTTCAAACTCTGCATTCAAATGGGTATATCTTTCCTTTTCTCCTTTGCCTTTTACTTCTCTTCTTTTCACAGCTAGTTGTATGGCCTCCTCAGACAAACATTTTGCCATTTTGCATTTCTTTTATTGGGTATGGTCTTGATCACTGCCTCCTGTACAGTGTCACAAATCTCCATCCATAATTCTTCAGGCACTCTGTCTAACAGATCTAATCCCTTGAATCTATTTGTCACTTCCACTGTATAATCATAAAGGATTTGATTTAGGTCATATCTGGTTTAGTGGTTTTCCCTACTTTCTTCTATTTAAGTCTGAATTTGCCAATAAGGAGTTCATGATCTGAGCCAGAGTCTGCTCCCAGTCTTGTTTTTGCTTACTGTATAGGGCTTTTCCATCTTTGGCTGCAAAAAAAAAAAAAAAAGAAAAGAAAGCAATCTGATTTAGGTATTGACCATCTGGTGATGTCCACATGCAGAGTGTTCTCTTGTGTTGTTGGAAGAGGGTGTTTGCTATGACCAGTGCATTCTCTTGGCAAAAGTCTATTAGCCTTTGCCCTGCTTCATTTTGTATTCCCAAAACCATATTTGCCTGTTACTCCATGTACCTTTTGACTTCCTACTTTATTTTCCAGTCCCCTATAATGGAAAGGGCATCTTTTTTGGTTTTTAAATCTAGAAGGTTTTGTAGGTCATCATAGAACCATTGAACTTCAGCTTCTTCAGGATTGCTGGTCGGGTCATAGACTTGGATTACTGTGATATTGAATAATTTTCCTTGGAAATGAACAGAGATCATTCTGTCATTTTTGAGATTGCAATTTTGGACTTTTTTGTTGACTATGATGGCTACTCATTTCTTCTAAGGGATTCTTGCTTACAGTAGTAGATATAATGGTCATTTGAGTTAAATTCACACATTCCAGTCCTTTTTAGTTTACTGATTTAAAAAATGTCGACATTCATTCTTGCCATCTCCTGTTTGACCACTTCTAATTTGCCTTGATTGATGGACTTAACATTCAGGTTCCTGTGCAGTGTTCTTACAGCATCAGATTTACTTCCATCACCAGTCACATCCACAACTGGGTGTTGTTTTTGCTTTGACTCCGTCTCTTCAGTCTTTCTGAAGTTATTTCTCCAGTGATCTCCAGTAGCATATTGGGCACCTACCGACCTGGGGAGTTTATGTTTCAGTGTCCTATCTTTTTGCCTTTATATACTATTCATGGGGTTCTCAAGGCAAGAACACTGAAGTGGTTTGCCATTCCCTTCTCCAGTGGACCACATTTTGTCAGAACTCTCCACCATGACCCGTCCATCTTGGGTGGCCCTACAAGGCATGGCTCATAGTTTCATTGAGTTAGACAAGGCTGTGATCAGTTTGATTAGTTTTCTGTGATTGTGGTTTTCATTGTGTCTGCCCTCTGAAGGCTTGTGGAAGCTTCCTGATGGTATAGACTGACTGAGAGGGAAACTGTGTTTTGTTCTGATGGGTGGGGCTGTGCTCAGTAAATCTTTAATCAAATTTTCTGTTGATGGGAGGGGCTGTGTCCCTTTTGTTTGACCGGAGGCCAGACTATGGTGGAAGTAATGAAGATAATGGTGACCTCCTTCAAAAGGTCCTGTGAGATTAGTAGAATCTCAAGATGGTGGATTAGAGGGACATGTGCTCATCTTCTCTGGAAGAACTAGAAGATTAGCATGGACAGGTATTCAGCATTTGTGAACAGTGTTTGTGGTTTTCCAACTTTGTCTGAATTGTGTCAACACCTTTGTTTTTAAATCGAGAACTTCATTTTAAAGTTTATTCATTTTTTATTGAGGTATAATTCGTGGTGTAGTGGTAAAGAATCTGCCTGCCATTGCAGGAATCACAGGACATATGGGTTTGATCCTGAGATGGGAAGGTCCCCTGGAGGAGGAAATGGCAACCCACTCCAGTATTTTTGTCTGGAAAACTCTATGGACAGATGAGCCTGGTAGGCTACAGTGCTTGGGGTCACAAAGAGTTGGACACACCTCTGTATGCATGGAAGATAGTTGATTTACAATAGAACTTTTAATTTTATTAATTTTTTAAATTGAGGTATAATTGATTTACAGTGTTAATCACTGTTGTACAGCAAAGTGATTCAACTATGTATATATATATATATATATATATATATGCATTCTTTTTTAAATATTCTTTTCCGTTATGGTTTACCATAGAATATTGAATATAGTTCTCTGTGCTGTACAGGACCTTGTTGTTTATCCATTCTATATATAAAAGCTTATTTCTGCTAACCCCAACTTCCCAGTCCACCCTTCCCCTGAAGTCATCTCTCTTGGCAACCACCTATCTGTTCCCCAAGTCCATAATTCTGTTTCTGTTTCATAGATAGGGTCATTTGTGTCATATTTTATATTCCATGATAAGTGATATCATATGGTATTCGTCTTTCTTACTTCATTAAGTATGATAATCTCTAGTGTGTATATGGTGTTGCCAATGGCATTATTTTGTTCTTTTTTATGGTCGAGTAATATTCCATTGTACATATATACCACAGCTTCTTTATCCATTCATCTGTTGATGGACATTTAGGTTGCTTCCATGTCTTGGCTATTGTGAATAGTGTTGCTCTTTTCATAGGTGGTGCATGTATCTTTTTGAATTATAAAAACTAGAACTTTAGAGATCTTTTACTCACTCTCTCACTTTATAGGTGAGGAGATTTTGACCCTGAGAAGGGAAATGCTAGTTTCTACCAGTTGTTAGCCTAGGTTACAAGAGGATGCAAGAGTCAGGCCTGGAACTCATGTTCTCTTATTCTAAAGTAGATGTTCCTTCCAAATGCACCAATCTAAAGGTTTCCATTCCCTGTGATATATACTGTATCATTTACTTCTGAACATGCCAAACAATTACATAAAATACTCCTTGACATAAATAGGTGTAATTTCCAGAGTCTGGCATCGTACAAGCGATTGTATTTTAGGTAGCGTTTATGAGAAGTCTCCGTTCATACTTTAATTCAGTTATTTAATCTAGATCACTCCGAAAACATCTTAAGAACTTCAGCTGTAGCAGAAAACATCAAACTATTAATTTTCTTTCCAGGATTTTTACAACCCAAGATGTTAAAAATTCAAATGCTGCCCACACACCTGCAGAGCACAAGGCCACCTTATTCTCACTCCTTCCTCTCTTGAATCCCTGGGAGGAAGACAAGCAGCTGCTTGTGAGATGGCATAATATTGATGAACGGTGTCTACAAGAAATCTGCTCAAGACAATTAATTTTTACAGCACCAGTCCCGTTCTTCCAAGCATTCTATTAAAATTATTCATTGTTAATTGATACTGCTGGGAATTAGGAGCAAAGACCAGTTTGCCAAAAAACCAAAGGAGGATACAGTTCTGTTGCATATTCATATTGACTTTCTACTTAATAAGCTAGTGGGAAGGGGAAATCAGAGCTGTGATCTATCAAACCTGTTACAGATGAAAAATTATTACCCCCTTTCCTTTTACTGTTAAGCCACAGACATTAGTGATTGTTGTCTCAGATAATGGATTATGACCTCTGCCCACAGACGTGGTGCATGCTTTGTCAGAGTTTCACTTGTGAGCTTCCAGGAGTGAATAAAACAGGCCCTGTGCTGCAGTACGCTTGCTGGTTGTGTTCTCTTTGGGTATCCATTAGTATCCCCAAGATACCCAAGAACACAGCATCACTACCAGCTTCCCTGAACAGTGTCCAGGGAGCAAAGCTTAAGAGAGATGTCCACAGCCACTGTGTACATTTCCGAGGCACCAACCCAAATGTGGTACAGAAAGGATAATGTTTGATGTGGATCCTAGGAACATGAATTTCCTTGCTTTAGAGAAAACTCATCATTCTGTATTTTAAAGCCTTAATTTTAGTAGCTTCAGCACAAAAGGGAAAAAAGATCTCTTAAAAGTGGGGATGTGAGGACTTCCCTGGTGATCCACTGGTTAAAACTTTGTGCTCCCAGTGCAGGGGACCTGGGTTTGATCCCTGGTTGGGGAGCTAGATCCCAAATACCGCAACTAAGAGTTCTTATGCTACAACTAAAAGATTCCCCATGCTGCAACTTAAAAAAAAAAAAAAAATCCCACATACCATAATGAAGACCTGGAGCAGCCGAATAAAAGTATTACTAAAAAACATAGATGAAATGGATACAAATCCTGAATGTTATTGCTAAACTGAAATTTTTTAAATTTTGAGTTGGGCATTTCAGTTCTGTTTCAGATTCCAAGCTTTGCTTTTACATTTGAAAATTGTTAATGGCTCATCATTCACAGGTTCTTTATTTGAAAGGAGCCCCCTGGTCTCAGTGAGACTGAAAATATGGCTGAAGTTAGGTGAGAGTGTAACTGGTGGGGGATCAGTTGACAGTTTGGAGTGTGTTTGCTCAGAAGATGTTCGGGGTAGAATTAAGGCCTCAGGCCATGGAGACTAGTAGGGTCCCCACCCCTTGGTGTGCTCTTGGGCCTGAGGTGTACTCTCTCTCTCTGTTTTTATTTAAAATTTTAAAATTTATTTTTTAAAAATTGGAGTATAATTGCTTTACAATGCTGTGTTCAGTTCTGCTGTACGACAATGTGAATCAGCTATAAATATGCATATATCCCCTCCCTCCTGAACCTTCCTCCCCTCACCCCATTCCACGCCACAGAGCACTGAGCTGAGCTCCCAATGCTATACAGCAGCTTCCCACTAGCTATCTGTTTTATATGTGGTAGTGTAAACATGGGGTCATACAGAGTCAGACACGACTGAAGTGACTTAGCAGCGGCAGCAGTGTATATACGTAAATACCACTCTCTCAATTTGTTCCACCCTCTCCATCCCCCTTTGTGTCCTCAAATCCGTTCTTTCCGTTTGCAAAGAGACATAGTCTCTTTAAGCTCAGTTTCTTTATTTGTAAAATTCCCGTCATCTTAGACTCTATCTTAAATGGTTGTGGGGAAGATAAATGAGAAAATACATATGAAACTTCTGGTATGTTCTAAATGTCCAGTAAACACTAGGGACTGTTATTGTAGTTCTGGTTAAGTAAAAGTGCCTTTATCTCAGAGTAAAGCAACTGATGTCTGTGCACTGAGATAACTGTATATTTTTGATATACAGGCAATATAGGCCTTTTGGCATTTTTCATTTTCTTAATTGAATTTATTTAGTATTTATTTATTTATTTAGTATTTATTTATTTATATATATCTCTTAGTCTTAAATGTGCACAGAAATTGAAAATAATAAACCTGTATTTTAAAATCATATAAAATATGGCCTTCCATTGACTCCTTGGCTTTCCCATCTGCAAATTTCTGAGAATTTTTTTCTAAAGAGACTGTATTGTGATTCCATGTCCTCTGAGAATGACAGCCCTAATATAATTGCAAAATAAGGGTCAAGGCAGAATGTCGCAAATTTGTTGTTGTCTGCAGGCTTCATCTAAGATTCTACCTGCACAATACCATGACAACCAGTTAGAAGGAGAAAAATTTAGTTAATCAGGCAGTTGTTTTAGCTACACGGAACCAAACAATTGGCTTCAATCTTACTTTCTTCTGCTTCATTGCATTGATGAGATTCAACCCATAGTTCTGACATCATGTGTGTGACCTAAATCACATTGTTGTACATTCTTGAAAGGGCTTTAATTGAGTGTTTAAAGGAGTATTTGCTCCATTTGAAAGACCTTCTTCTGCACATGTATATGTGACTAGAATTGTAATCCAGTGATTATATGTGCTCAGAGAGGCTCTGCTTTAGTGTTGGAGCTTGAAAGTATTGAATGTTTTTCCTGTGGTTGGATGAGGGTGAGCAATTTTAAGTCAGACTCTCCCAGAGTAGTTTCATGACAGTGAAAGCCTGTTTTGATGATGGATGTTTGTGCGTATTTATTTCTTCTTCTAAGTTCTACCTAGATCTACTCATGACAGTTGGCTATAGATTGTGTTAGCTAGGAGTGTGTTAGATTGTGTTAGATAGCTAATATAGACTCTACTGAGTCTGAGGAGACACTCTTAGCAAGTCATTTTCCTGAACTTCTGTTTCATTAGCAGAGAAGGTTTTAGCTTAGAAGGAAATGAGTCAATGCAGTGGCTATTTGTATTTTTGTGCTTGTAGTGATGGCCTCAGTGTGTAGAACTCACACAGAAATCTTATTTTTTATTCATGCCTTCTACTAATCAAGAGCTTTAAAAAAAGAAAAACAAAAAACTCTTTTTCAAAAGGAAATCGAAGCCACTGGCACTTTCAATTAAAGAAAGTTGTCTTATGCTAGAGACTTGGATTCCAAGAAGAATTCCACGTGGACTTTCTGGTCTTGTGTGAAAGGACAAATTGGAAAAGTGCCTAGAGTCAGGCTGAGGCAGGACACTACAGTTTCCTCTCCCCATGTCTCCAAGATTTGGTGGCAATGACAAATACAACTCCAAAGCAGTTTTCCAAAGGCTTCTTCAAAACAAGCCAAGCAGTTCCTGTTTGATTTGGCTGTTGACTGCCATTCTTACATGCAAAGAAAGAAATGTTTGGCGAGAACAGACTTCAGAATGCTGTCAGAAGGGAGCTTCCAGGAGTCAGTGTGTCACTGGGCAGTTGTTCAATCCACCAGGGGAAACATCATTTCAGCTCAGCTTGAACAGTCCCATTTCTCTGCAAACAGCATTTCCTGTAACAGCTATTCGTATTCACACATGGGTCTTGGGTGAATTCACACCCTCATGACTGTTTTAACTTTTTATTTGGAAATAATTTCAGACTTACAAAAAAAGCTAACAGAAATATCATAGAGAAGTCCAATTATCCTTTTCCCACAATAATACTGTGTGTAAGCCTGCTAAGTCACTTCAGTCATGTCTGACCTTTCACGACCCTGTGGACTGTATCTCACCAGGCTCCTCTGTCCATGGGATTCTCCTGACACAGTTCCTGGAGTGGGTTGCCATGCCCTACTTCAGGGGATCCTCCAGACCCAGGGACTGAACTTTCTTCTGTCTCCTGCGTTGGCAGGTGTATTCTTTACTGTTGGCTCCACCCGGGAAGCCCGACACTGTGTATGCTGCTGCTGCTAAGTCACTTCAGTTGTGTCCAACTCTGTGTGACCCCATAGACGGCAGCCCACCAGGCTCAACACTGTGTATAACCATGGACAATTGCATTCTTATTAATTCAGTCCCTGTTAGGAGTTCAGTTACTATTATGCAGTGCTCCTACTTGCAACACTGTTGATAATAATATTCTTTTCAGAATCATATGAGTAGGTATAATGAATTTGTTTTTTCATGTTTGTGAATGAGAAATTGAGACACATGTCAAAGAGCAGTGAGGACTGAATCAGAACTGAACTTGCTGTATTTGATTCCTGACCTGAGGGCTCTTCATCAAAATTCATTAATTTTTATTAAGAGGTAAAAACGAATAAGTGTTCAAAGTGAAAGAAATTATTTTATATATATGCTCTATGTGTATCATCATTTTGATTGTTGGTGGACTAATATGGGACCTTTTCCTTTCTTTTTGCTGCATGTCATGTGGGATCTTAGTTCCCCCGCCAGGTACTGAACCTGTGCCCTGTGCAGTGGAAGTGCAGAGTCTTAACCACTGGACCTCCAGGGAAACGCCTAGGGAACTAATAAAGTGCTGAGTGTATCTACATCTCCCTTTTCCCCCACCCCGTCCATGTTTAATCCACCCCTCTTCCTCCAAATATCTCTAGAAACTATTTCCTGTTTCAGACACCACAGTGCTACCTGGAGTTCATGTCTTTCCCTTGCTTTACCTGCATTTTTGCAAAAATTCCTTAATTGTGTCCCTGAGTCCACATTGTTGCTGGAGAAATCCTTCCAAACCACAGATCCAATCATGGCATTCTTTCATCTAAACTCTTCAGAGGGCCCTTGTGTATTGTCCACTCAAATCATCCAAGGCACTAAGCATCTCCCATTGTTGCCTTTATTAATCTTCACAACTCTGCAGAGTAGGCATTGTGTTATTATCTTGACAGGTTCATGGGTTGAAATCATGCAGTAGTTAAATGGGAGAGCCAAGATTTGAGTTTAAGAGTCTGCAGCGTGGAGAATCCCAGGGACAGTGGAGCCTGGTGGGCTGCTGTCTGTGGGGTCGCACAGAGTTGGACACAACTGAAGCGACTTAGCAGCAGCAGCAGCAGCCCATCAGATTACCCAGTCTTTCTGTGGCTTTTAGGATAAAGTCTAGATTCCTGAGCCAGTCAGCTCAGATTCCGGCTTGACTTGAGGTAATCTTTACAGGAACTTAAAGAGGTCATGTTTACAGAGTTCAACTTCCTTGAACTCTGCTCAACAACACCAAACTTCTTTGTCCTTCTCATCTTTTCATACCACTGTGCTTGTTCAAAGTAGGACAAAGAAGTTTGGTGTTTAGACCGAATAATGGCATGATTGGATCTTTGGTTTGGAAGGATTTCCCTAGCAAAGACTCTGTCTGAGATGACTTTCTCTGTCTTCTCTGTATGGTAAGACCTAGTTCACATTCACAGCATCATACCAGGGTGGTGGTGGTGGTCCACCTAGGTGTAGACAGATGCCAATACATTGTCTGTAGAGAGTTTAACACGAAAAGAAAACTGACTAAAAGCCATCTGCTTGTTATTAGTACCACGTGCCAGTAATTGCAAATAACGCAGTGGACAACAGACTCCTCTTTGTGGGATAAGTCAGTCAGTTCAGTCACTCAGTCATGTCTGACTCTTTGCAACCCCATGGACAGCAACATGCCAAGCATCCCTGTCCATCACCAACTCCCAGAGTTTACTCAAACTCATGTCCATTGAGTCGTGATGCCGTCTAATCATCTCATCCTCTGTTTTCCCCTTCTCCTCCTGCCTTCAATCTTTCCCAGCATCAGGGTCTTTTCCAATGAGTAAGTTCCTCACATCAGGTGGTCAAAGTATTGGAGTTTCAGCTTCAGGATTGGAAGCATCAGTCTTTCCAATGAATATTGAGGACTGATTTCCTTTAGGATGGACTGGTTGGATCTCCTTGCTGTCCAAGGCACTCTCAATAATCTCCAACACCACAGTTCAAAAGCATCATTTCTTTGGCACTTAGCTTTCTTTATAGTCCAGCTCTCACATCCATACGTGACTACTGGAAAAACCATAACTTTGACTAGACGGACCTTTGTTGCCAAAGTAACATCTCTGCTTTTTAACATACTGTCTAGGTTGGTCATAATTTCTCTTCCAAGCAGCAAGTGTCTTTTAATTTCATGGCTGCAGTCGCTATCTGCAGTGATTTTGGAGCCCCCCAAAATAAAGTCTCTCACTGTTTTCATTGTTTCCCCATCTATTTGCCATGAACTGATAGGACCAGATGCCATGATCTTAGTTTTCTGTATGTTGAATTTTAAGCCAACTTTTTCACTCTCCTCTTTTACTTTCATCAAGAGGCTCTTTAGTTCTTCACTTTCTGCCATAAGGGTGGTGTCATCAGCATATCTGAGGTTATCGATATTTCTCCCAGCAACCTTGATTCTGGCTTGTGCTTCTTCCAGTCCAGCATTTCTCATGATGTACTCTGCATATAAGTTAAATAAGCAGGGTGACAATATATAGCCTTGATGTACTCCTTTCCCAATTTGGATCCAGTCTGTTGTTCCATGTCCAGTTCTAACTGTTGCTTCTTGACCTACATACAGATTTCTCAGGAGGCAGCTAAGGTGGTCTGGTATGCCCATCTCTTTCAGAATTTTCTACAGTTGATTGTGATCCACACTGCCAAGGGCTTTGGCATAGTCAATAAAGCAGAAGCAGATTTTTTCTGGAACTCTCTTGCTTTTTTGATGATCCAACAGATGTTGGCAATTAGATCTCCAGTTTCTCTACCTTTTCTAAATCCAGCCTGAACATCTGGAAGTTCACTGTTCACATATTGCTGAAGCCTGGCTTGGAGAATTTGGAGCATTATGTTACTAGCGTGTGAGATGAGTGCAATTGTGCAGTAGTCTGAGCATTCTTTGGCATTGCCTTTCTTTGGGATTGGAATGAAAACTGACCTTTTCCAGTTCTGTGGCCACTGCTGAGTTTTCCAAATTTGCTGACATATTGAATCCAGTGCTTTACCAGCATCATCTTTTAGGATTTGAAATAGCTCAACTGGAATTCCATCACCTCCACTTTGTTCTCCTGGGTTCTGGTATGCAGAAGGTCCTGTTTGTGCCCTCCAAGAGTCTGTTTCCCCTGTCCTGTGTAAGTTCTGGCAGCTCTATGGTGGGGTTAATTGCGACTTCCTCCAAGAGACCTTATGCCATACCCAGAGCTCCTGCAGCAGTCCACTGGTGACCCATGCCTCCTCAGGAGACACCCACACACAGTTCTGTCTCAGTCTCTGTGGGGTCTCTGGGTCCTCGTGCACACAAGGTATGTTTGAGCCCTCTGAGCATCTCTGGCAGGTATGGGGTTTGGTTCTAAATGTGATTTTGCCCCTCCTACCATCTTGCTGGGGCTTCTCTGACCCTTGGACATGGGGTATTTCCTCACAGTCACTCCAGCACCACACAGCTGCCACTAGAGTGCCACTGCAAATTCATTACTTTTGTGTTTTTTCCATCTTTATTGAGATATAATTGGTACCTCAATAAACCTTGTGCATCTCACTGTAACATTGTGTCAGTTCAAGGTTGTTGATTTGATCACTTGTTGATTTGATCAACTTGATTTGATCACTTACATATTACATATCATACGGTTAAACCACCATCACATCACATAATTACCATTTCATTTTTGTGGTGAGAACATCTGTTAACAACTTCCATGTTGTTGTCTATAATCACAATGATGTGCATTATATCCCCAGAATCGATCTCGTAACAGGAAGTTTATACTCTGTGATCAACCTCTCCTCATTCCCTTCACCCCACAGTCAGTGGTAACCACCATTTTATACTGTTGTTTCTATAAGTTAGATTTTTTTAGACTTCATATTTAAATTATATCATACAGTATTTCTCTGACTTGTTGCACTTCACATTATGCCTTCAAGATCCAGTTATATTGTTGAAAATACCAAGATTTTGTTTTCTCTCATGGCTGAATAACATCCTGTGTGTGTGTCTGTGTGCGCATGCACATGCGTGCACGCGTGCATATACAAGTAGCCCTTGAACAGCATGAGTTTGAACTGTGCAGGTCCATCATACAAAATTGTTTTTAATAAATATAGTACCTTTATTTTCATTTTACAGATTTTTAAATAAGTACAGGGAAATACTTGTATTCATTTAGAGATCATGGCATATGGAATCGAGAGAACTAAAGTTTGAGTTCTGATTCTGTACAAACTGTTTCCTATCTTGAGCTGAATCATCTCTCAGTTTCTTTGCTTTTGAGGCAGAGATAGCAGTAAGTGAATTTTTTTTACTGTGAGTGGTCACTGCCCCTAACCTCCATGGTTTTCAAGGATCAACCTTGTGTGTGTGTATCTCACATATCAGTAAACTCTTGTTGACACTGAGGTTGCTTTCATGCCTTGACTATTGTGAATAATACATTAGTAAACATGGAGGGCAGCCATCTCTTTGATATCCTGCATTCATTTGCTTTGGCTATAAAGCCAGAAGTGGGGAATGCTGGATCATATGGTAGTTTTGTTTTAACTTTTTAAAGAACATTCCTGCTCTTTTCCACTGTGAGTGTACCAATTTATATTCCCACAAACAGCATATAAGAATTCCCTTTTCTCCACACATCGTCAACACTTGTTATTTGTTTTCTTTTGGATATTAGTCTTTCTAACAAGTATGAGGTGATTCCTCACTGTGGTTTTTTGATTTGCATTTCCCTGAGGATTAGTGATGTTGAACATCCTTTCCTGTTGTTGTTTAGTTGCTCAGTCGTGTCTGGCGGTTTTGTGGCCTCATGGACTTAGCCCCGCCCCCCCAGGCTCCTCTGTTCATGGGATTTCCCAGGCAAGAATACTGGAGTGGGTTGCCATTCCTTCCCTGGGGAACTTCCTGACTCAGAGATTGAACCTGTGTCTCCTGCATTGGCAGGTGGATTCTTTACCACTGAGCCACCAGGGAATCCCATCCTTTCACGTACCTCTTGGCTGTTTCTATGCCTTCTTTGGAAAAATGTTTATTTAGTTCCTCTGCCCATTAAAAACTTTTTTGGTTATTGATTTGGTAGTTTCTTTATAAATTTTGAATATTAACTCCTTATAATACATATGGTTTGAAGATATTTTATTCCCTACTATAGGCTTCTTTTTCATTTTGTTGATTGTTTCTTATGATGTGCAGAATCCTTTTCGTTTCATGTTGTTGTTCTTCACTCACTCAGTCATGTCTGACTCTTTGCAACCCCAGAGACTGCAGCACTCCAAGCTTCCCTGTCGCTTACCATCTCCTAGAGCTTGTTCAAACTCATGTCTATTGAGGCAGTGATCCCATCCAACCATCTCATCCTCTGTTGTCCCCTTCTCCTCCTGCCTTCAATCTTTCCCAACATCAGGGTTTTTTCTAATGAGTCGGCTCTTTGGATCAGGTGGCCAAAGTGTTGCAGCTTCTGCTTCAGCATCAGTCCTTCCAGTGAATAGTCAGGATTGATTTCCTTTAGGGTTGGCTAGTTTGATCTCCTTGAGTCTCAAGGGACTCTCCAAAGTCTTCTCTAACACCATGGTTCAGAAGCGTCAATTCTTTGGTGCTCAACTTTCTTTATGGTCCAACTCTCACATCTATACATGACTACTGAAAAATCATAGCTTTGACTAGATGGACCTTTGTTGGCAAAATAATGTCTCTTCTTTCTAATATGCTGTTTAAGTTTGTCATAGTTTTTCTTCCAAGGAGCAAGCGTCTTTTAATTTCATGGTTGCAGTCACCATCCACAGTGATTTTGGAGCCCAAGGAAATAAAGTCTGCTGTTGTTTCCATTGTTTCCCCATCTATTCACCATGAAGTAATGGGACCAGATGCCATGATCTTATTTTTTTCAATGTTGAGTTTTAAGCCAGCTTTTTCACTCTTCTCTTTGACTCTTATCAAGAGGCTCTTTAGTTCTTCATTTTCTGCCATAAGGGTGGTGTCATCTGTATATCTGACGTTATTGATAGTCCTCCCAGCAATCTAGATTCCAGCTTGTGCTTCATCCAGCCTGGCATTTCACAAGTTGAATAAGCAGGGTGAAAATATACAGCCTGTCGTACTCCTTTCCCGATTTGGAACCAGTCTGTTGTTCCATTTCTGGTTCTAACTGTTGCTTCTTGAGGTGCATACAGGTTTCTTAGGAGGCAGTTAAGGTATTCTGGTATTCCCACCTCTTTTAAGCATATTCCATAGTTTGTGTGATCTACAAAGTCAAAGGTTTTAACATAGTTAATGACGCAGATGTAGATGTTTTTCTGGAACTCTCTTGCTTTTTCTATGATTCAACAGATGTTGGCAGTTTGATCTCTGGTTCCTCTGCCTTTTCTAAATCCAGCTTGAACATCTGGAAGTTCTTGGTTCACGTACTGTTGAAATCTAGCTTGAAGATTTTTGAGCATTACTTTGCTAGCAGGTGAAATGAATGCAATTGTGTGTTAGTTTGAACATTCTTTGGCATTGCCTTTCCTTGGGATTGGAATGAAAACTGACCTTTTCCAGTTCTGTGGCCACTGCTGAGTTTTCCAAATTTGTTGACATATTGAGTGCAGCACTTTCACAGCATCATCTTTTAGGATTTGAAATAGCTCAGCTGGAATTCCATCACCTCCACTAACTTTGTTCATAGTGATGCTTCCTTGCTAAGGCCCACTTGACTTCACACTCTAGAATGTCTGGCTCTAGGTGAGTGATCACACCATTGTGGTTATACATTTAGTTTCAAGTAGTATCACTTAAATTTTTTTTGCCTTTGTTGCTTGTGTTTTTGGTGTCGTATCCAAAATATCATTGCCAAGACCAATATAAAGGAATTTCCCTCAATGTTTTCTTCTAAAAGTTTTAAAATTTCATCCTTATGTTTAAATCTTTAAACCATTTTGAGTTAATTTATGTAAGTGGTATAAGAAGGGGTTCAATTTTGTTTTTCTGCAGATGGTTATCCAATTTTACCAACACCATTTGTCCTTTCCCCATTGAGTATTCTTGAATCCTTTGTCAAATGTTAATTGATTATGTCTGCAGAGATTTATTTATGGGCTCTCAGTTCTGTTCCATTGGTCTTTGTGTCTATTTTTACACCAGTATAAAACTGTTTTGATTACTGTAGATTTGGAGTATTGTTTGAAATCAGGAGGTGTGATACCTCTGGCTTTATTCTTGTTCTTCAGGATTGCTGTGACCATTCATAGTCTTTTGTGATTTCACACATGTTTTGGGATTGTTTATTCTTTTTCATAGAAAAATGCCATTGGAGTTTCCTTTTTTTGCTGTTGGAATCTTGAGAGCTTGTATTGAATCTATAAATAGCCTTGGACAGTATGGACATTTTAGCAATATTCCTCCTCTTATCCATGAACACAGAATATTTTTCTTTTTTTTGTAGCTTCTTTAATTTCTTTTATCAAAGCTTATAGTTTTCAGTGTGCTTCTTATTTTACCTCCTTAGTTACATTTATTCCTAAATATTTTATTGTTTTTGATGCAATAAATTGGTTTCTTTATTTCTTTTTCAGATATTTCATTGTTAGTATGTAGAAGTACAACTGATTTCTCTATGTTGATTTTATATTCTGCAAATTAATTCATTGATCAGCTTTTTTGGCTGTTGAAGTCTTAAGGATTTTCAATATGTAAGATCATCTGCAATTAAAGACTATTTTCTTTTTTTGGATATAGTTATTGATATGGTTTATTTATTTATTTTTTAATATAAAATTTATTTATTTTAATTGGAGGCTAATTACTTTACAATATTGTGTTGGTTTTGCCATTTATCCACATGAATCTGCCATGGGTGTACACATGTTCCCCATCTTGAACCCCCCTCCTACCTCCCTCCCCATCCCATCCCTCTCGGTCATCCCAGTGCACCAGCCCCAAGCATCCTGTATCATGCATCAAACCTGGACCAGCAATTCATTTCATATATGATATTATACATGTTTCAATGCCATTCTTCCAAATCATCCCACCCTCGCCCTCTCCCACAGAGTCCAAAAGACTGTTCTATACATCTGTGTCTCTTTTGCTGTCTCACTTACAGGGTTATTGTTACCATCTTTCTAAATTCCATATATATGCATTAGTATACTGTACTGGTGTTTTTCTTTCTGGCTTACTTCATTCTGTATAATAGGCTCCAGTTTCATCCACCTCATTAGAACTGACTCAAATGTATTCTTTTTAATGGCTGAGTAATACTCCATTGTGTATATGTACCACAGCTTCCTTATCCATTCATCTGCTGATGGACATCTAGGTTGCTTCCATGTCCTGGCTATTATAAACAGTGCTGCGATGAACATTGGGGTACATGTGTCTCTTTCAATTCTGGTTTCCTCTGTGTGTATGCCCAGCAGTGGGATTGCAGGGTCATAAGGCAGTTCTATTTCCAGTTTTTTAAGGAATCTCCACACTGTTCTCCATAGTGGCTGTACTAGTTTGCATTCCCACCAACACTGTAAGAGGGTTCCCTTTTCTGCACACCCTCTCCAGCATTTAGTGCCTGTAGACTTTTGGATAGCAGCCATTCTGACTGGCATGAAATGGTATCTCATTGTGGTTTTGATTTACATTTCTCTAATAATGAGTGATGTTGAGCATCTTTTCATGTGTTTGTTAGCCATCTGTATGTCTTCTTTGGAGAAATGTCTATTTAGTTCTTTGGCCCATTTTTTTGATTGGGTCATTTATTTTTCTGGAATTGATCTATAGGAGTTGCTTGTATATTTTTGAGATTAGTTGTTTGTCAGTTGCTTCATTTGCTATTATTTTCTCCCATTCCGAAGGCTGTCTTTTCACCTTGCTTATAGTTTCCTTTGTTGTGTGGAAGCTTTTAGGTTTAGTTAGGTCCCACTTGTCTATTTTTGCTTTTATTTCCAGTATTCTGGGAGGTGGGTCATAGAGGATCCTTCTGTGATTTATGTCGGAGAGTGTTTTGCCTATGTTCTCCTCTAGGAGTTTTATAGTTTCTGGTCTTACGTTTAGATCTTTAATACATTTTGAGTTTACTTCTGTGTATGGTGTTACAAAATGTTCTAGTTTCAGTCTTTTACAAGTGGTTGACCAGTTTTCCCAGCACCATTTGTTAAAGAGATTGTCCTTTCTCCATTGTATGTTCTTGCCTCCTTTGTCAAAGATAAGTTGTCCATAGGTGTGTGGATTTATCTCTGGGCTTTCTGTTTTGTTCCATTGATCTATAGTTCTGTCTTTGTGCCAGTACCATACTGTCTTGATGACTGTGGCTTTGTAGTAGAGCCTGAAGTCAGGCAAGTTGATTCCTCCAGTTCCATTCTTCTTTCTCAAGATTGCTTTGGCTATTCGAGGTTTTTTGTATTTCGATACAAATTGTGAAATTATTTGTTCTAGCTCTTTGAAAAATACTGTTGGTAGCTTGATAGCGATTGCACTGAATCTATAGATTGCTTTGGGTAGTATACTTATTTTCACTATATTGATTCTTCCGATCCATGAACATGGTATATTTCTCCATCTATTAGTGTCCTCTTTGATTTCTTTCACCAGTGTTTTATAGTTTTCTATATATAGATCTTTAGTTTCTTTAGGTAGATATATTCCTAAGTATCTTATTCTTTTCTTTGCCATGGTGAATGGGATTGTTTCCTTAATTTCTCTTTCTACTTTCTCATTATTAGTGTATAGGAATGCAAGGGATTCCTCTGTATTGGTTTTATATCCTGCAACTTTACTATTTCATTGATTAACTCTAGTAATTTTCTGGTGGAGTCTTTAGGGTTTTCTATGTAGAGGATCTTGTCATCTATAAACAGTGAGAGTTTTACTTCTTCTTTTCCAATTTGGATTCCTTTTATTTCTTTTTCTGCTCTGATTGCTGTGGCCAAAACTTCCAAAACTATGTTGAATAGTAGTGGTGAAAGTGGGCACCCTTGTCTTGTTCCTGACTTTAGGGGAAATGCTTTCAATTTTTCACCATTGAGGATAATGTTTGCTGTGGGTTTGTCATATATAGCTTTTATTATGTTGAGGTATGCTTTCTGGAGAGTTTTTATCATAAATGGATGTTTATTTTCATCAAAGGCTTTCTCTGCATCTATTGAGATAGTCATATGGCTTTTATTTTTCAGTTTGTTAATGTGGTGTATTACCTTGATTGATTTGTGGAAATTAAAGAATCCTTGCATCCCTTGGATAAAGCCCACTTGGTCATGGTGTATGATCTTTTTAATGTGTTGTTGGATTCTGATTGCTAAAATTTTGTTAAAGATTTTTGCATCTATGTTCATCAGTGATATTGGTCTGTAGTTTTCTTTTTTTGTGGCATCTTCATCAGGTTTTGGTATTAGGGTGATGGTGGCCTCATAGAAAGAGTTTGGAAGTTTACCTTCCTCTGCAATTTTCTGGAAGAGTTTGAGTAGGATAGGTGTTAGCTTCTTTAAATTTTTGGTAGAATTCAGCTGTGAAGCCGTCTGGACCTGGGCTTTTGTTTGCTGGAAGATTTTTGATTACAGTTTCAATTTCCGTGTTTGTGATGGGTCTGTTAAGATTTTCTATTTCTTGCTGGTTCAGTTTTGGAAAGTTGTACTTTTCTAAGAATTTGTCCATTAAAACTATTTTCTTTATTCATGTATAGTTCATTTACAGTGTTGTTTTAATTTCTGCTGGGTAGAAAAGTGATTCAGTTATATGCATATATACTTTTTTCTTCAGATTCTTTTCTCATGTAGCTTATTACAGACTATTGAGTAGAATTTCCTGTGCTATGTAGTATGTTCTTGTTTATTGTTTATATATAGTTTTGTGTATATGTTAAGTAAAAACTCCTAATTTATCCACCCATTTACCTTTACCCTTTAGCAACCACAAATTTGGTTTTAAAGTCTGTGAGTCTGTTTCTGTTTTGTAAATAAGTTCAATTATATCATCTTTTTAGATTCCCCATATAAGTGATATCATATGATATTTGTCTTTGGCTTATTGTACTCAGTATGATAAGCTCTAGGTCCATCTGTGTTGCTGCAAATGGCATTATGACATACTTTTTTGCATTCTCAGTGCTGAGCATAGCCAAGAGCAGGTGTCTATATGAATGAGTTAAGGAAACATTCCAGAATTATTTCCATTATGCCCTTCCTTGGAAGCAGTGTTTTCTTATTAGTAATGCAATCTGTATCCCTTTCTGTTCTGAAGAAATTTTATTTAGGAACATCTAGTTTTTTAAAAATTTTATAGCTGTATATTATAACCAATGATTTTAAAAAGCATAGAGAAGTTTCTAAATGTAAAATCAAGATAGTCAAAAGACTCTGGAGCCTTTAGTTGAGTAGCATTAAAGTAACATAATCTATAGGGCTCCTGGTAGCACTGTGAAGAGGAGCACCATCTTTGGAACTTGAGAGACCAGACGCCAAGTCTGGCTGTGTCCCTCACATCAGAGACAGTGACTTGTGGGCAACTTATTTATTGTCTCTAGCACTTTTTCTCATGTGAAAAATGGATGCTGTGAAAAGCAACTGTGTATACATAGATGGGGTGTCTATGTTTATTAACATTGTCTGGTACATAAATTTACTAATGATTATCAATTCTCACAAACTTAACCTAATTATGACTATTTCAGAGATTTATATAGCATAATCCATTTTAGCCAATATAATTTGATAAGTTTATCTTAATTATGAAACAAACATTTAAATTTTCATGAGGTCAGGAGAAAAAAGGCAATTTTGT
Source organism: Capricornis sumatraensis (assembly GCF_032405125.1). Taxonomy (NCBI): domain Eukaryota; kingdom Metazoa; phylum Chordata; class Mammalia; order Artiodactyla; family Bovidae; genus Capricornis; species Capricornis sumatraensis. The sequence continues at coordinate 28,329,581 of NC_091078.1, read as the reverse complement.
AGTAGAGAATCTTCCATAGATTTTGGTCCATTGAAATGTAAACTTTTCAGTTGATTGCCATGTCAAGATATTAAGCTGAGGAGGTCATTTCTACCTTGACAAGGGTTTAAAATGCAAAGACTGCAATAACCAAAAATTTTGGTAAAAGTGTTGCCTTGTTCATATTGAACATAAGACTTATTTGAAGTGAGCATAGTAGAAGCCCTGTTTTCTGATGTGATTGGAATCGCCAATAAAATTTGTCAATAAATTGAAAAGGGATTCATGAAAACAATATATATGTATTTTAACTTTTCTTGTTGTCAGCCAATACTTTGATAGTCAAGACCTTTTCATTGAATATAAGTCTATTATTAGAATGCTGTCATCTTTTTTGCATAAACCATACAATGCATTGCCTACTATTTCTTCTAAATTCAATTTAATTAAAAAAAAGAGCTAAAAGTTAATGAGTTGTGAAGTCATCTGACAGCACAGTCTATCTAGATTTTTTATGAATATTTCCTACTCTTTCACAGATATCTCATCCAAAGTAATTTTCTTCTAGACTTGGTTTTAGCAACTCTTTCCAATATATTCAACTGGGTTTTCATAGAAACCAGAAACTCTCTTTCCATACTCTTGTTAGTCAGTTTGTGTAATATTTAATTATATTGTGCATGTATGTTCAGTTGTTTCTGACTTCTTTGCAACCCCACGGACTCAGTAGTCCATCAGGTTCCTCTGTCCATGGAATTCTCCAGGCAAGAATACTGGAGCAAGTTACGATTTCCTTCTCCAGAGAATCTTCCCAACCCAGGGACTGAACCTGTGTCTCCTACATTGGCAGGTAGTTGAGCCACTGGGGAAGCCCAGTTTCACAGTTGCAATAGCAAAAAAACTGGCATAAACTGACTTGAGAACAATATAGGGAACTCATAGTAAACATAAAACTCACCTAAGGGGTTTCAAAAAACTAACCTACAAATATTAATCTAGTCAAAGCTATGGTTTTTCCTATAGTCATGTATGGATATAAGAGTTGGACTATAAAGAAAGCTGAGCATCGAAGAATTGATGCTTTTGAACTGTGGTGTTGAAGAAGACTCTTGAGAGTCCCTTGGACTGCAAGGAGATCCAGCCAGTCTAACCTAAAGGAAATCAGTCCTCAGTATTCATTGGAAGGAGTGATGCTGAAGCTGAAACTCCAATACTTTGGCCACCTGATGTGAAGAACTGACATATTTGAAAAGACCCTTATGCGGGGAAAGATTGAGGGCAGGAGGAGAAGGGGATGACAGAGGATGAGATGGTTGGATGGCATCACTGATGCGATGGACATGAGTTTGAGCAAGCTCCAGGAGTTGGTGATGAACAGAGAGGCCTGGCGTGCTGTGGTCCATGGGGTTGCAAAGAGTCAGACACAACTGAGTGACTGAACTGAACTGAACTGATTAATGGTCCAGTGTAACATTCGTCAGATATCTTACAGAGGAAAGGAGTCTGTGGCTTAGTCAGGTTGACTAGGTAAGTGGAAGTGGCCAGGAGCATTAACTGGGTTTAATCTTGAGAGCTTAGTGCCCTTCTGTGAACTGAATTTTACTAATTAGAAATGCTGTGGGATTCTGAGCGTTTCACCCTTAAAATGTTTTAAACTTTTTTTAAAACCTCATTGTTAGTTATTTCAAGGCAATTCAGTTTAAGATGTTGCTTGGTGTTTGAGTTTTATCTTCTGCCAAACCATTTCCCTTTTCTTGATCTCCTCTAATCCTTTTGCTCAATAAAATACTAGTTATTTTTAAAATTTGAGATAAATGAAGGACTGGACAATCATATCCTGTGGAAACAGTGTCTGCCAAACACCTGCTGACGAAAACCGCAAATAATGCCTTAGTGCTCAGCTGCACACTCAGACCCCTAAGCCTGCCTGAGCAGTTAAGCTTTTAAGAATACTTGGTTACACTTTTACCTCGTTTGACGTCATAGTTTTGATGCAGGCCCCAGAAAATTGATTATTTGTCAATTCACGTAAGTTTCTTTTTTTGACCTCCTATTAGTACAAGTATGTTTTAAAATAGAAACAATTGAGTATTCTCTGTTTAGGCTAGCATCCATCATTCCAGGGTTTGTAAAATAAATGTGTTCGATATAGGAGAGAGGAAAAAGAAGACCTTTGTTTGAAAATCTTGCTGTTGCTGATTTGATAAATTCTTAACTCCTGGTGACTTTGATGAGAGCAAAGTGTATGCAAAGAGCCAGAGGTCTTGTTTGAAGTATTCAAAACTTGGAAGTTTCTTTCAGAGGATTATCTATACCTTCCTGATAACACTGTCTTCTTGAAGAGCTGTGTAATTAGAAAAGAAAAAAATGTGCCTGACTTCTCATAATGTGATCAGTTAGGTTGGTTTAAATTTACAGAGTTTCTTTTTCCTTTGTAGTATTTTACTTTTTACTTTTTAAAGTTTTTATTGAATTTGTTAGAATATTGCTTCTGTTTGTATTTTGTATTTTTGCCCACTAGGCATGTGGGGTCTTAGCTCCCTGACCAGGAATGGAACCTGCACCTCTGCATTGGAAGGCAGAGTCTTAACCACTGCACCACCAGGAAAGTCCCTTTTCAAAGCCGAAAAATTTTACAGCTCAAGAGTGAAGCATAGAGCGGCAGTAGGCATATACTGTTGCATGAGAGGCACTGCCGGGCAACAGGGCCTACTCACCCTAGTTCCTTTCTTCACTCCTGGGCCTACGTGTGGCCATTCATGTTTTCTCCTGACTCCTGCCAGCAGGAGAATTTGTAGTCCCTGACATGGGCACTTAAAAAATTTTTTGATATATTCTTAAACGTTTTACATTATATTGGAGTACAGCAGATTAACAATGTTGTGACAGTTTCAGGTGGACAGCAAAGGGACTCAGCCATACATACACATGTGTCCATTCTCCCTCAAACTCCCCTCCCATCCAAGCTGCCACATAACATTGAGTAGCGCTCCCTTTGCTATACAGAACATCCTTGTTGGTTATCCGCTTTAAATATAGCAGTACATACATGTTGATCTCAAACTCCCTAACTATCCCTTCCCCCCATGGCAATCATAAGTTTGTTTCTAAGTCTGTGAGTCTGTATCTGTTTTGTAAATAAGTTCATTTGTACCATTTCTTTTTAGATTTCGTAGATGTTGGGTAACATATGATATTTTTCCTTCTCTGTCCATCTATTTCACTTAGCATGACAGTCTCTAGGTTCATCCACGTTGCTGCAAATGGCCGTTCCTTTTAACAGCTGAGTAATATTCCATCCTATATATGTACCACATTTTCTTTATCCATTCCTCTGTTGATGGGATTTAGGTGTCTTCCATATCTTGGGTATTGTAAACAGTGCTGCAATGAGTTTTGAGATGCATGTATTTTTTTAGACCATGTTTTTTCTCTGGGTGTATAATGGGCTTGATTTCTTGATAGAAGCTTTGTGTGCAGAGATATATTGATCTAGAAGGATTAGGTTCTTCTACTGTAATGAATTATTCTCTCTGCTTTTTAGCATGAATACTTTCAAGCAGTTGAGCTGTCCCTCAGTCTACTATAAACATTCAGCATAAAGGGAGGTGTCTCCCTAAGACATTACAAGTCCTGGGTCAGCCAGATTTAAAAATGTACACCTTTAATGTGAATGCAGCATGCAGACATACTTTCAGATGCAAGTGCCTCCAAGACCAAGTCACATGTGGTCATTTAGTCGCCTTTTGACTGCCCTGCTCCTGGGTTTGTTGTTATTTCAGGTTTCATGTGATTTTGTGGAAACAGTACTGAAAGAGGTACAAGGGGAGACCCAGATTGGACTCTTGGTTTTTTCCCTGACTTCCTGAGGCGTTGGAGCAGGTTGTCCTTGGTCAGCATCCTTGTCCCCAAGACTTGCCACTGGTGCTTCTCTAGTGATTTGGCATTAAGGAACAATGTGGATTGGAAATTGTCTCAGAAGGAGAAGGTGTCTAAGGACAAAGACATACCAAAGATGGCAGGGAGCTTGGAGAAAACAAGGACAGACAGGATCAGGCCAGACAGCACAGCACAGATAATAGCTGAGGGCAACAACTAGGGTGGAAATAAAGCCAGAAATGAGAAAAAAAGATAAGAGTTTCTGGGTCTCCTGTTTTCATATTCACTCTTAAAAATTATTATTATTTAATTTTTTTGGCAGAGTGATGTGGGATCTTGGAATCTTGGTTCCCTGACCAGGAATTGAACCCATGTCCTCTGCATTGGAAGCTCAGAGTCTTAACCACTGGATTGCCAAGGAAGACCCTATACTCACTTTTTAGGTTGGAAATTCACTTTTACTGAGCAAGAAATATGTGACTAGCATGGTCCCTAAGATTATATGAAGATTGAAAAAATGATTTCTCAGGGAATATATGTTTATTCCTAGTTATATAGAACCTCATCCATATTTAAGGTTTTGTTTTTGGTCATTAGCAAATGCAAGGATAAGTTGGCTAATGACAGTCTTATGTTTAAATGGCTTCTTAATTCTTAAATTCTCTTAATTTGCAGACCAGTGGGCCTGTCTGTGAGAGATGCCAATGTTAATATTAGCGACGACATTTCTTGTCACCTGTTAACGGCTCACTCTCTGGGAACCAGAGTTAGTGCATGTGATAAAACCACCTAAAAAGAAATCTGTGTATGAAACACGGTGGGAAGTGGGTTGTGGTTTGACTGGAAGAAGCAGAGCTTATTTGACTAAATGGCCAACTTTAAAAATCCTGATACACATAAAATATTTTTCTAAATATTATTGTTTGGTTCCTTTTTCCCCAGGGAAATGCATGAACCGTTCATCTTTGATGTTGGCTTTGAAATATGAATTTTCATTTTTACAGAGTTTGAGGTTGTAGGTTATAGTTCATAGGTTGTTTGAGCTGGAAAGGATTTAGAGATCTGCTACTCTGCTCCTTTATTTTATGGATGAGAAAATTATTCCCAAACTCCGTCATTATCTAATTTTTTTTCCTTTGAAAAAAATTAAAATATTTCCCATCTTTATTGGTATATAGTTGATGTATAACATTGTGTAAGTTTAAGGTGTACCTTGTGTTAAAAAGTTGGCTTAAAGCTCAACATTCAGAAAACGAAGATCATGGCATCTGGTCCCATCGCTTCATGGGAAATAGATGGGGAAACAGTAGAAACAGTGTCAGACTTTATTTTTGGGGGCTCCAAAATCACTGCAGATGGTGACTGCAGCGGTGAAATTAAAAGATACTCCTTGGAAGGAAAATTATGACCAACCTAGATAGTATATTCAAAAGCAGAGACATTACTTTGCCAACTAAGGTCCGTCTAGTCAAGGCTATGGTTTTTCCTGTGGTCATGTATGGATGTGAGAGTTGGACTGTGAAGAAGGCTGAGCGCTGAAGAATTGATGCTTTTGAACTGTGGTGTTGGAGAAGACTCTTGAGAGTCCCTTGGACTGCAAGGAGATCCAACCAATCCATTCTGACGATCAACCCTGGGATTTCTTTGGAAGGAATGATGCTGAATCTCAAACTCCAGTACTGTGGCCACCTCATGCGAAGAGTTGACTCATTGGAAAAGTCCCTGATGCTGGGAGGGATTGGGGGCAGGAGGAGAAGGGGATGACAGAGGATGAGATGGCTGGATGGCATCACGGACTCAATGGACATGAGTCTGAGTGAACTCCGGGTGTTGGTGATGGACAGGGAGGCCCGGGGTGCTGCGATTCTTGGGGTCGCAAAAAGTCAGACATGACTGAGCAACTGAACTGAACTGAACTGTGTTGCTTCAATCCACTTATATACTGAAAAATGATTAGCATCATAGTGTTAGCTAATGCCTCTCATCATGTCACAGACGTACCATTTTGCTTCTCTGGTGAGAACATACAAAATCTACTCTCTTAGCAACTTTCAAGTATAGGTGTGTGACACTCAGGGATCAAACCCATGTCTCTGCTGTCTCCTGCATTGACAGGCAAGTTCTTTACCACTAGTGCCACCTGGGAACCCCATATCTATTTATCTGTCTATTGGCAGGCCAGTTCTTCACCACTGGTGCCACCTGGAAGCCCACATCTGTCTGTCTGTTTATTGGCAGGCCAGTTCTTTACCACCAGTGCTACCTGGGAAGCCCTTATCCATCGAATGATTCATCGATCAATCAATAGATTTAGTCAAAGTATAATTGCTTTACAATGTTGTGTTAGTTTCTGCTGTACTGTGAAGTGAATCAGCTATTTGTTGTTGTTTAGTTACTAAGTTGTGTCTGATTCTTTTGCGACTCCATGGACTGTAACCTGCCAGGTTCCTCTGTCCAGGGGTTTTCCTAGTCAAGGATACTGGAATAGGTTGCCATTTCCTCCTCCAGGGGATCTTCCAGACCCAGGGATGGAACCCATGTCTCCTGTACTGCAGGATGATTTACCACGGGAGAATCAGCCATGTGTATCCATATATCCCCTCCCTCTTGGACATCTCTTCCACCCCTACTACCCCCACCCATCCCCCTCTCTAGGTCATCACAGAGCACTGAGCTGAGGTTTCTGTGCTTTATAGCAGCTTCCCACTAGCTATCTATTTTATGTATGGTAGTGTACATATGTCACGCCTAGGCTCTCAGTTCATCCCACCCTTCCCTTCCCCCACCGTGTCTACACATCCATTCTCTATGACTGCATCTCTCTTCCTGTCCCGGAAGAGGTTCATCTGTACCATTATTTTTTAGATTCCACATACATATATTATCAAAGTCGTAACTATCGTACTGAAATCACTCTTAATACATTGAAAAGTATTAGATAATATGCCACTTTTAATTAATTCTCTTGACATGGGAACTTTGGGGGAACACTGTTTGCTTCTGCGCCCAACTGGGTTGGTGCTTTCTCATTTTGGAAACAGCAGTCACCAAGGCATGGCCCGTCTTTACCCTCCTGGAACGTTTGCTTTGCTCTTGGTGGAATCTTGAGTTACTGATTTTTCGATCGGTCTCGTTCTTGATTTACACTTTCATTTTGGTGGGGAACATTTTTTATCCTGTACGTTCTAGAGTAAAGGGCAAGAGCAGGTAAGTATCTTGAGAACTTGCATAATTAAAAATTTTTGTCCTCACGTATAATTGATAATTAGTTGCTTTTTCCAGTTTCTGCTCTCGTAATTTTAATTTTTAAGAGCTCGTCTTTCTCTCTAAACATTTCTCCTTTTTGTGACACCCTATTCTTTGATAGATCTCTGGTGCTATAATGATTTTGCAAGTTACCTTCTGATAGTATTTCTTTACTTTACATTTTTTCATTTTAAAGATAATTCTCCACTTTCATGTTGGGGAATTTCTTTATGTTTCTCATAATCCAGGTTTTTCTCTTCCTATTAAGGACTGATGAATTGAAAACATAAAAATAGCTTTAAAGTTTGGGTGCATAAGGGAAGCTGGTGAATTGCTGGGCTTGTGTGTTTATAATTATGGTATTGATAAGTTTGGGGACAGTAAATGCATGCATTCCATTCACAATATTTAACCAGGTGTTCTGGTTGATATGCTCTTAGACTAGGTACAGCATTGTTGTTGTTTAGTCACTAAGTCTTGTACAACACTTTTGTGACCCCATGGACTGTAGACTGCCAGGCTCTTCTGCCCATGGGATTTCCCAGGCAAGAATACCGGAGTGGGTTGCCATTTCCTTCTCCAGGGGATCTTCCCGACCCAGAAGTGCAACCTGCATTTCCTACATTACCAGGTGGGTTCTTTACCATTGAGCCACCAGGGAAGCACCAGGCACAGTGTTACTAGGACTGCATAAAGTTTTGGTCCTTGTCTCCCAACTTTCCTCTTCTCACCAATATCCTATCTCTACATCCTTCCTTATCTCTCTGTGTGCGTCCCTTCTGCCACATACATGTCATTTGCAGGGAATGCTTGTTCAGTAGATCTGTTTTCCTTTAGCATTTTGAGCAGTTTAGAAAAAAATTCCTATGAAATTCAATCCAAAAAATAGTTAGGTCCATAACTGTCCATCTTTGTGTAAGACCAGGGCTTTAGGTTAGGATGATTCCAGCAAATATCAGGTACATTCCCCTTAATTGAGATATTTATTGAGCTCCAATTATGAGAATTGTGTATGTTTGCCACTGAAAGAAAAGTAAGAAAACATAGAATAAAATAGTACATCTGTTCCAAAAGGCTTACATGCTTTCTTCCTCAGATATGACATTACACCTACTGCTGCTAATTCCATTATTATTTTATCTTTTTAAAATTGGCATGTAGTTGATGTACAATATCATGTAAGTTACAAGTGAATAATAGAGCAATTCACAATTTTTAAAGGTTATACTTCATTTATATTTATTTAAAGATATTGGCTATATATTCCCTGTTTTGTACAATATATGTTGTTGTTGTTCAGTTGCTAAGTCATGTCTAACTCTTTGCAACCCCATAGACTACATTACAATATATCTTTGTAGCTTATTTTATACATAATAGTTTCTACCTCTTAATCCCCGAATGCCTATATTTTCCCTCGCTCCTTCCCTATCCTCATTGGTAACCACTAATTTTTTTCCTCTGTATCTATGAGTCTCTTTCTATTATGTTATAATATCTGGTTTGTTTCAGTTTTTAGATTCCATGTATAAGTGATATCATGTAGTATTTATCTTTCTCTGACTTATTTAGCATAGTACCCTCTGAATCTATTCACGCTGTTGCAAATGCAGTATTTCATTTTTTATGGCTGACTGGTATTCCATTGTATATATGTACCATAACTTCTTTATTCAGCTGTTGATGTACCCTTAGGTTGCTTCCATATCTTAGCACCTGTAAATAAGGCTACTGTGAAAATTGAGGTGGATGTATCTTTCCCATTCTTCATTATTTTAATAAAAACCCTGAATTAGCTCATATAAATGTCAAATTAGTTAAAAGTCTCTGAGGTTTGAAGTTGGAATCTTGTCTGAGATTTTTTTTCTTTTATAACTGTAGGATTTCTGAAGGTACCAACCTTATATCTAATAGTGAGTGTATTGCCTCACACCATCTTGCATCTTGCTTTACCTGCCAGGTATGCTGTGTATATTTGTGGCTGGTGATGGTGACAGTAAGACCCTGGTTGACAGGATTACAGACTATTAGATTTTGATAGAAAAATCAATGCCTTGCTTAAATTTGGGAGGTTGGGAGCAGCCACTAGGGAGGTGTAACAATTGCCACCATAATTGCCACGTGTGTTGAAGGAGATTCTGAGCTTAGAAAGCAAGCATGGAAGGACTTAACTTTATTTTGCTGTTTCTCAGAGAAGCAGTTTCCATGGTTCCCTTGTGAATATCATTACTGGGACTCATGAGGGAGGCAGTGATTAGCTGGCTCGAAGTCAGATCTTTCATCTCTTATGCCTCTTGAGAGATTGTCCCACACTGGGTATTTTATAATCTATTATCTACTGGAACTGGACAATGCAGCTCTATTTCTGGACCTTCATTTTGAATATAGGAAGGGCAGTGTAACCCTTCTCCTAAAAATGCCTATTTGCATGAAGGTTTGTCTATACAGAGTGTCTATTAAATGTAGATGTGTCTATACAACATGCATATGGATATTATATATGTTTGTGCAGCCAAGTTTCATTATTCACACTTGTCATGTTCTGTAAAGTCACTGAGCCATTGCTTTTAGGGACAATAGGGGGTTAGATTCCTGTGAGCCTCTAGTCCACTTTTGTTAACTAATCAATAGGTAACGTCGTTTTATGTGATAATTTATTTAATATATGTTTTTGACTCATTACCTTTGAATTCAGAGCCAACACCGTGATAACTCATATCTGGTTGAAGTTTACCTAACACATGTAAGGGTTGACCATAAATTCGTTTGGGTTTTTCTCTAAGATGGAATAGAGAAAACTGAACACTTTGGCCAACCCAATACCTTCTTCTAAGGGACATCACAGCCTTCTTGTGCTTGTAACTTTAGGCAATACTTCAGCATGATCCCTGGGGGCCATTTGAATTAGTAGAATCACCACCAAAAAGTAAAAAAATGTGAAAAATGCAGCTCCAAGGAAACTGTGAAAAGGACACTTGTTGAAGGGACAGGAGAGGAAACAAGAGGACAGAGCACCACCCGGTTCACCCCAGCTGGGAACCCATGTGAGCAGCTAAAATTTTTTGCCTGCTTTGCACAATTTGTGTGTGAAGGTTCTCAAATCACTAGGGGTGTTAATTTGGGGGGTAACAAAGAAATTTTAGCAAGTAGGTAAGTTTGCAAATACAGAATCTGTGAATAATAGGATTGGCTGTGTTTGTGTGTTTATTATGGGCAAAATGGCAAGCAAAAACAGAATCAGTCCCCAGAGTTTGGTGACCTGTTCATTTTCACCTGTGCTTGAGAGCTGACAAGCCTGACCTTGACTTTTTACCCAGTGGAGGGACACATCATGTTTTTATCAGCTCTGGCAGCTACTAGCCAACACTTGACATGAGCCTCCAGGTTTGTTTTCCTTTCTTCTTGGTTCATTGGATTTTGGTAGGTGGAAGAAGCCAGGTTGAGTACACAGTGACCAGTCTTCAGGGCCGACAATGGGTAGGCATTGTTAAAACAGCTGAAGGAAGCTTCCTCATGCCTGGAGCTGAGATCTTAAACTCTAACCACTGAGTGCCACATAGGCAGGTTTTGATCTCTTTGCTTTCTTTGTCCTAATTCATGACATTAAAAAAAAAAAATTTGTTCTGCTTGAATAATTTCCAGTCTTATCACGTGATTCACCTGGATCCAGGACAGACCAAATCATGTATTAATATGAGGAAAAAACAGTATAAAGGAACACAGTGATTATATTCACCTATAATCATGTGAAAGTCACTTAGTCATGTCCAACTCTTTGTGACCCCATGGACTATACAGTCCATGAAATTCTCCAGGCCAGAATACTTAAATGGGTAGCTGTTCCTTCTCCAGGGAATCTTCCTGACCCAGGAATGGCACCGGGATCTCCTGCATTGCAGGCAGATACTTTACCAGCTGAGCTACCAGGGAAATCCCTTCATACTGTAGATAAGTGAGGTTGTGAAAGTTGTGAATGTTTGGTAAATTTGTTTGAACTGTATAAATTTGCGGCAATAAGAACTAAACTAAAATTGACAGATTTATTTACAAGTGTTTTTCTGACTCTCCCCGAATGTTGCCACAGGGATATTGGAATTTTATGATGCTGTGATGAGGACGGGAGTGGAGGAAGAACTATCATGGTGCCCAACACCTTCCCTAACTGAACTTAAGAGAGAGATGGAGGAAGTGACAGTGACTCAGAACTGATTCTGCCCCTGGGAGAACTCGTTATATCATCTACTATGGGTCATGGAACCTTAATCCTCAGTGCTATTAGACTTTTGATTAGTCAGGACTTTTCTCTTTTTCAAATGGAGAAAACTTACAAATTACTTTTTTTTTCCATCTCCAGCTTTATTGAAGTATTATTGGGAAATAAAATTATAATTAGGTTGTGCAATGTGGTTTTTGACTTATCTGTACACTGAAATGCTTACCACAGAAAAGTTAACACATCCATCATCTCACATAGTTACCATTGTGTGTGTGTGTGTGTGTGTGTGTGTGGTGAGAACACTCAAGATTTACTGTTAGCAAATTTCAAGTTTAGCATTATTAACTATAATTTTGATATTGTACATAATAGCCCTAGAACTTTTACATCTTATAACTGAGGGTTTGTTTCTTTAGGTCAACATCCCATCATTTCCCCCAACTCACTGTCCCTGGAAATGTTCTGAGTCTGACTTTTTTAGACTCTACATATAAGTGATACATGGAGTATTTGTCTTTATCTTACTTATTTTCCTAAGCATAATGTCCTCCAGGCTCATACATGTTGTTGCAAATGGCAGCAGTTAGTTCTTTTTCAAGACTGAATGATATTCCATTGCATATATGACACGTTTTCTTTGTCCATTCATCTGTCTAGGGACACTTAGGTTGTTTGTATACCTGGGCTATTGTGAATAATGTTCACTGAAGTGAACATTGGGAATGTAGTATGTCTTCAGTGTACTGATTTAGTTTCTTTTGGATGTATACCCAGAAGCAGAATTGCTGGATGGTACAGTAGTTTTGGAGAAGGAAATGGCAACCCACTCCAGTATTCTTGCCTGGAAAATCCCATAGACGAAGGAACCTGGTAGGCTGCAGTCCATGGGGTTGCAGAGGCACGACTGCTGTGTCTGACTCAGCAATTTCACTTTCACAGTAGTTTTATTTTTCATTTTTTGAAGAATTTCTGTATTATTTTCCACAGTGGCTGTACCAATTTATATTTCCATCAACAGTGTACAAAGGCTCCCTTTTCTCCACACGCTTAGCAGCACTTATTACTATATCTCTAGTTTTTTGTTTTTTGATAATAACCACTGTAAAAGCTGTGAAGTGTTACCTAATTGTGGTTTTGATTTGCATCTCCCTGACTATTAGTCAGCAGTGACAACAGAACTGGAAAAGGTCAGTTTTCATTCCAGTTCTAAAGAAAGGCAATGCCAAAGAATGCTCAAACTACCGCACAATTGCAGTCATCTCACATGCTAGTAAAGTAATGCTCAAAATTCTCCAAGCCAGGCTTCAACAATATGTGAACCGTGAACTTCCAGATGTTCAAGCTGGATTTAGAAAAGGCAGAGGAACCAGAGATCAAATTGCCAACATCCACTGGATCATGGAAAAAGCAAGAGAGTTCCAGAAAAACATCTATTTCTGCTTTATTAACTACACCAAAGCCTTTGACTGTGTGGATCACAATAAACTGTGGAAAATTCTGAAAGAGATGAGAATACCAGACCACCTGACCTGCCTCTTGAGAAACCTGTATGCAGGCTAGGAAGCAACAGTTAGAACTGGACATGGAACAACAGACTGGTTCCAAATAGGAAAAGGAGTATGTCAAGGCTGTATATTATCACCCTGCTTATTTAACTTCTATGCAGAGTACATCATGAGAAACGCTGCGCTGGAAGAAGCACAAGCTGGAATCAAAATTGCTAGGAGAAATATCAATAACCTCAGATATGCAGATGACACCACCCTTATGGCAGAATGTGAAGAGGAACTAAAAAGCCTCTTGATGAAAGTGAAAGAGGAGAGTGAAAAAGTTGGCTTAAAGCTCAACGTTCAGAAAATGAAGATCATGGCATCTGGTCCCATCACTTCATGGGAAATAGATGGGGAGACAGTAGATACATTGTCAGACTTTATTTTTCTGGGCTCCAAAATCACTGCAGATGGTGATTGCAGCCATGAAATTAAAAGATGCTTACTCTTTGGAAGGAAAGTTATGACCAACCTAGATAGCCTATTGAAAAGCAGAGACATTACTTTGCCAATAGAGGTCTGTCTAGTCAAGGCTATGGTTTTTCCTGTGGTCATGTATGGATGTGAAAGTTGGACTGTGAAGAAAGCTGAGCACCGAAGAATTGATGCTTTTGAACTGTGGTGTTGGAGAAGACTCCTGAGAGTCCCTTGGACTGCAAGGAGATCCAACCAATCCATTGTAAAGGAGATCAGTCCTGGGTGTTCACTGGAAGGACTGATGCTGAAGCTGAAACTCCAATACTTTGGCCACCTCATGTGAAGAGTTGACTCATTGGAAAAGACTCTGATGCTGGGAAGGATTGGGGGCAGGAGGAGAAGGGGACAGCCGAGGATGAGATGGCTGGATGGCATCACCGACTCGATGGACGTGAGTCTGAATGAACTCTGGGAGTTGGTGATGGACAGGGAGGCCTGGCGTGCTGTAATTCATGGGACCGCAAAGAGTCGAGCTCGACTGAGTGACTGAACTGAACTGAGCTCTTAGTGATGTTGAGCACCTTTTCATGTACCTGTTGGCCATGGATATCTTCCTTGGAAAAACATTTATTCATATCCTTTGCCCATTAAAATTTTTATTATCATTATCATTGTTATTATTTGCTCTTGAGTTGTGTGAGTTCCTTATATATTTTCCTTGGTGGCTCAGATGGTAAAGGATTTACCTGCAATGCAGTTGACCTGGGTTTGATCCCTAGGTCAGAGAGATCCCCTGGAGAAGGAAATGGCTAACCATTCCAGTATTCTTGCCTGGAGAATTCCATGGTCAGAAAAGCCTGGCGGACCACAGTCCATGGGGTTTGCAGAGACTGACGTCTGAGCAACTAAACTTTCACTTTCACATTACTCTCTTAGCAGATATATGATTTGCAAATATTTTCTCCCAATCGGCTTTTTTCATTTTGTTGCTTGTTTTCTTTGTACAAGTACAGAAGCTTTCTTATTGGGTTCACTTAACAGAAATGTTCTATGTAGGTTTTAGGTATGGCTGTATCCCGGGGTTTAAATGATGTCCTTAAGAGTCGTTTCCCTTAATTCTACTGTCCTCTATTTTGGTTCTCCCCTTGCAATGCCAAATTAGTTTACATCCTGATGTCGCAGCAACTCCATCAGAAATCAGTTATTTTGTCTTTCCAACAATTTCACAAAAGTTCCGGAGTTTAGTCCTTTTGTCCCTTTCTGGGCCAAGTGCTTATCCCTGAATCAGTCACCAGAATTCAGGGAACGTGGTGCTCTGACAGGCCAGGCATCCTCTCATGACCTTGTGAGACCAGGGCTGGTGTTTGTGTCACCTGTAACACTTGGAGTAAAAGTAGCATGGGGATTCTTTGTCGGGGAAACGAGAGTGCTCATATCAGATGAAAAGTGAATGGATCGTGGTTAGATGAAATAATGAATGACCATTTTGAGTTCATGTAAACCATTGGCTTGCTGTATGTTTAAATTAAGACCATGGATATAAAAGTGCTTTGAAAGCAACACTTATAACAGCAGTTAAGTTGTCATCTTCATATTGTATATAAATTATACCAGTTTAAGGGCTTCCCTGGAGAAGGCAATGGCACCCCACTCCAGGACTCTTGCCTGGAAAATCCCATGGACGGAGGAGCCTGGTAGGCTGCAGTCCACGGGCTCGCTAAGAGTTGGACACGACTGAGCGACTTCACTTTCACTTTTCACTTTCATGCATTGGAGAAGGAAATGGCAACCCACTCCAGTGTTCTTGCCTGGAGAATCCCAGGGATGGGGTAGCCTGGTGGGCTGCCTTCTATGGGGTCGCACAGAGTCGGACACAGCTGAAGTGACTTAGCAGCAGCAGCAAGGGCTTCCCTACTGGCTCAGTGAGTAAAGAATCTACCTGTAATGCAGGAGACACCTGGCAAAGCAGAAGACTGAGTTTGATCCCTGGGTTGGGAAGACCCCCAGAGAAGGAAATGGCAACCCACTCTAATATTCTTGCCTGGGAAATCCCATGGACAGAGGAGTCTGGTGGGCTACCATCTGTGGGATTGTGAAAGAGTCAGACATGAGTTAGCAACTACACGACCACCACAACACGAATTTAATTAAGTTAACATCTATTTTTATGTATATAGTGCTAACATCTATGGGTCACTAGATATTATGGAAGATATCAGGTGAATAAGAAAGAATCCTTGTTGTCAAGGAACTTAGAATTTCATGGAGATTTTGGCAAGTAAAAAGTAATAAAAACATGGGCAGAAGGATATAATAAGGATATAATTGCTAAAAAGCAATGTGTGTGGGCAGGCACAGAATGCTGTTATTTATTTATTTTGTTTTTAGCAGAGGAAGCTTAGGTCATAAATGAGTGCCTTAGTAAAGTAGAAGATCTCAGAGTTCTTGAAGAGCACACCAGAGGATACTGCTAAGCTTTAGGGGCAGAGGGAAAAGAAACAGGGGAGGAATGAACTACAGAGTTGGAGATAAAAGAGAGGAGAGAAATACTAATATAAGGATGGAAAAGGAGTACCCAGAGGAGGGTCATAATGTGGAGGGGTTATTCTTGTGATTTTTAACCCTGGTTCAGAATTAATGAAAAATGTTTAAAAGCGAAGAGAGGGGGACTTCCCTGGCAGTCCAGTGGTTCTGACTTCATGCTGCCAGTGTAGGGGGACGCAGGTTTGATCCCTGGTGAGGGGAACTAAGATCCCACATGATGCCAGGTGCAGCCAGAAAGAGAGAAAACAACAACCAAAAAAAAAAAAAAAAACACACCAACTTGTCAAACAAACAGAGGTACTGTTCCTCCCTTGACCTTCAGAAGTGGAGTGTGCAGCTGGGGCCTCCAGGTACTCTGGAACAAACATACAAGCCCCATTTGAGACTTTGAGGTGTATGACTGGTGTAATTCTTAGAAGATTCATTAGCAAATTGTTCATTAATATGTTGCCTTTTATTTCTTTCTCCAAACATTTGTGATCCCTACTGAGTACTTTGCTCTTTGTGTATTAAATTTCTGCTTTATGCTCAATAATATTTTATTTACATTGCACACCAAGGTTGTAAAATTTGGAAAGGTAAGTAGGTGGGTCTTCAAAGTTGAGTTGCTTCCTTACATCTTCAGTTTAAAACAATTTCTATAATATCATGGTCCATTAATACCTAATTTCTCAGAATGTCACTTAACCAGCCACATCAACTATTGGGAGCTTAGGTAAGAACCATTGAAAGAGAAATCTGAGAAGCTGAGAAGTGACTCTAGTTTCCAGTAATTAAAACTCCTGCACATTGCTTTTGGGAAGGGCTTGAAGCTAAAATTCCAACTCTTTGGCCACCTTATGTGAAGAACTGACTCATTGGAAAAGACCCTGATGCTGGGAAAGATTGAAGGCAGGAGGAGAAAGGGATGACAGAGGACGAGATGGTTGGATGGCATCACCGACTTGATGGACATGAGTCTGAGCAAGCTCTGGGAGTTGGTGACAGACAGGGAAGCTTGGTGTCCTGCAGTCCATGGGGTTGCAAAGAGTTGAACATGACTGAGCAACTGAACTGAACTGTTTTACAATGTGGTGTTAGTACCTGCTGTACAGCAAAGTGACTCAGCTACACACACACACACACATCCTGTCTTTTTTGGACATATATATACACACACTGGGTGTTCATTGGAAGGACTGATGCTGAAGCTGAAACTCCAGTACTTTGGTCACCTCATGCAAAGTGTTGACTCATTGGAAAAGACCCTGATGTTGGGAGGGGTTGGGGGAAGGAGGAGAAGGGGATGACAGAGGATGAGATGGCTGGATGGCATCACCAACTCTATGGACATGAGTTTGGGTAAACTCCGGGAATTGGTGATGGACAGGGAAGTCTGGCATGCTGCGATTCTTGGGGTCGCAAAGAGTTGGACACGACTGAGCGACTGAACTGAACTGATACACACACACATACATATACAGATACACATACCTCTTTCGGATTTCCTTCCCATAGGGAGAGGCTTTAAAGGCTGGTTTACAATCATTTTTCTTTCTCTCTCTCTTCCCCTCACTTAAGTCTATTTGTTCATAGCAAAGAAGATATTAGGAATCAGAGCAAGAGGGTTTTGGGGTAGCTGAAAAATATTATGAGAACCATAAGCCTGAAATGATACTGCACAGTTGAAAATGTGAATGAGGCTGAAAGAAACTATAAAAAGCCAAATCAAAATATATAGGAATATTAGGATACCCAGGTTATCACACATACACAGGCTTCTGACTAGGGAACCGTGATATGAAGAAGCACTCATGTTTAATACTTTCTGTTTTGAAAGGCAAAAAAAATGAGTCATATACTTAAAATTTACACATGTATACTTTTTGTAATTTATATGTTTGTATGGCATATAATTTCTGTATCTACCTGATTTGTTTATAGGAAGTTGATGCTTCATGGGGTAATTTCCAGTTATCTGGGAAGTTCATTCATTTGTAACTGCTATTCTCTGACTTCATTAAATGAGACATTGTGGCGTTTTTTGATTTATCTTCAAGATCTGCTATTTCACATATGAAGGAGTATATCTAAGGAAGAGATGTTGTTGTCTAGTTGCTAAGTTGTGTCTGACTCTTGCTACTGCATGGACTGTAGCCCACCAGGGTCCTCTGTCCACAGGATTTCCCAGGCAAGAATATTGGAGTAGGTTGCCATTTCTCCAGGGGATCTTCCTGATCCAGGGTTTGAACCTGTGTCTCCTGTATTGACAGGCAGATTCTCTAACACTGAGCCACCTGAGAAGTCCAAGGAAGAGATGATGGTACTTATTTTTTTTTAAAAAAAACTTTTTTTTAAACTTTGTCAGTTAAGATTGTTTTATAGCAAAACACATATTGGGAAGTGGTTTAATTACCTTCTCATCACAAGAGTCAGTACGGCTAATAAGATATGCTGAATATTTTGTCACAAATGTTCCTTCCTGGGGATGATAATGTCTTTCTTCATAGGTTGAACCCGGGGTTCTGGGATTTGGGCCACAGCAGAGACCTGAACTGAGGCCAGAAGGTTTCTTGGGACCATAACCTGGTGGAGACCCAGGGTCTTATTCCAAGGGACTCCCGACTTTCTTCCCTGTCTACTGGAGTCCCTCTTTTTTCACGTTTGGTAAAAATAAAACAAATACCTAGCACCAAGCCTGTGGTTTACTCCAGTGGGGTTATAATTTAAAGCTCTCTGTAAATTTCTGTAGTGATGAATGCAAACAGACATTCCCTATTCAGTATAGAATATTAAGGCAGCTGTAGACTGTCTGACATTACAGTAGCACGAAAGGGTTGAATTCTCTCCAGATTCTCATACAGTGGCTTTTCAATGTACATTTAATTAGGGTCTCAAGTCAGGTATGTTAACATTCAGCATTCTTGTTGGAGAGTGACTGTTCATTGCTGGATTAAGCTCACCAGTCTTTTCCAGGTTCCAGCTGAGACTTGAAGAATGATGAATTGGATAAATGTATATATTCTATTTTACTGTTACTGTTAAACAATGAAAATATCTTGGGTAAGAGATGGATAACACTGATGGCATTTAAACCTTGGCTGAACCTCTAATTAGACTTTGTGTTTGAAATTCCAATTTAGAGTTTTCTTGCAGAGAAATACATTGTTTTGACTAAGGGAAGGCAGTGGCATCGTTGATGCTTTTTCCTTCTGCCTTATTCAGGCCTGATCTGGTTTTTTTGGCCATGCTGCATGACATGTGGGATCTTAGTTCCCTGACCAAGGATTGAACCCACGCCCCCTGCAGTGGAAGCATGGAGTGTTAACCACTGGACCACCAAAGTCCACAGGCCCAGCTGTGCAGAGGAAGGATATTCTTCATTCCCTTGAAATCAGTTCAATTCCAGGTCTGATATCTTACCTTCAACTGGTAAATTGGAAACATTTATTCTATCGTGAATGGAGAAGACTTTATCTTCCCACATGTGTTAGTTCACCAGAGATTAGGACCCATCTGATAGATGTTAATGGCTCAGGTCAAAAAACTTTCTGAAAATTAAGCGTAAAAGAAAACAGAGTGCTTCTTCACATGTCTTCTTAAAAAAACATTCACTGTTATAAAACACATCTCCTCTGTGGTTTAGCAGATTCCAGATTTTTAAGACTTGGGAGATTAAGATCTCCTTTGCAGACCCATCCAGTTATCCCTGTTGCCCTTAATTTATTCCAAGGCTCATATAAAGGTGAGAAAGAGGCCGGTGTCAGCAGGCACTCAAAGCTGGTGCACTTTGCTCCCATCTCCAGTGGGAAATACCATGATGACTTGGGTGCTTCTTTCAGTGTTCAGAACAACCCACCCCCCGACAAATGAACAACATCTAACTAGTTCTGTAAAGCAGGCAATTTCATAATTGAAGCTTAAGAATTTTAGTGTTCGCATCAGCTCCTTTGTCAGGTCCTTCAGTCTTGTGGCTTGTGTTTGGGCTTCGGGATAATGATGTGGTGTCAGATATTTGCTCTGCAGAGGGGAAAAAAAAAAAACGGATTTTCCAAAATGGGTGTTTCTAAATTAGAAAAAGGAAGGTTTTCCAGAGAAATGAGGAAGTGTTTGATTTTCCTAGCTTTTATTCTTTGCCACAGATATACTGCTGAGGCAGATAAAATGCCTTGTTCCTCAGGCACCAGCATCACCCTTTAATAACAAGCCATTAACTTTATTTAAAAAGCAATGCTTGGGCGAGAATGCAGGAGAGAGGATGTGCATGGTCTATAATCTCTTTTAAAGAACCCAGGAATCAGACCTTCAGAAGCAGGCAAAGGCAAGAGAGGAAATTCAAAGTAGGTCTTTTAGGACATGGGGTCAGGAGCTTTAACTCCTTGGGGGCCTAAAATGAAAAAGGAATATAGCTGTCCAGGGTGGGTATCCAAGTAGGGACCTCCTGCGTGGTGAAGAATGTGAACTCTGAGTGACATACTGTGTCTCAGGGTGTTACCAGCTGCTCAATTCGAGCCAGTTCAGGCCCGGGGCACAGTGATACTCAATTCATGATGTGTTTTTCAAAAAAAGATAAGGATTCAGATGTTATGTAAAGCTTCCCCACGTATAGATGCTTATCCAGATTTATGAAAACGCTGTGGAGCCAAGTAGAACATGATTGAGGTTGGAATGAGGCCCAGGGGCTGCTCTTTTGCATCTTCAAATTTTGGTTTTCAGTGTTCTGACAGCAAAATTCACTTTTTGTTCAAGTAAGCAGACTGTAGTCCAAAAGAATAAAAACTCATGTATGTATAATATGTTTTAACATATATACACATTATGTATGTATATATACACACACATCCACATAATATATGTATATATGTATGTGTGTGTGAATATATATATGTTTGGTGGGGGGTGGTGGGGAGGTGGCTGAGGGTGCAACTGGCCATCTCATCAACCTCATACATGACAGGAAAGACATTGTCCCAGGGCTCAAGACCAAGACCCAGAAATCAGGAACTGTAGTAACTCTGTCTGTGTCTTTCTGAGGACACACAGTCTTGTTTTTCTGCCTTTCCAGGTACATCTCTCCACTTTTCTCTGTGAATTATTTGCTCTGTTTCCAGGTTTTGCTGTTCAACTTCTGAGGCCTGTAGGTGGCTCTGGTTGGCTAAGAAGCTGACTCTAGCCCTTAAGCTCCATGGCTTTTTAGCTCCAGAACCTACCAATTACTAGGGACAGTCTCACTTGTCAATCTAGAAAATCTGATTGCTTGAGCCAAGTGCATGCCTTGGCTCTCTTTCAGAGAGGAACCCGCTGCTGGTCTATCAGCAATGCTTCGGCAAGGATTGGGGTATGTGGAGGCAGAATTGAGAGTCCATGAGCAGCTTTAGTTCAGTTCAGTTGCTCAGTCGTGTCCAACTCTTTGCGACCCCATGAATTGCAGCACGCCAGGCCTCCCTGTCCATCACCAACTCCCGGAGTTCACTAAGATTCACGTCCATCGAGTCAGTGATGCCATCCAGCCATCTCATCCTCTGTCGTCCCCTTTTCTTCCTGCCCGCAATCCCTCCCAGCATCAGAATCTTTTCCAATGAGTCAACTCTTCGCATGAGGTGGCCAAAGTACTCTCATTACCCATAGTCAAATAAGACATTCAAATAAGACATCTTGGTATATTTATTGCCAGTCTCTTTTCCTATGGAGGGATCTCAAACCTCTGTTTTTAATAAGGGCAAATCCTGAAATGATGGGATTCAGCAGGTCCATTTCTCTACTATTTGTGGTTTAAAATGATTTTTAATGAACTAAAAATTGTAACCAGTATATTTTAAGAGAAGCTTAAACATATGCATGGCCTACAATCTAGTAGTTTCTTATTTAAGGGTTTTCCCTGAAGAAATTCTCAGAGCTGTATACTAAGATGTATGTACCAAGATACTCATCAATGGATTATTGATCACAGTCAGAAACATAATAAAAGATTGAAAAAGATCTTTTGGATAAATATTCAGAAAGATCTTTTTGGGAGAAATATATTTGTACTGAAGTAAGAATATTCACAAAAGTTTTCTGAACTGGTTGTAAAATTGTACAGACTGTGTAAGCTTAATTTTGTATATAATATAGGCATATTAAAAGAGATTTGAAGACATTCACCAAAATGTTGACGATGGTTGTCTCCAAGATGATTAATCCTTTTTGCTTCTGCTCTTTAATATTTTCTAATATCTCTATATGAAGCCAGTACTATCTCTGTAATATGTAAACAAATTTTGCACATGAGCAAAAAACGAATTTGGTGGCATTGAACTGAGTGAAAATGAGGAAAATTATAATGAGAGATTTTTAATAATTTCTAAGCTTAGTAAGGGCTTCCCTAGTTGGCTCAAATGATAAAGAATCTGCCTGCAATGCCAGAGACCCAGTTTCGATCCCTGGGTTGGGAAGATCCCATGGAGAAGGGAATGACTACCCACTCCGGTATTCTTGCCTAGAGAATTCCATTGACAGAGGATCCTGGCAGGTTATAGCTCATGGGATCGCAAAGAGTTGGACACGACTGAGCAACGGCCACTACTACTGCCAAGCTTACTAAAGGAAATGGTTGACACACGCTTCTTGCCCAGAACCTCTTTTGGAAATTTGACCTACCATGAGAATAAAAATCTAATGTACGCACCTCCTTGTCTCGTAAGTGAATTATACAGAATTGAAATATATCTTTCTTTCTTTTGATAATAGAGGTCTTTCATGTTTTCATTCTTAGATTTTGTTCTCCCCAAGAGGTTTTATTTCCTTTTTGTGTACTGGAAGTAATATGTCGACATTATGCAAGATCAGGGAAATATTAAAAGGTACAAAGAAAAAGAAAGAAAAAAAATGGCCTTGTAGTTCTACAGGATTACCTTTCTGAACCTTATCAATCCCAGGAGACTGAAATGAGTCTATCCTGGGCATGCTTGGTACCTTCGTCTTTCCACTAGACCGGAAATGGAGTGAGGAATGTGCTTGAGTGCACTCGTGTGTGTTTCCTTTCTCCCCTGGGGTAAAATGCAGCAAAACCACAAGAGCAGCAGCAGTAGGAGCAGCAGCAGTTCTGGTGAAGGGTTTTACCTGAAGAATAATCAAGAGTTTATTTCATTTGTTAAAAAACAGCATATGTTCAAAGGCTGAATACTAAAATGCTTCCTAAGCCTATATGATTCTGCAGGTCAGATGAGGTTTTTTCTGCTCATTTATTTGTCACTTTGTTTTTAGTTTGGATATATATTGCTCTGTCAAACAGGTAAGTATGGCCTTCAGGGAGACTTGAAATGGCTGGAAAAAGCTGAAATGCCAAGAATGTTGAGCATCTACCAGTGAAATGTATATGGATTGAGATTGAGGTGGATGGAAGCTCTTTTTTTTTTTTTTTAAATATTGCATTAGAATGAATGTCCATACTTAATGCTCGTGGTTTGAAAAGTCAAACACTATAGAAACAGAAGGAAAAGCAAAAGGCATCTGATAATCTCCTTACTCCTTTCCCACTTCTCAGAGGTAACTGCCTATCATTGTCTTTGCTTTGTCTTTTCATGTGTTATTCTTCATGTCTTCAATATGCTGTTTCTTTGTTTTTCTCAATTTGAAAGTGAAATTTGAGAAAACAAATTTTCTTAATTTATTCTGTCTATTATAATATGCAAGGAATTAGCCTCCTCATGCTGGCCTGTCTGTCTCCCTCTTTATCTCTTTCCAAAATTACCCTCATTTCCTCCAGAGGCCATCTTTGTAACTCCAAACAATAATAAGCCACCATTTGCTGCATCCCAAGTGATGGCATCGACTGACTTCTGACATCAGTGTTCCCATGCTTTCTTTCCTCCACCTCCACCCTCCCCTCACCCCATTTGGTCCTTGGTTAGTTACAACTTATCTTTTTAAAAGGAAAGCAAGGTTGAGAATGCATATGTTCTTTTTATTTTTTTGAACACTGCTTAGAATGCTCCTACCCAGTTTTGTTTTTTTTTTAAATCACCTCAACTTAAAATTTTATTTGTTTATTTTTGTCTGTGCTGGTCTTTGTTGCTGCATGCAGTGTTCCACTAGTTGTAGCAGTAGGGGCTGTTCTTCGTTGTGCTGTGTGAGCTTCTTATCGTGGTGCCTTCTGTAGTTGAGGTGGATGGGCTTAGTTGCACCCCAGCATGTGGGATCTTAGGGATCAAACCTATGCAGTTTCTCAACCACTGGACCACCAGGGAAGTCTGAGAATGCATATGTTCTATTTGGAATCATAGCCAAGTATTCCAGTTTGCAAATTGATTCTAAAAAATGAGTAGAAAAATTTACATTGTTTAGATAAGGTGTAACAGTATCTTCTATCTAAATATTCTTGTCCTGCTGTCTGGGAGTTTAGCTTCATTTAATATTATAGTGTGTCTGCATTTTTAAAAAATGGACAGTTTTTAGGTTTCAAAGAGTTCTTTGGTCTTTGTATTTTTTCAATATCATCCTCTTCTTGGTTTATGATTGCAATATAATCTCAATCCTGTCTGTGAATACCAAGCAGAAGTACTCTTGTTCTCTTTTTCTCCTCCCCTCCATTCCTGACTTAATCCTGTTTCATCTTCAGTCATTCTAGTATGCTATCTTGATTTTGCTTGTTTCAGCTTTTCTCAAATGCCATCATTGAGGCATTGAGACATCATGGCATTAAAAACCTAACTGTGAGCTCTGTGGTGGAACTTGGTGAAAGGGAAGGAATCAGTTATAAGGAGAGAGTAGAAAACTAAAGATGATGCCTTGGGACTTCTAAATACTAGAACGATGAGGGATTTGCTCAGGGGTGCTAATTTTGTACCCACTGCCCTCTTCTTCACAGATAATTTATTCAAAATGTCCAGAGGATATCCCCTTTTTTCTTATGTAGGGTAAACATCTCACTGTAGTGTTCTGCATGGGGGTAGATTGTTTTTAAAATAAATTTTAAAATTTTCAAATTTAAAAAAGTATAGTTGCTTTATAATATTGTCTTAGTTTCTGCTTCCTAGGTAGCTCAGCTGGTAAAGAATCCACCTGCAATGCAGGAGACCCCGGTTCGATTCTGGGGTTGGGAAAATCCCCAGGAGACAGGAATAGCTACCCAC
The DNA here is from genome assembly GCF_032405125.1 of Capricornis sumatraensis. NCBI lineage: Eukaryota > Metazoa > Chordata > Mammalia > Artiodactyla > Bovidae > Capricornis > Capricornis sumatraensis. The sequence goes on along the minus strand of NC_091078.1, from coordinate 28,304,658 downwards.
TCCAGTATTCTGGCCTGAAGAATTTCATTGACTGTATTATAGTCCACGGGGTCACAAAGACTTGGACGTGATGTTCACTTTCACTTTTTCTGTGTACAGCAAATTGTATCAATTATGTGTTTGTGTATGCTGCTGCTGCTGATGCTAAGTCGCTTTAGTCGTGCCCGACTCTGTGAGACCCCATAGACGGCAGCCCACCAGGCAAGAACACTGGAGTGGGTTGCCATTTCCTTCTCCAGTGCATGAAAGTGAAAAGTGAAAGTGAAGTCACTCAGTCGTGTCCGACTTTTCGAGAGCCCATGGACTGCAGCCTACCAGGCTCCTCCGTCCATGGGATTTTCCAGGCAAGAGTACTGGAGTGGGGTGCCATTGCCTTCTCCAATATGTATGTGTATAGTTCCTCTTTTTTGGATTTCTTTCCCATTTAGATCACCAGAGAGTATTGAGTAGAGTTCCCTGCACTGTACAATAGGATGCCATTGGTTATCTGCTTTATACACAGTAGTGTACGTATGTCAGTCCTAATCTCCCAACTCATCCCGCCCTTCCCCTTCTCCCCTTAGTGCCCATAGGTTTGTTCTCTATATCTGCATCTCTGTTTCTGCTTTGCAAACAGGTTCATTTGTACTATTTTTCTAGATTCCATATGTATGCATTAATATACAATATTTGTTTTTCTTTCTAGAGTTTCACTTCTCTTTTCAGGCATGTCCTTGGAATCTGCCCTTCATCATACCTGGTGTCTCTGAGTCCTCCAGAGCAAATCTGTCTCTTATTGATTGCAGTTCGCTTCATTAGTATGCTTGGTTGTGCTTTCCTCTGCTCTTCTCCATCAGTCTTCAGACTCATCCATCTGTTTTGGTCTTACAGAAATCTTATAAGATCTCTTGCTCTCTGGAGGCTCTATTCTCACTCCTTTTGTTGTTGTGGGTTTATATCTACTCTTTTAGTATCGGTGTGATGATGACTCGAAAGGGAGAGGAGATGAATGCAGATGCCACGTTGAGATGTGAGCCACTGCTGTACTTTTAACTGAGTCATTTTCTGTTCTTTAAGTTCAGAAGGACCAAAGGCTACCATATCCTAAACAAGTTAAATACAAAACAAGAGTTAATAGGATACATAGCTTTCATGTGGCATCGGGCTTCCAAGTATTGCCCTAGAAGAGAGCAGTATAATTTTTGACTGAAAGAGACAAGAGATTTGTTGCATGTGAACGGTCAAGGATTGTGATTTAGAAATTCACAGCCATGAATTCTGGTGAAAAGCAGTAGCCGACAATTGTGATGTGTGCTGTACAGGAAAAATAGGCAGCCACAGGTGGAGTGATGTTTTTAAGAACGGAATAACAGATTCAGGTGTTTTTGATAGGTTCGTGAAGCCTAGAGAATATACTAATCTATACTGATAAAGACTGAAATGTTAAGAAACATCAGGGTTGCCTAAAAAAAGAGAGTGAGGGACTAAAAAACGTACACAACTGACATAAGTGGATTTTCTAATGACCATTTAAAAGTGAAATATCCCTATATTGAAATAAAATGGTTTCTTCTAGACTGTAGCCTGCTACAGTTAACAAAAGGCAGACAATTTTGGCTTGGTTTTGGCAAGGTGTGTTCCAGAACAGGCTGGCACTTCTCTAGTTCATCTTAACTGTGTTCTTGTTTTCTACAGGACATTTACTGAACTATCATTTTCTGATTGTCTACTTGATGATAGCACTCTACTAGACGCTTGGCATATATTACAAACTGCCTAGCATAACATATGCCTTTCTGACATATCTTGATAATTATTAATACATAATTAATGCTATGTATTTATTCATAGAATTCTCTGTAAATCCAATTTACAATCTTGTTCGTTCTGATATACCACTTAAATCCAATGACCAGACTCTTGAGATAGCAATACCTAGCTGTCTGCATGAAATGAAGGTGTATAAGGTACAAGCCGATAGTCGAATGTCTGTTCCTAGGAGCCCTCAGATGTGCACAGAATTTTTACACACACTTTTATGCACTGTATCATTTTCAAAATAGGGGATAGCATTTTAGCATTGCAGTTGTAAACATTAAGGTTTAATTTTAAGAGAGAACTGTATTTAATATCCTGTGCTAAACCATAATAGAAAAGAATATGAAAAGAATATATATATATATTTGTATAACTGAATCACTTTGCTGTACACCTGAAACAAACACAACATTGTAAATCAACTATACTTGAATACATTTCTAAAAATACATAATTTAAAAATTGAGTATCAATAAATGCCAAGAAAAAAATTATTCTTAAAGCAGCCCTTCCTTTTCATCTTTCCTGACACTGAACTAAGAGGCACGGTTTTCATGAGATGTGTGTTTATAGCAGATTTGGCCATGTGGTCTCCAGGTGAACCTTCTGGAAACAGTGAAAATCACACCCAGATACGTTTAGATTTAGAATCTCTCCCACCCCCTGGAAAATAGATAAAGCTGGACTTGTTTTGTAGAGTGGGGAAGAGAAGCTCAGAGAAGTCAGGCACTTTCCCAGGGACATCAATGCTAGTTCAGTGATGGGGTTAAAATTCACATCACTGTTCATTCAGGATGGAGTTGGGGTTCAAACCCGGAGCAGGGACTACAGAGCCTAGCTCTTTCCACTACCCTACTTGAATTCCCCAGACAAGAGGCTGTCTGAAGCCGTCTGCCTCCCTGTGAGGCCCCTCACTTTATTTAACAAAAGAAAGTTAAGGAAGACTTTTATTTTCATGATTGACCCTCCAAAGGTATTCTTTATATGCCTACCTGGTGGGTCAGACAGTGCACTTAAATATTAGCTTTTCTTTCCATAGAGTGGGGGCCCCTAAGAAAGACAGGCCAGTGAAACCCCGGTGATGTTCAGAGGAAACTCTTTATTGAAATATTGAATTATGATTGCTATAAAACCTGCATGTCAGCATAGTATTTTAAAAGTCAACCATTTGAGCAGAAGCAAAGACAGGATATAATTATTCACCATCAGCTCAGCTGAAAGGGTGGCCGTATCCTTTTGAAATCTGAGTCTGAAAACCCAAAGTTTGAGCTGTCAGGACCCATCATTACTCTGCTGCAGAGATGTTCTTCCATTTCGATTTCTGTAAGCATCACTGCATTTCTCTGATCTCTGGTTTCCTTTCTTCCTGCACATCCTTGACAATGTGAAGGTCTGTGCACACCAATCCAGGCAGAGTACCCCAATTCTGTCTCAGCAGCGTTCGAGTCTCCTGGTAACATTGTTAATGGTGCTTATGGCCTGTCATCATTTTGCCCACGTGGTCCTGAGTCTCTCTGGCCAGCGTATAACATCTCGACATGTTCCTTGTGCTCTGATGCTGAATCCAGCCTCCCATTAGGAAACATTGGGCTCTTTACTCCCCTGCTTTTAAGTGACACCTTAATATAGAATTATTTCTTCTTAAAATACCTTAATTTCAGCAATTCTTCCCTTTTCATTCAGTTTTGGCCCCTGAAACCCAGCTCTTGACTTGAAAGAAAATTTTTTATATTTATTTTAAATAGGTATGTGTTTGTGTAAGGAACAATTTAAATCAGAGTGAAGGGCCTAAAGTTGTTCTTGACATAGAATTAAGCCCTCAACAAATGCTAGTTTGCTTATTTCCTACCAGCTTTGGATACTGTGCTGTGTATGTGTGTTGTTTAAACATGTTAGAACTCAGATTGAGTTATATAATGATGTACTATTTACCTTCTGTATATATGTGTATTTCTGTATGTGTATGTGTTATATAGAAACTGAATTTATCTTGTTTAAAATAGTTGACTAAATAAAATGCTCTTCAGGGGGCCTGACTTGAGTCTCAGATTTTCCTTACAAAGTCGTTAGTGACAATCCTTACTAAGCATAGTTAAGCCAGTTCATCTTCTCTGCAGAGGTGCCTGGCCTCCCTCATAGTGCCAGTGATGGTTTGACCTGGAATATCTGTTTCACGCTTCAGGGCTCTTACATTAATTGCTGACTGTTAGTTTGTCCTTACATATTTGATCAATTTAATCTGAGTATTGCTTTTCTTTTTTGCATCAGTTCAGTTGCTCAGTCGTGTCCGACTCTTTGCGACCCCATGAATTGCAGCACGCCAGGCCCCGAATACTTGGAAACTTCTAATTAATTTTATAAGAGCACTCACATAATGGGGTGATTGTATTAAGTGAGTTACTGTATGTAAAGTACCTGAAAGAGTTTTTGGCATCGTGTGAGAATGGCCCAGCCTTTTCTTAGCGATGCCATCTTAGTTGGGTTCTGGTGCCTCAGTTTCTGCATCTATAAAATGAACATAACAATAGGACTCCCTCATAGATACTGAGGATAAATGCAATGAAGAATGCGAAGTGAATTAAATATCACCCAGCACATAAAAAGCACAGCTGTTGTTGTTGTTCAGTCAGTAAGTCGTGTCTGATCCTTTGCGACCACATGGACTGCAGCACGCCAGGCCTCCCTGTCCCTCACCATCTCCCTGAGTTTGCTCAAACTCTTGTCCATTGAGTTGGTGATGCCATCCAACCGTCTCATCCTCTGTCACCCCCTTCTGCTCTCAATCTTTCCCAGCATCAGGATCTTTTCCTATGAGTTGGCTCTTTGCAAGAGGTGGCCAAAGTATTGGAGCTTCAGCCCTACTAATGAGTATTCAGGGTTGACTTCCCTTAAGATTGACTGCTTTGATCTCCTTGCTGTCCAAGAGACTCTTTATATTTTATTAGCAGTTCTAGAATTACTATTATTACCAAGCACATTGCATTTGTCATGGTGTCTGAGTAGCGTTCCTCTCCCTGGTTTCCCCTTTCCGCCCTTACCTCTCTACTCCACTATGAAGCTGTGCTATCCTAACTCAGGTCAGCTCAGGAAATACTTTCCTACTCCACGTTCCTGGCCTGGCCTGGCCTGGCCTGGATATCCATATTTCATGTTGTAGACGATCTCTTTGCCTTCACTTCTTCTCTGCCAACCCCAGAGATGTCACTTTCTGAACTTTTTCTTACTTGCCAGAAAAGCTTCTGGGAGAATGACCCTGCAATCAGCAGTTTGAGAAGAGCCCAAGAGCACAGTCATTTAAACACTTTCACTTATAGGTAGTTGCTAAAGTAAGTGATATTAATATCTATCTTGTTCTCACAGTTACAGGGAGAGTTGGAAAATAGGTGAGAGGTGTTTTTCTCTTTTTTACCTTCTAGAGAGCAAGCAAGCTTAGAGCCCCAGAAGTTGGACAGCTCTTGCCCTCAGGGGGAAATTACCAGGTCATTATTTTTGAAAATCTAGACTCCCTGAAGAAATGAGTCCTCTGAAAGGGAGAAGGTCTGCAAGGACTGGAGGAAAGAGATATGAATTGACCTGAAAGGAAAAGATATGGATATTCTTACTCCCATCCCAGGGTGGCTGTATCTCAGATGATGACAGCATAAATGCCTGAAAGATCTATGCACTAGGTCCCAACCATGAGAAATTCTGTGCCTGAGCTTGGCAAGAGCTGGGGAAATGATTCACTTCAGATGGACTGGATGTGTGTGTGTGTGTGTGTGTGTGTGTGTGTGTATGTATATCTTGAATAATGAGTATCTCAGAGTCAGTTATGATAGACTGAAAACAGAGACCTCTTTATCCATTGTTAAGAATTGGATGGATTTCCCTGGTGGCTCAGACAGTAAAGCATCTGCCCACAATGCAGGAGACCTGGGTTTGATCCCTGGGTCAGGAAGATCCCCTGGAGAAGGAAATGGCAACCCACTCCAGTACTCAATGGAGGAGCACTCTCTGGGACTATTGAATAACCCCCCAAGAGAGGGAGTGTCTCCCTAAATGTGTCTGAGATTCAGTTTATCAATACTGATTCATGAGGGGGTTTGTGCCTAAGTCACATTGATTTACAGCAAAGTAAGGTGACATTTCTTACTTCTGAATGTCAAGCATATTGATACCTTTTCGATATCTATCAATATAACCTGGCCACTGTCATTTGATTTTATTATTCTTTATATAATCAAACTTAGCTCTGGAATGTAGGATATTGTAAAGGAAAGTATGTGGGAAAAAAGAAGGAGAAAGAAGAGAGTGCATTTCAGAAGGACACGTAAGAGGTAAGAGTGAGCGTGGTTCCGACTGAGTTTTGGGTAGACCTGTGTAGTGGGATGATGATGTGTTGTGTATGTGGGAGTGACTAGAGGTGCTTACAGTGGGTGGGAAAAGAAGTAGGAAAGGAAATAAGCTTGACATCGTTTTCTAAATCTGGAGACAACGAATTCCTATGGTTGTTCACAGTCACAATTTCTAGGCTGCTCATGATCCTAGTCGTTGAGGGGCAGGACAGCTATGCATGCTCATCGGCCACCAGTGCTGTGCTCTTGATGGATAAGAAGCAGGAAGCCAAAGATAATATCTTGTTGTGAAGTTGGGCAGATCAGCTCTGGAGTGCCTGCCTCATTCACTCTTTCTTCTTTTGGAACCCCCCTCCCCCGCCCCACATCACGCTGTTTGCTGAAGGGATGGCCATGGACCACATGGTACAGCTGCCTCTCCCAGTTCCCACTCCTGCCCCAACCTGCCGGACACACATCATCTTCTCCAACTGGTCTTGTGTCAGAGTCTCAGAGTGTGTGCTCAGAGGGTGGTGCATGCGTGAATGCAGCAGTGAGGCTGCAGGGGAATGCCTTTTCAGCTGCATGTCTTATAAGTGGAGAATGCTGGCCCTCAAAGGGAAGTAGGTGGGGGAGGAGGTCAGGCAGAGAGAAGCAAGGAGGAGAGGCCTGTTGGCTTCAGAGGGAGAGACTGAGAACCAGAGTAGCTACCTTGGTCATGGACAGCTGAGCTCCTGGCTCATGAAAAGATCTGTCCCAAATCCTTCCAGTTGTCCTCCTTTGTTTGAGTTATTTTGAGTAGGCATCTGTTGCCTGCAATCTACAAACTCTGATGAAGAATAAAAGCTATCATTTAAAGAGTGGGCTTCGTCATAGACTTAACCGAAAATGGCTGGCCCAGTCCTCAGCTAGTGCAGATATACAGAGAAATTGTACTTACGAGGAGACATTCTAACATTAGAGAGAATAAATATTTATAAAACCAGGCTTTGATGTTGGTAACTGTGCTAGAGGCTTTATAAAACTTTCATTTAAGCCTCACAATAACCCTGTAAGATATGTAGTTATTATTTAAAACTTTGAAATTTCTAATACAGATTCTATTTTTTAATTAAAAAATTTTAAAATTGGATTATAGTTACTTTACAATGTTGTGTTAGTTTTTACTGTACAGCAAAGTAAATCAGCTATACGTATGCATAAAGATATGTAGTTATTATTCCCATTTTACAGATAACGACCTAGAAACTCAGAAAAGTATTTTTCACTTCATATTAAGGACCCAGGAACCGAAATCATATCCTTTTTCACTCTACCACAGTCTCTCATCTGACTTCATTTAAATTGGAATATTGCAGATTTTCTTTCCCCATGGTGCCGCTTTAAAATCTCACATAGTTTACTAGCCTTGATGAGTATGTAGGGCTATTTCTTGCACTTAGAAATGTTATTCATAATTCTCTGGGAACTTATGAAGAATTTTTATCTGTATTTCTAATCTGGGACCCTCAGACCCTGAAATGCTTGTGAAACCGTTAAGAAAGTATCGTTGACGCCAAGGAGATTCAGAGGACGCTAAAGGTATCTGAGTGAATTCGGGAAGAATGCAGAGTAATTGTTCTGAAGGGGCCAATAATTCCTTGTGGTGGATTATTAGCTGAATAACTCTCCAGAGCCTCTCGGTTTGCCATGATTGTATAACTGAAGAAATTACCGGGAGAATGTAAGACATTACTTATGAGACTTAGAATTTAGAGGGGGAGAAACTAATCTTGGAATTTGCCCTGAGGACATTCAGAATGGATTCCAGGCACACCATACTGTTCTCTACTGATTGATGTTTTGTTTAGTTAAATCCTGCTGTTTTGCAGTTTTAGTGCCATCCTATAACTTCATAGAAATTCCCGGAGGCAAAATTAGCATCTGTCCCCATTCTCTGTCACCTCAATGGATTTTTACTGAGGACAGTTAGAGAAATGTTTTAGGAAATTATGAGACGCTTAAATCCATCCATCAGTCAGAACTTTCTCCAGTTCTTAAGACTATTTTAAAGGAAATTTCAAATGGGGCTTAAATTAGTTGGGATAAAATTACAGTACTTAAAAAAAAATCTATGTGGGATATGCTTGTATTCTCTGAAGGATGCTAAGTATCTGTAGATTTAGAAGCATATTTTGCAAGGAAAGAATTTTGGTAGGAGCTTCTTCACTTTGATCAGCAAACTTTCAATCTAAAGTCTGATTCCTACGATTTTCGATCACGCAACATGAGTAGGAAGACCTGCTCAGTAAATAGAGCTGTAAGTGATCCTGTTAAGGGAATGCTTGTGAAACGCAGGCTTTCAGTTTATTATAAATTGCTCAACAGTTTTTCAGCTGGAACAACCACCTCCCCCACCCCCCAAGAGAGATCCGCTTTCCCATCAGATTTTCATTAAGATCTCTTCGCCCGAACCCCCGTCTGTTACTCCGCTCTTGGAATGTCTTGAGAATCAATCATCCCATTTTATTTGCCTGAATGTCATGCGACTATAAAAACACATGGCCTAAGGTTTGTGATCAGTTAATCATAACAAGCACTCCGTGTATTTGTTTTCATATAGATGTGGCTTTCAGTTACTGAAGCAAAACCTGCTGGGGCTCATCTCAGTGGGAGATGTGAGGACTAAAAGCCGGCGTAATTTGTAATAGGTGCAGACTCCGTTGCGTAATGATTATTTTGTGCAGATTTCTTCTAGGGTCAGAATCACTCCTAGGCTGTAGTACTCCCCATTGAGTACATGTAATATGTGACATGCTGTAGTACTAAGCTCTGGAAGTTAGTGCCATGTAAGAATAGCCACAGATTGGTAACTGAAGGTGCTGCTCTCTTACTCCTGACACTTCTCTGATTCTTCACTGGGATATAATTAAGCAGAAATGGGAACTCTGGAAGAGATTCAGGCATTTCCATGAAATCTTTGAAAATTGCAACTAGCCTTCCTTTTGTGAGATTCCTCACACTCTTTGGCTTCTAATTCTAAAGGTCAAGAATTTTATCCATTTTCCTTTTCCTGCTTTTATAACTGAAATCAATTCAAGCATTTGCCAAGTATAATTCAGACTTTCTGGTTACAGGCCAAGTTTTCACACTAAGCATTATGAATTTCCAATGAATTCATAACATTTAGTATTCATGGTAATAACACTGATCATTATGAAAAGGTTTAATATTCATGAGGGTTACCCTGCTATTTTCTCAGGTGTCATCATAATTTTTAATAGTATTTCAGCATTTTTTTTATGGGTAGTTGGCATAATAGAGTCAGATCCTGAAGTTTTGGTTAAAGGATATTAGAAGAAAGAAAGCGGGGGCATTAATAAAAATTTTAAAACTTGATCTTCCATAAGGGCGATTGATCAGTATGATTCTGTGTTATTAAAACAAACTGTCTCTTTTAACCAATTCTGAAAAGTCAAACAAATCTTCCCATTGAGTATGCAAGCCAATGATGGGTAGAGTTCCTAGTTTTAAAAGGGGAGAGAAAAATGAAAATCTCTGAAAGTCCGTTTTTCTGGGGAAAAAGTACTTTCAGTATTTGTGTCATCTTTGGCCTTTGTTGTCCTTAAATTTGCTTTTCACCAGCACATACACTTCAGAGTATTTGTTTTGTTTTTTTTTTTTCCCCTCCAGTACACCATCTGTTTCTTTGCAGTTGGGGATGGTTGAATAATTTCCTGAGGAATTGCTGACAAGATGTGGCCCAGGAACACTAATCCAGCAGGACCAGATTTCTCATTAAAATCGCTAAGCTCAGCTGTGTTGTAGCAAGCTCTTGATTTAAGATGTTCACCCTGGTCAGGCGAAGGTCAGTGGCCAGCAGCTACCTATATTTTTTCCCCCTAAAAATAAAGATAGTAAAACCCATGTGTACATACTGAAAACAGTCCACTTAGGTGGAAAAGTGTCACTTGTCCCAGAAGGTTTATTTATTTATTTTCTGGTTGCCTCAATGATAGTGCCCATCCTTGTTTACCTTCATGTATTGCTGGCTGTCACCCCCAGACGTGATTGAGGTGAGGGGGAACAGCTCACATATCACACCTATTTTCCCTCAGACCACTACACTTTTCTTCCCTAGTACACCCATGGATTGGGCTGTATATTTGCTTTCCCCAAATTTTCCTGATTCTTTTTCACAGGGCCTGACCCTCTTCCCCAGTTGTTCTGAAAGGTGCATTCAGTCATGTCCGACTCTTTGCGACCCATGGACTGTAGACTGCCAGGCTCCTCTGTTCATGGCATTCTCCAGGCAAGAATACTGGAGTGGGTAGCTAGTCCCTTTTCGAGGGGATCTTCCTGACCCAGGGATCAAACCTGGTCTCCTGCATTGCAGGCAGATTCTTTACCAGCTGAGTCACCAGGGAAGCTCTGGAACTGGTGACCAATGGAACAGGAGGCCTCTGGAATCAGCAAGAGTCCTCCTAGAGAGGGTAGAATGAGATACAAACTTGACCGATCACGTCCCCAGCAACCCTATGACTTAGGTGGTGGTGTTTTTCTCTTTTCGCTGATGAGGCAAACAGGCACAGAGCATGTACTGACTTCCCCTAGATCACACAGCTAGTGAGTAATGGACCAGGGACTTGTACTTTGCTGGTTTTCTTTACCCCCTCCAGAGCGTGCAGTTATCTAATCCCCTAGTCCCTCGAGTAGTGTGTCCCCAAATGCAGTCGGCCAGTCACCACAATCAGATGAAGCAGGACTGTTAAGAATAAAATTCCTGCTCCCCAGCTCAGACTTACTGAATCAGGATCTCTGGGTGGGTGGGCGCCTGGAGTTTTTAACAAGCTCCCTTGGTAATTCTTATGCATATGAAAATATGAGAACCACTGTCCTTACAGCATAATAAATGGTATTTAATTAATTGGTTCTTTAAATATTGAACAGTTAAAGTCATTATAAAGCTAAGAGTAGAGTTGGGTGAAATTAAAAGTAAAAAATGTAAATCTGGGTTGAACGTGGGGGTGGGGTGGAGGCCTAGCAAAACGAACAAGGCGGGGACCTTCTTTCTTTTTTCTTTTTTTAACTTCATTTTTATCACTTTATTTATATTTATCTGTTTTATTGGTGTATAGTTTCTTTACAGTGTTGTGTTAGTTTCTGCTCGGGGATGCTCTTTCATGGAATAACTCACAGTGAGCTTTTCGTATTAAGTTTCGGTACAGTAGCAGTGATGGTCTGAAATCGGAATGAGCCCTGTTCGGCTCCCTTGTTTTGCATTGTGCTTGACCCTGTTGAAGGTGGCCCAAACTTTCTACATTCCTTTTTGCTATAGCCTGTTCTTTGGAAAAACCAGAAGATGGAGCAGCTCTGTGTTTATGTATGTATAGTGCTCTGAAATCCAAGGGCCTAAAATAAGTTCAATTGAATATTTGGCAGGTTGTATTTCTGTGCCCTTTCTCTGTAAAAATTTGTCTGCATGTGGGATGAGCTCTTTCAGATACACTGTCAATTTGTTTTTCCTATCAGCTGTCTTTGAAATAAAAAGGGGCTTTTTAGTTTTAAACGGTGTAATGTCCCACTGAACCGGGACAAGTCTGTGAAATAGAACCACTGTTCAACTCATTAGTTTCTAGAAACGGATTTAAACCGGGTGCCTTGAATCTTGCTTTCTCCTCAGGTGGAAGAGACTGGAAGGAGAGCAGTGGAGCAAGGAGAGCAGTGAAGCAAGGAGTGCAGGAAACAGTTTAACCAAGGAAGTGCCAGAATTAAATGGGTCCTCTAAAATCTGGTATTCAGTCCATGGGGTTGCAAAGAGTTGGACACAACTTATTTGGATCTCCTATTTGGGCTTCCCTTGAGGCTCAGCTGGTAAATAATCCACCTGCAACATGGGATACCTGGGTTCGATCCCTGGATTGGGAAGATCCCCTGGAGAAGGAACAGGCTTTTTCCAGTATTCTGGCCTAGAGAATTCTATGAACTGTGTCGCAAAGAGTTTGAACACGACTGAGCGACTTTTACTTTCACTAAAATTTGGTAGCACTTTTTTTTCTTCCTGCTAAGGCATTCTTTCTCAAGATTAAACCATCCTGGAGAAAGAACAAACAAAAGAAACGAAAACCATGGTGAGCTGTGAAGAGTTTTGGATTTATATGTAATGCATCTTGCAATTAAATCTTAATGACAAAATATGTGCATAACTTTCTTTTAATGCATGACTTAATGTCATCATATTGAAGTAATATTCATCAAGAGTATGGAAAGAGTAGTGATGTTTCCAATTTGACATTGAATCAGGCAGTGAAATCCACGCCTCTTGCATCTATCATGACATCTGGACTAGGGATGTCATGAAGTATTTGTTTAACAGAGAAGGAATAATATTGGATGGCCAGTTCTCTCAGGCATTTCCATAAATCTTAGTGGTCAGTTCTCTCTTTAGAGCGAAGATAAACTTAATGTTGTACCGTTCTGACAATGCCAGCTGCTGGTTTGAAAATATCAGACCTTCTCTGGTGTTCTTCACTCCATTGGAGTAGTGTATTTTGGGATAGCTTTGATGCCTTTATTCACTAAATATTTATAGCATATGTCACAGGTTCAGCACTGGTGACCTATGGGCTGGAGTTATCCTGTAAATGTATTTGCATGTGTGTCTGTGTGTGGGTGGGAGATGGGGGAGTGTTATTCATATCAATAGAGAGGGTTGAAAGATGTTCAGTTTGTTGCTAACATTTAAAGGTTGAATTTCACATCAAAATCCAGAGTGCCAACTTTTCTTGAAAAATCAGGAGGTGTGTCAATACTAAGCTTACATATCTACAAGATAATATTGGCTATAATTTTGGAGATATTGGGGGGGGGGCTTTAGAAGCACGTGTTCCCCAGTCTGTCACACTGCTCACCACTCCTGTCAATTGAACTTATTTACCCATTTGCATCTGCCATGCTGGTTCCTGTGAGCATTGGCATTTTCAAACCTGTGTATTTCGTATGAGGGCCTCCCTGGTAGCTCAGTGGTAAAGAATTTGCCTGCCAGTGCAGGAGACACAGGATACACAGGTTCAATCCCTAGGCCGGGAAGATCTCCTAGAGGGAGGAAATGGCAATCCTCCCATATTCTTGCCTGGAGCCTGTAGTCCATGGGGTCACAAAGAGTTGGACACAACTTAGAAGCATATTTCGTAACTACATTAAGATAATTTGTATAAGGTTGTCTCCTGAATCTTAAAGAAACAAGTTTCCCAGTATGAAAAAGCTAAAGGCTTGACAAAACCATGGATCTGGCATCAAATGTGATACAGCAGTCTTGTGATAAGGTTGATTTCAATGCCTGCTTTATCCTTATGCTATAGTGTGTGGGTAAAGCACGCATTAGATGTAGCCAAGTTAGCCACCTATTGAAGGCAAACCAATGATTCCAGGTGCCTTAGCACTTGGTCCTTGATCCACAGAGCCAAATTATCTGTATTGTTTAAGCTCATCAGTGTGACTCTTTTTCTATACTTATCCCCTCTAAACAGGAGATGTTTTGGTAGGGAGCTGGCTTGAGCCCAAAAGGTGGTCATAAATTTCATTGAATCCTCTTCCTATTATTTGTATTCTCACAAATAATTATCATGGGGTACATCTTTTTTCCTGCATATTCATAGCAGGGCAATGGAGGAAGTTTGTGGGAAGAGGTCCTTGGACAGAGAGGTGTTTGAATGTATCAGATTTTAAGATTTGGAAGTTTCAGCCACATGATTCTCATATCTGCTCTGCTTGGACCAGCAAATTGCCCGTTCTCTTGAAATTTGGCAAGTGCATCAGCTTAAAATTACAGATCCTGTAATAACTTGCTCAATCTACCCTGGGTCCCAGACTAATATAAGTCCTCTTCCTCTATAAAGTATTGTGTGTTTTCATCAAAACGGATTGAATTCATTCTGCTACACTTTTATTTCTTTTCTTTTTTTCCCTGTTATATTTCATACTTTACGAGCATTTCCCAAACGATTACGAACTGCGTGGTGTGTCCCCCACCCCCATTCATATGTTGAAGCCTTTGCTTCCAGTATGGCTGCATTTTGAGACAGGGCTTTTAGGAGGTGATTAAGGGTAAATGAGATCCTAGGGGTGGTGTCCTAATCTGATAAGATTGGTGGCCTTAGAAGAAGAGGAAGAGATCTCCCCCTGCCCCTGTCATGCTCTTTTTCTCTCTCTCTGCCACGTGAGGACACAGTGAGAGGGCCGCAGCCATGTGCAAGCCAGGGAGAAAGCCCTGACCGGAAGACACTGACCGTGCTGGTTCCCTGATCGCAGACTTCTAGCTTCCAGAACTGTGAGAAAATCACTTCTTGCTGGTTAGGTCACCCCGTCTATGGGGCTTTGTTGTGACAGCCCTAGCAGGGTAAGACACAAACCACGTTCTCTGAAAGACTTTGAATGTTAACAGGTCAATAGGAGGAACAGTGGATGGTCCTTTTTGGAGATGTTAAATGAAGTCCAATAAGATTACTTATCACATGATTTCTCAGAGCCTTTAATTTTTAATGTGCACTATGAATATCCAACAGGAGGTATTTTATGCAAGATTTTCTGAACTTATTTAACTGTGGAACACTTTTCTCAAGAAACACATTTTAATATCTTCAGTGAACCCATGTTCTACATGGCACATGTAGAAGACACATGCTTATTAATTGACAATTATTTTAAAATTGCTTTGAGATCTCTTATTCAGTTTGAGTGCGTGCTTGTACCTGTGCTTAGTCAGTCAGTCATGTCCTACTCTGTGTGATCTCATGGCCTGGTAGCCCACCAGGCTCCTCTGTCCATGAGATTTTTCAGTCAAGAACACTGGAGTGGTTTGCCATTTTCTCCTCCAGGGACTCTTCCCAGCCGAGGGATCAAACCCACATCTCTTGTGTCTCCTGCGTTGGCAGGCAGATTCTTTACCACTGTACCTCTTGGGATGCCCCTGTTGGATTGTACACTTTATTTATCTATTTTTGGCTGTGTTGGGTCTTTATTTCTCTGTGGATTTTTTCGCTAGTTGCAGTGAGCAAGGGCTATCCTCTGTCTGGGGTGTGTGGACTCCTCATTGTGGTGTCTTCTCTTGTTGCAGAGCACATGCTCTTGGCACGTGAGCTTCAGTAGCTGCAGCTCCCAGGCTCTAGAGTACAGGCTCGGTACTTGTGGCACCCGGGCTTAGTTGCTCTGTAGCATGTGGGATGTAGATTCTTCCTAGACCAGGGATTGAACCCATGTCTCCTGCATTGGCAGGTGATTTCTTTACCACTGAGCCACCAGGGAAGCCCTATTTATTTATTTAAGTTTTCAGTCCACAAAAAATTAACCAGGACAGTGTTAAGCTCTGTCCTAGTTGATTTCCCAACTCTATGTCACTTAAGAACATAGAGTTCTTAAGCCTAAGAACCCATGATCACCATTTTACAGGTGATAAAACTAAGGCTAGGTCATGGGGTCAGAATAATGATTAGCAGAAAATATGAGTTGGTCTTCTGTTAAAGTTGATGCTTTTGCATTTTTCCCATCATCTCCTGCTCCCGCCTCAGCCCCATTCCCACAGATAGAGATACTGAAACTCAGAGAGCACGTAGCTAAATTTAAGTGATGGTCTTGGTTTTAAAGCCTGGTTTAGGTGACTTTAAAGCCTGTTCTGTTTGCACTAGAACTTGTATATTCTAGGCCAGGGGTTTTCATGAGCAAAGCCATGGACATGGAAAGGTAAGAGGGTACATTTAAGGGCTAACCATTTGTCTGAAACATATTTTGTGGAGGGAAGAATGGTGGCAGGGGAAGATGGAAAGCTTATGTTTGAGATAGATTGTGAAAAATTTGAGTATCATTCATATTAGTTAACTTTGGCTGCAGCAACAAACAAACCCCAAAGTGCAGTGATGTACTGCACGAGATACTCACTTACTGCTCATGTTATCATGAGGGCTGCAAATTGTCTGTGGTTCTGCTGGGCTCAACTTGGTGTTGCTTCTCTTATTTTGACTCCATTCCACGTGTCTTCTCATTTCCAGACCCAAGTTAAAGGAAGATGGGTGTAGGGGCTTAAAGTGACAGGCGATGCCTCTTAAACTGTTGGGAACTGGCACACTGTCTCTTCCACCCACATTCCAGTGGTCAAAGCAAGTCACCTGACCAAGTTGCAGGTAGAGCGGTGTATTTTGCATATTCTATTTCTTGACACTGTGGAATCACATGGCAAAGGGTGTGGATAGGTAGGCTGCTGCTTCTTCTTTTTTTTTTTTTTTAAATAGGGAACGAGGGAGAAATTGGAACAATAATCCACCCTATCCCACCGTGTAGTTTTCAGACCTCTTCAGAATGAAGCCTTAATCTGAAATCTTAACTCTGTTGGTGGTAGACAGCTCTTCACACACTTGCTGGGAAGCTGAAATCATTCTTCTTGGTCCAGAAGAGTGAGTGTGAGCTGTATGTAGAATAGAGTGCTATGTTGTATAGACAGATTGTTTCTCATCCCAGATGACAGTGGGGAGGCAAAGTCTTGTGGCAAGATGTGACTCCCTGTCCCTTCATCACCTTGTCATCTCCCCATTCTCATCCTGGTGTGAAAATAGGCTGTTTTCAAAACCTATCAGAGTTATGCCATGATCTTCTCTCAGTGTTAGAGAGGAATTAGATTGTTTCATAGGAACTCCAGTCTGAAGAATGTATGTCCAGCCTCACCTTACTGGGAAGGGTAGGTCAGGAATTTACCTGTCTGGGTTTGGACAGGATAGCAACAGAATGAACCAGGACTTTGGGTTTGAAGCTGGGGGGTTGAAAAGGAAGGAGACCAAGAGAGGCGATTTCTGGATATCCGTGTGAGATGGACATAGTAAGAACAGAAAATAAAATGATTACATCATCATATGGATTCTGAGTTCACAAACCATCCAAGAATAGGATGGTTTCTTTCAGCATTGCATGCCCTTTAAGACATCATGCTTTAAAATGTCAAGATTATGATATCTAGATTATTGACCGTGGACTCTTACAGGAAAGAGACAAAGGGAAAAGGTGCCTAGGTGCTCGTTTTAGAATGTTCAAGGTGGTGAAAATTTGCACCAGTCTGGACCAGTGATTAGGAACTTCTGGAACAGGCAGTCTCCAAATTTAAAAACCCTGCTTTTAAAGGTATGACTGCCAGGGTTTTTAGCCTTTTGATGCCAATCCATTCTGTGCTTCCACATGTTTCCACTGAGACCCCAAGAACTGAGGTTTAAATAGCCTTTTTGTGTTAGTGTCTTCTGTTGCCTAAGATCACTGGGGACTCTTTCCCATTGTTAGTTAAAAGCTTCATAACTGTGTTCTGTTACAATATAATTAAATACTTGATTAATTGCTTCAGCTCTATTCCGTAGAGTATGCAGTTTTCCTGAATCAAAGAGTTTGTCTCAGAACGGTGTCAAAAAGAACATGAAGATTTAAGGTTCATTCAAGCATCAACTCTGCAGGTGCCCTGACTCTTGAGGCTGCTGAATGGTGGGATTAAACAAACATTTAAAGGGGGGGGGGACTGCTAATGCTGCTGAGCTGCTGAACAAGAATGTTCATCAGTTCAGTTCAGTTCAGTCGCTCAGTCGTGTCCTACTCTTTGTGACCCCATGAATCACAGCATGCCAGGCCTCCCTGTCCATCACCAACTCCTGGAGTTCACTCAGACTCACGTCCATCAAGTCCGTGATGCCATCCAGCCATCTCATCCTCAGTCGTCCCCTTCTCCTCCTGCCCCCAATCTCTCCCAGCATCAGAGTCTTTTCAATGAGTCAACTCTTTGCATGAGGTGGCCAAAGTACTGGAGTTTCAGCTTTAGAATCATTCCTTCCAAAGAAATCCCAGGGCTGATCTCCTTCAGAACGGACTGGTTGGATCTCCTTGCAGTCCAAGGGACTCTCAAGAGTCTTCTCCAACACCACAGTTCAAAAGCATCAATTTTTCGACGCTCAGCTTTCTTCACAGTCCAGATCTCACATCTATACATGACCACTGGAAAAACCATACCCTTGACTAGACGGACCTTTGTTGGCAAAGTAATGTCTCTGCTTTTGAACATGCTATCTAGGTTGGTCATACTTTCCTTCCAAGGAGTAAGCATCTTTTAATTTCATGGCTGCAGTCACTATCTGCAGTGATTTTTGAGCCCCCCAAAATAAAGTCTGACACTGTTTCCACCGTTTCCCCATCTATTTCCCATGAAGTATGGGGCCAGATGCCATGATCTTCGTTTTCTGAATATTCGTAAAATGTGTTAAATGTAGAAGAATACAGGGTTACATTTTTATATCTGTCATATGTCCTTTGGCTTCTGTTTTTGATTTTCCATATTAATTGAGGAAAAAGGTTTCACCTGTATGAGAGAGGTCAAGGGGTTGAATGAACTTGGATGTGGAGAAAGCCTTTTCTCACTTACCAAGCAGTCACTAATTAATCACTTTTTGAGAAACAGACACACAGAGGAATAAGATTGCTTTTAAGATGCTTGAAGGTATGGACCTTCAAGCTAGCAGGTATGGACCTTTGTAAAATATACCCCAATATAGATAATACTAATAAAAACAAAAATAGAGGCAGTGTGGTTAATATGGTAGGACAAAGCAGAGTAGGAAAGAAAAGAGTCAGAAAAAAATTACTAAAAATCGATCTTTAAAGGAGAACTAAAAGAACAGGGAAAATGAGAAAAAGGAAAGGTGTGTATAATTCAAAATCATCTTTATTAAAATTTTATTATTATTTTTTGGTCACGTGGCATGTGGGATCTTAGTTCCCTGACCAGGGATCAAACCTGCATTCCTTGCATTGAAAGTGCAAAGTCTTAACCACTGAACTACCAGGGAAGTCCCCTCAATGTCAATCTTAAATGCATGTCATTGTGACTGACTTTGGCATTAGTACTGAAGGAAAGTGCCACCTAAGAGAACACCTGGGTTGGAGTAACTGTTCTGCTTTAATTTCTGCTCTATGTGAACTTCAATGTCTTCATCCATAAAACCGTGACAGGGACAAATAAAATAAATCTGTGATTTCTTCCATAGTGTGGATTTGCTTCCAGAAAGCAGCTGCTCAAGGGAGATGTCTTTCCCTTGCATCTTAGCCAAGACCATGTGACTAGTTCTGGCCAATAGAATATGAGTAGAATTGTAGCGCCTCGCTTCTGAAGAGGTGGAGTATCTGATGCATTTACCTTCCAGGCTCTTTCTTCTTCCTGTGTTGATGTTGATGATGATGACATCACAAGGGCGTCTCTGAAAGCTTTTCGTTTGCATTTGATTCAACATCAGCCAAAAATAAATGGTTTTGAGTTACTGAACCTTTTGAATTGCAGCAATTAGTCTACCATGAGTAGTACAAGAAGGCAAATAGCCACGCTACCTTTCACATAGTTGTTGAGCGTCTCAAAACTGACAGCAGATGTAGAGAAACATTAGGGATTATTACTGGAAAGAAAGTAAAAACGTACCTATTGAATATTAGTGAATTTTATAAGAAATGCAGTTAACTCAGTTTAAAGCATGTTTAAAATGATTACTGTGGTAGTACTATATGCCGGGTAAGAGCATCTTTAGGTCTCAACTGAAAGCCTTTTGTTTTGAGTGCTACCCAATGCTATAAAATAAGAGTTTACTGAAATACTCTGAACATAAACTTGAGGTTCATCATTATGACATCTGATCTATATTATTTTGTTTTGTAATGAAATGTGAGTTAACTGTCTCAAGGGAGATAGAACTTAGGTTGGAAATAATTAAGAATAGGATTTAGATGGGAAAATGATGACTTGGTCAGAAGTGTTTCAGTTACAAGTGATAGAAATTTAACTTGAGTTCGCTTGAGCCAAAGGGGGTCTTTACTGCAGTACCATGAGGATGCAGCTGAGCCTCAGTGAGGTTCTTTTTGCTGCTCAGCTTCTTCCTTTTCCTGTGTGCTGCTTCCTGTTCCTACTGGGCATTGATTTTTCTTTTCATGGCTTCTAACAACTCCCTGGTTCCCATCTAAACTGTCAGCCAGCAAGGCAGGAACTACCTACAAGCTGTTTTATTTCAGGTCCTAACATTTCAGGGTAGTGGGTTACTGTGTTATTGAGTTATGTGTTGGTGGGATGAAGTCACTAACAGTCTGTGCCTGAAGCAAGAATTTATTAGAAAGGAATCATATATACATTTAACAGCCAAGAAAATTTTTAGTGCCAAAGTTATTGATTAGTTACTGTAAAGATGCTTTTCTAGACTCTTAGGAAATTCAGTGGTGAACAGACATGTACTCTGGTTTCTGTGAACTTACAATGAAATGTGAACATAAGACTAACAGGTTGAAAACTTTTATTAAGGTTTTAATGTCATTTGAATTGTGCAAGGAAGAGTTTTATTTACCTTTCCTTAACGTATGTAATTTCTCCTATGGTGAAAAGTCTTGAGTCTTAGACAGTGTGCAGACTGTGGCTTATATATTTTGGGAGTCTTAACAACTTTAAGATTCTAAAAAATGCTTCTCAGTTTAGTAATCTCATATTACCAATTTCAGCCACATTTTGTAAAAATGTATATGAGGTTTCTTTTAAATTAAGTTTTTTTTTTAATCTTCACTGCTGAAATCACAAAAAGGGAACCTGTGTCATGACAACAAAAACTTATCATAAAAGATAATAATGTTTGACTTTGATTGTCTTCCTTAAAATGTTGATACAGATTTAACTGCATTTTTCCTAAAGGATTCTAAAGTCAACATTTGCATGGTCAGAATTTGAGTAAATTTGCCTATATTCTGAAACATTTGATTAATGAATCTTGAATCTCATCCTTTGTTATCTTAGTCTCATCATTCATTATTATTCTTATCAAAAATGTAAGACCACCTAGATTTGGGGTGAGATGAAGAGGGATTGTGTTTTAGAAGCTAAGACTCATAAGAATTTGTTTTCAAGGAACACTCCTGAGAGCATCTCAGGTGATGGCGGTGGGTATGCTTAGATTCAATCTGTTTAGGGCATAAACACAGATGATGCTTTGAAATGTTTCTCAAGGATTCTTTCCATGAATTGGGAATGATGCCACATTCCAGGATGATCTCTTAATCATTCCAAGTATAGGTGCTATTTTTTTTTCCACCAAAGCTATCAATAGAAAGGAAATAGAGGTAAGACAACCCTGAATATTCATTGGAAGGACTGATGCTGAAGCTGAAGCTCCAATACTTTGGTTACCTGATGCAAAGATCTGACTCACTAGAAAAGACATTCATACCGGGAAAGATTGAGGGAAGGAAGAGAAGGGGCAGCAGGAGATGAGATGGTTGGCTGTCCTCACTGACTCAATGGACATGAGTTTGAATAGACTCAGGGAGATAGTGAAGACCAAGGAAGCCTGGTATGCTGCAGTTCATGGGGTCACAAAGAGTCAGACACAACTTAGTGACTGAACAACAGCAACAAGACAAGAATCAGTTCAGTTCAGTCTCTCAGTCATCCAACCATCTCATCCTCTGTCGTCCCCTTCTCCTGCCTTCAATCTTTCCCAGCATCAGGGTCTTTTCAAATGAGTCAGTTCTTCGCATCAGGTGGCCAAATATGTTGAACTTGCTTCTTCTCTCTCTGAACAACCAAGCTGCACACTCTGGGGCTTCCTGGATATGTAATTAGGACTTGTGGGATGTGATTTGAGAATCTTCAAAGGGATTTCCCGTCCTGAGTGTGTGCCATGCATGTTTGCCCAAAGTCTTCACCATGGAATTCATGCTGGATGGTTATATCACTGTCCAGCTGGAACTCTTCCTTTGACCCGGGAGGCCAGCAGGATTGAACAAATCTAGAGAGGCATATAGTGAAAGTGAAGTTGCTCAGTTGTGTCCGACTCTTTGTGACCCCATGGACTGTAGCCTACCAGGCTCCTCTGTCCATGGGATTTTCCAGGCAATTGTACTGGAGTGGATTGCCATTTCCTTCTCCAGGGGATCTTCCCGACCCAGGAATCGAACCTGGGTCTCCGGCATTGTAGACAGATGCTTAACCGTCTGAGCCACCAGGGAAGTAGAGAGGCATATAAATTGAGTTCAATACCATATATTTATAATTTGTGCTGTTGTACAAAAGGTGGTATATGTCCTATGAAAATCTACAAAAATGAAGTAATACTGTGCTTACTTGTTTGTATTTTAATTAGAAATATAATTACAATGTATTTTACTATTTTAATAACTCTCCTATTGTTGAAGATTTAGGCTGCTTCTAAAATTTTACTCATTTATACTATATAGCTATATACTTTTTATAGCTAAATCTTTATTCATTTTTTATTATAATTGAGGATTTTTCCTAAACATGTAACTAATGGGCCAAGGGACACATCTTAACCTATTTTTTGGCCCCACCACACGGCATGTGAGATCTTAGTTCCCCAACTAGGGATCGGACCTGCTTCCCCTGCAGTGGAAGTGCAGAGTTTTAACTACTAGACTGCTGCCTATGTGCTGCTCAGCTGCCTTCTAGGAAGAGTGCATGAATGTTTACACTCCTAAATTGCCCTCCAGAAGTGCACAGAGCCTAATTATCAACAGCTTTTCTGAAAAATTCAATGCTCAGTTGTGTCCAACTCTTTGTGACCACATGGATTAAACAGTCCATGGAATTCTCCAGGCGAGAATACTGGAGTGGGTAGCCATTTCCTTCTCCAGGGAATCTTCCCAACCCAAGGATTGAACCCAGGTCTCCCACATTGCAGGCGGATTCTTTACCAGCTGGGCCACCACTGAAGCCTCAATATTAAATTCATTTTTAAAATATTGATCATTTCATAGCTGAAACTTTCTGTAATATTTTTGTTTAATTTGTATTTTTACTATTAATGAAGTTAAACATTTTCAAATTTATTAAACATTTTTTGTTTACTAGGTATATATTCTTTGCCCATTTTAGGATGCTTACAGTATTTTTTCGTATTGATTTGTAAAGGCTACTTGTTAAGGATAATAGTTTACTATCTTACATATTGAAAATATTATACTTTTTCCTCATTTGAAACTATCTTTCACATTTTATAGCATGAATTTTACCTAAAGCTTATAAATATTTAGTTTTTATATGGTCAGATATATTCCTCTTGGATTTCTTTCATGATTTCCCTCTTTGGTGTGATGTTAAGAAAGATTTTTGAACTGCCAGATTTATGTCTGTGTATACATATATATTTTTTTTTCTAGTGCATTCATAGTTGTAGTTCATTTTATCATTTTGAGGATATTTTATTTTCTTCTGATCCTTATTATTGTTGAGAAATCAGCTATAAATCTTATTAGGGTTTTTTTTGAAGGTAATATATGTTACTGTCTCAGGAGTCTCTGAAGATTTTCTCCTTGTCTTTAGGTTTTAGTCATTTTGCTATGATATGTCCGGTAGTTTACCATGATAAATGTCTTTGTATTTATTTTCCTTGTGAATCTGTCTTGATATCTTTGATAGGAACAACTGATAAGGTATTCACAGCCCAAGTCTCTTCTAGTCAAGCCCTTTCTTTGTGCATTAATATAGGGTAATCCTTCTCAGACTATCATGGGGCTGGATGAAAGGACTTTTGAAAACGGAGAGCAAATAAGTTCACTTCTACAGTGAAGTGAAGTGAAAGTTGTGTAGTTGTGTCCAACTCTTTGGAACCCCATGGACTATACAGTCCATGGAATTCTCCAGGTCAGAATACTGGAGTTTGTAGCCTTTCCCTTCTCTGGGGGATCTTCCCAACCCAGGGATCAAACCAAGTTCTCCCTCATTTCAAGCAGATTCTATACCAGCTGAGCCACAAGGGAAGCCTAAATGTGAGTCTGGACTGTGTGTAAATGATGTCCTGTGTTTATGCTGGGATTGGGGGCAGTGTAAGAGAGAAAGGAAGAAGCTGCTGTTTTAGCTGGAAGACGTTTCACTTAGAATTCTTTGAGTTACCAAGATCCACACTAACCTATAGAAAAGGGAATCTGTTGGCTCTTATAACGTAAAACTAAGTTGTAGTGTTAGCTTCAGGCTCAGCTCAATACAGGAACCCAAATTATGGAATCAGGTCCTGGATTCTTTTTTGAAGTCTCCCACCTACTCTTCTTCTCTCAATTAGTCTCAGGTTTTCTCTTATGTTGAAAATACTGGCTCTACCAATTCTGACCCAGGTCTTTTCAGATTCAAGTGTCAGGAGAAAAAGCACTTTCCCTGGTTTCAGAGTTGTAGCAGAACCATGTCTTACGTGCTCTGATTTGATCCTTGAGCAATGACTACAGCCAGGGAAAGGAAATGCCCCGAATGACTGGACCAATGTCAGGTGGCCCCTCCATCCTAGGCTGAGGAGAAGAGTCAAGTCAATTCGACCTGCATTTGTTGATATTGGGGGAATGGGTCATTTGCCAGATGAAAATTGGGGTTCAGTGGTGACCTAGTATCCATTTCCTTTTCCTTTGACCACCTGAAACTGAAATTGGTTGATTCTAAATTTTCACTCTCTTACAACTGAGATCATTATCTTTTAAGTTTTCGTAAGTAACTATCTTGGAGTGTTATATGCTCCTGAAATGCCTGTATGTACTCATGGCCTACATCATTTTTGCAGTTTCTCATTCAAATAATCTGCAATCATCTTATAACTAGAGGGAACTTCAGGGGTTCTGGATCCTGGTGTACGTTAGAAATAACTGGAGAGCATTTAAGACAAGGGTCCTGGCTTTTCCCTAGAGATTCTGATGTATCTCATCTGATGACTCCAATGTGGAGCTAGGATGAGCATTGTAGGTTAGAAAATTCTGGAGCAGATAAACTAGATAAACTAGATTGTGTTAGGAGTTACGTTTTAGGCTCTCAACTGTTTGAAAGTTAATTTCCTTTAGCCACCAAGTACTGACATCCTTTATTTCAACATTGATTTTGACTTAAAGCTCATTGTAGAGGGAGTGATGGGAATAAAGGTGGGAAAGCCGGGAGAGTGAATGTCTGCAAGTGAGGTGCTTTTCCTTGAAGATCTTTGTGAACCCACAATAAAAATAACCCACTGAAAATCTACTTGAATTTCCAAAGCACTTATGGGCTAGTATCTAAGCAAAGGGCACATGGGGGACATTTTCCCTTTGATGCTCAGCTGCCTGCCATTAACTGTATCTAGCTGGTGGACATCAAAAGATAATAGCACTTGTGTGTATATCCAGCTGCCCCATGTTATGGACATTAGTTTTAACTGGTTTCCTTGCAAGGCCTATTTTTAATTCTCTAAAAGTGGCTGAGAGAAGAGGTATTGAGCATTTCAAATAAGCACACCCACTTAGAAAAATGGTCACCCAGCCAAACCTGGCTAGTGTCTACTTTGTTGCCACATTGGGTGTAGGCATGATAGGCTCTCAATGTTTTCAAACATTTGAACATGGTTTTCAAATGATAATAGATGCAAAATTTAAAAATCAAGTTCTCTCTCTCTCTCTCTCTCTGTTTTTCCTCTGCCTTAAATTTTATAGCCAGTACATAATAAGGGTGAGTCTTTCCATGAATTCTCAGATGCCAACATCTAGAAGGCTATGACTGGCCCCAATAAGTTTGTTTTGTAAGAATCATCCCCTTAATTTTTTTGCCTTGAAAATGTTGAATGGGCAAGAAATGGTATAAAATAACAGCCATGCCACATAAATTAACATTGTTGTTAATGTTTGTGATCCCCTGGAAAGAGCTCTCTTTCGGGTTGATGCAAACTGCGCGAGAGTTTTCACTGCCTGTTGCCTGGAGTGTGACTGGATTTGGACCATGAACTCATCTTCACATGGTCCAGAAAAAAGAGATGGCTGCCCTGTTTGGCAGGCTTCAGATTGCCTTTTAAAGTGGAAGCAGTGACAGATTTCATTTTCTTGGGCTCCAAAATCACTGTGGATGCTGACTGCAGCCATGAAATTAAAAGAGGCTTCCTTCTTGGAAGGAAAGCTATGACCAACGTAGATAGCATGTTGAAAAGCAGAGACATTACTTTGCCAACAAAGGTCCGTCTAGTCAAAGCTATAATTTTTCCAGTAGTCATGTATGGATGTGAGAGTTGGACCATAAAGAAGACTGAGCATTAAAGAACTGATGCTTTCAAATTATGGTGTTGGATAAGATTCTTGATAGTCCCTTGGACAGCAGGGAGATCCAACCAGTAAATCCTAAAGGAAATCAACTCTGAATATTCATTGGAAGCACTGATGCTGAAACTCCAATACTTTGGCCACCTGATGCGAAGAGCCAACTCATTGGAAAAGACCCTGTTGCTGGGAAAGATTAAGGGCAAAAGGAGAAAGGGGCAGTAGAGGATGAGATGGTTGGATGGAATCACTGACTGAATGGACATGAATCTGAGCAAACTCCAGGAGATGGTGAAGGACAGGGAAGCCTGCCATGCTACCGTCCATGGGGTCGCAAAGAGTGGGACATGACTTAGTGAATGAATAACAGCATCAGAATTTGCTTTCTATCTCAGGGTTGGGCTCTGGCCTTGGTCTTGAGTGATAGGGTAAAGTCCTATCTGTTTTCACTTTGGTGACCTTTGACAGCTCCCTAAGGTCAGCACTCACCCAGCCCTGTTTGTCCAGTACTCACTCATGAAACTTTGCTGGCTGTTTATGACAGTGAAGAAATTGCTGCAGGTCGGAATAATCACTGCAGGTCCAATACTCTGTGAAAGACTCCACTTTATCTCCCTAAAGAAGTCCAGGGCCAAAAGACACAGAGAGACCAAGAAAACCCCACTGCCACTTCTGAAGAGCATGGGGCAGATACAAGGTGCTGGGAGCAAAAGCAGGGTACTGTGCCAGCCCGCTGCTCTCAACACCACATAAAACGTGGGCTAACCACCTAAGCCACTTCTCTGGCCTGACCCCTGGACACACCCTTACCCTCATCCTGTATAAAGAACAAGCTTGCCCCTCACCTCAGGGAGTGAGCAAGCAAGGGAACTTGTTGTTTGTTCTCATCCCCTCTGGGCTGCAGCAGGAGCCCCAGTAAAGTCTTGCCTGGGGAAAAAAAAGAAAGGACTTGGTTGGGCACATTGGTTGAGAAGCTTGCCTTCCCTTCTCCCAGCTGCAGAGCATCAACTCCTTCTTGGGCTTACTGCACTAAGCTCTTTAGTGATGGGCCACAGCTCTTGGCAAGAAGAATTCATTTTCACCTCCTGCACTTGCAGATTGTCCAGAGTGGTCACCTCTGCTGTCCCTGGCATGATGGCGGTAGTCCTGATGCTGAGGAGTTGCCTGCTGCTGCACTGCCCTCATCTCCCCTTCCACCTTAATTTTTGTGTATTAATTTTTGGCCAGACAATAGAGGACAGACTACCTGCAACCTGCCGGTTCTTCATACCTGGGGATTGAGATAGAGGAGGACTGATGGGAGCTCATCAGCTCTAGCACCCTTCATCCAGCTCCTCTGTTTTCAGCCTTGCTCATAGTCAAGACTGTCTTTCTTACTTTGTCCCAGAGCCTCTCTCATACTGTACTCTATTTGCAGTGATTTGCACTGTATCTCCTTATGGTAGATTCTGGACCATGGACTGAACAGAAGCAGAAGATATTAAGAAGAGGTGGCAAGAATACATGGAAGAACTGTACAAAAAAGATCTTCATGACCCAGATAATCATGATGATGTGATCACTAATCTAGAGCCAGACATCTTGGAATGTGAAGTCAAGTGGGCCTTAGAAAGCATCACTATGAACAAAGCTAGTGGAGGTAATGGAATTCCAGTTGAGCTGTTTCAAATCCTGAAAGATGATGCTGTGAAAGTGCTTCACTCAATATGCCAGCAAATTTGGAAAACTCAGCAATGGCCACAGGACTGGAAATGGTCAGTTTTCATTCCAATTCCAAAGAAAGGTAATGCCAAAGAGTGCTCAAACCACCGCACAATTGCACTCATCTCACATGCTAGTAAAGTAATGCTCAAAATTCTCCAAGCCAGACTTCAGCAATAAGTGAACCGTGAACTCCCTGATGTTCAAGCTGGTTTTAGAAAAGGCAGAAAAGGTGAAAGGTGAAGTTGCTCAGTCGTGTCTGACTCTTTGTGACCCTGTGGACTGTAACCTACCAGGCTTCTCCATCCATGGGATTCTCCAGGTAATAGTACTGGAGTGGATTGCCATTTCCTTCTCCAGGGGATGTTCCTGATCCAGGGATCGAACCCGGGTCTCCCACATTGGAGGCAGACGCTTTAACCTCTGAGCCACCAGGGAAGTACAGAAAAGGCAGAGGAACCAGAGATCAAATTGCCAACATCTGCTGGATCATGGAAAAAGCAAGAGAGTTCCAGAAAAACATCTATTTCTGCTTTATTGACTATGCCAAAGCCTTTGACTGTGTGGATCACAATAAACTGTGGAAAATTCTGAAAGAGACCACCAGACCACCTGACCTGCCTCTTGAGAAATCTGTATGCCGATCAGGAAGCAACAGTTAGAAGTGGACATGGAACAACAGACTGGTTCCAAATAGGAAAAGGAGTACGTCAAGGCTGTATATTGTCACCCTGCTTATTTAACTTATATGCAGAGTACATCATGAGAAACTCTGGACTGGAAGAAACGCAAGCTAGAATCAAGATTGCCGGGAGAAATATCAATAACCTCAGATACGCAGATGACACCACCCTTATGGCAGAAAGTGAAGAGGAGCTAAAAAGCCTCTTGATGAAAGTGAAAGAGGAAAGCAAAAAAGTTGGCTTAAAGCTCAACATTCAGAAAACGAAGATCATGGCATCCGGTCCCATCACTTCATGGGTAGATGGGGAAACAGTGGAAACAGTGTCAGACTTTATTTTGGGGGCTCAAAAATCACTGCAGATGGTGACTGCAGCCATGAAATTAAAAGACGCTTACTCCTTGAAAGAAAAGTTATGACCAACCTAGATAGCATATTCAAAAGCAGAGACATTACTTTGCCAACTAAGGTCCATCTAGTCAAGGCTATGGTTTTTCCTGTGGTCATATATGGATGTGAGAGTTGGACTGTGAAAAAGGCTGAGCACCGAAGAATTGATGCTTTTGAACTGTGGTGTTAGAGAAGCCTCTTGAGAGTCCCTTGGACTGCAAGGAGATCCAACCAGTCCATTCTGAAGGAGATCAGCCCTGGGATTTCTTTGGAAGGAATGATGCTAAAGCTGAAACTCCAGTACTTTGGCCACCTCATACAAAGAATTGACTCATTGGAAAAGACGCTGATGCTGGGAGGGATTGGGGGCAAGAAGAGAAGGGGACGACAGAGGATGAGATGGCTGGATGGCATCACGGACTTGATGAACGTGAGTCTGAGTGAACTCCAGGAGTCGGTGATGGACAGGGAGGCCTGGCGTGCTGCAATTCATGGGGTCGGAAAGAGTCGGACACGACTGAGCAACTGAACTGAACTGGACCATGGATTATTCTACTGTTTTATCTATCCTTATGCTTCTAGAGCTTTCCAGTTGCAGAAGTCTGAGGCACTGCCCTCTTCTCCCTTCTCTCTGTTCATGTGGTTGTATTCCTTTGTACTGATAGACTCTTTCTGGGTAGGCTTTTGATGGAAAGGGAGGTGAATCACTGATTGGCCATCTTGTACCTGAAACTCTTCTGCTCTTTTTTTTTTTTTAAACTATATCGTGTGTCATTTAATTGTTCATCTTCTCATTTAATGAAGCATACTTTAATAGTTGATTTGGGAAGTAAATTTATCCAAATCTCTTGGCTTTATATATAGGGATATTGGATGAGCAAAGGCATAATTCTTGGAGAGAGAAAAAAAGAAAACTTAACATTGTTTCTATTGCCAAAATCTCCTATGAGACCTTAGAAAATAATTTAAAAACCAAATAGGTGAAAGGTTTCACAGTGTATTTTATAACATATTATTAGAATGATAAATGACTGTAGAATTAAAAGAACGAAGCTTTTTGCCAGACTGTAGGACATTTGCCTAAGAATAAATTACTTTGGAGCTGTATTAACTCTCTTAATATTTGTTACTAGTTTTCACCTAGGACATGATGCCAAGCAGTTCTGAAAGTATGACTTATTACCCACAGCTCATACAATTCTATCTTTTTTTGTTTAATTAAATATGTCTCTCATCTCTATACCAAGAGGAATAAAACTTGATTGCTATGTATTTAGTCCATTCTAGCTTATTTTTCTGATACTTTAAAAAAATCCACTCTATGCCATATGCTATGCACCAGAATGGCTGTAAATAATCATAAAATTAAATGCCAGAATTTACCACTACATGTGGTTTCTCATTAAGGTTTGATGTGGCTTCTCTAAACTGAAAATGGGTGAAGGGTTGATTTCTCATCTTATCAAGCTGTTTTCTGAGCTTTCTTACTGGCCCACCTACCTGGATATATAATTAACTTCAACTCTCAAAGGCTTCTGGTAGACTTGGGCTGTATCTTTGAGAAAATAAGAAGTTATTCTCTGAAACACATATGTGCTGTAGGAATAGCAACTCCAAAGTATCTTCAGTGGCTGTTCCCTAATATGATGTTGACCATATGTTCCGGATACTCCCTAGCAATCCTGTGTCATGTATCCTGATTCAGGGCTTGGAAAATACAACCAATACCATATGTAACCCTTACTAAGTAGGGAGAATAGATCAGACTGCTACTGCTAATGAGCTAAATGTTATTTTAGGATGAATCCCAAACTAACCCAGACTGTATCAGTCATTATTTTAGATCATGCCTTTAATTTTCCTTTTAAAATATTGTATTCTATAAAATTAGAAATTTCCATATAGAGAAGACCATGGTCTTATGGTAACAAATCCATTTAGATGGGAGATTATATAGATTAAAATTAATGTGGATTGGACTGTATTTTTGGATCTGTTGCTTTGATGATCTTTCAATTTTATTGCACCCTGGAGAATTAGGGATTTCTGTATGGAGAGGACGATGGTCCTATGTTCACAAATCCATTTAAAGATTATATGAATTAAAATTAAGCTTTTCTGTGTATATTTTGTTGTGCTATCATGGTAACAAGTGAAGATCTGTTCCACTGAATAGTGTATTAATATTTCCACCTCCAAATGGATTTAGATGCAGTAGGTTACTCATAAAAATAGGGATGATCATTTCAAAGCAAGAATTTTTGAATCCCATTTGCCGTGCAATGTACTATCCTGGGGATGAGGGTGCCCAGAAATAACTGTCTTGGCTTTTATCCTGAAGCAGATCAAATTCAAGTGGTTTGAGAAGAGGGCAACTTTTGGTTAAGTGCTTGGAGTTAGACATATGTGGCCTTGTCACTCCTTAGCTATGTGACTTGAGCAAGTTCAATAGCTTCCCTTGAGCCTCAGTTTCTCATTAGTAAACTGGGGGAAATGAAAAGTAAACTGCCTATAGGCAGTCGTATATAGGTTAAATGAAGTGATAGTAGTGAAGTGCTGGGTGCAATTTCTGGCCCGGAGTAATTCAACAAGTGTTGGCCAAAGTAACCAGTATTGTCATAATTGTCATAATAATGTAGTTCCTGTTAAAATTGATCAGTGATGTTTGTCAGCATCAGGCAGCGCTTCCATTCAGCAGAAGGAATCAGTTCAGTTCAGTCACTCAGTTGTGTCCGACTCTTTGTGACCCCATGGCCTACAGCACGCGAGGCCTCCCTGTCCATCACCAATGCCCAAAGTTTACTCAAACTCATGTTCATTGAGTCGGTGATGCCATCCAACCATCTCATTCTCTGTCATCCCCTTCTCCTCTGGCCTTCAATCTTTCCCAGCATCAGCGTCTTTTCCAGTGAGTCAGTTCTTCACATCAGGTGGCCAAAGTATTGGAGTTTTAGCTTCAGCATCAGTCCTTCCAATGAATATTCAGGACTGATTTCCTTTAGGATGAATTGGTTGGATCTCCTTGCAGTCCAAGGGACTCTCAAGCGTCTTCTCCAACACTACAGTTCAAAAGCATCAATTCTTTGGCACTCAGCTTTCTTTAGAGTCCAGCTCTCACATCCATACATGACTACTGGAAAAACCATAGCTTTGACTATATGGACCTTTGTTGGCAAAGTAATGTCTCTGCTTTTTAATATGGTGTCTAGGTTGGTCGTAATTTTTCTTCCAAGGAGCAAGCGTCTTTTGATTCCGTGGCTGCAGTCACCATCTGCAGTGATTTTAGAGCCCACCCCCCACCCCAAACTGTTTCCACTGTTTCCCCATCTATTTGCCATGAAGTGATAGGAACAGAATGATCAGTGACATTTGTCAGCATCAGGCTATGCTTCCATTCAGCAGAAGGAATAGGATGTATTTGCCTTGGTTTTCTCAATATTTTCTCCCTTTCCTGGTAGCTCAGATGGTAAAGCATCTGTCTACAATGGGGGAGACCCAGGTTCGATCCCTGGGTTGGAAAGATCCCCTGGAGAAGGAAATGGCAACCTACTCCAGTATTCTTGCCTGGAAAATCCCATGGACCGAGGAGCTTGGTAGGCTACAGTCCATGGGGCCGCAGAGAATCAGACACACTGAGCAACTTCACTTTCTCAGTATTACAGTGGGATGGGAATAGAGTTGAGGGGTGACTAGAATAGCACAGTATTGTGTGTCTTTGCTCCCTAATGGGTGACATCACTAATTCTTAAAAAAAAATGTTTACTTATTTGGCTGTGCTGGGTTTTAGTTGCAGCTTGCAGCATCTTCAATCTTTGCAGCATGCAAGGTCTTTAGTTGCAGTATGTGGGATCTAGTGCTCTGGCCAGGGATCGAACCTGGGCCCCCTGCATTGGGAGCATGGAGTCTCGGCTACTGGGCTACCAGGGAAGATCCGGCATCACTGATTTTTAGAAACCCTATTCCTAGGCATTTCTTTCAGTCCTATTCGCCCCACTCTGTGAAGCCCCTACTCTCTTTAATTGTCTATGCAGCTTCCTAGAATACAAATGAATTGCTCTGCTGGTCTTACCCCAGCACCAAACATTAATTCAGAGACCTGTGCCAAGAATAAGACAGAAGAACAGAAAAGACATTTTTTTATTGGATTTTAAATTTATGTATATAAGGAGCTTTGCAGTGTTATGCATTTTTATCACACTGAATGCATTGGCTTTATTGATATAGCTAACTTAAATGAAATAAGTACCCTACTGGAACATCTGGATTGCTTTGAGTGTGGACTGTCTAAGAACTATCACCACAGTGAACAATGAAGGAGAGATCTACAGGAAGTGCCAGGTGGATTAAGGGATATCCAGTCTTCCTTGAAAACATTTTATTGCTTCATCAGCAGAATCTAAGACCCAGAGTGATAATCAGGGGAAAAGATGACTCTGTACTCATTCTCTAGGTTTATTACTTCTGAGAGACTCATAAGATCTTTGCTGGGGAAGACCTCATAGACTGTGCAGTCCAGTTTTTGCAACATTTATGTGAAAACCTTTGGCAGCTTTTGTTGATATGGTGTCTTCCATAGGGCCCAAGCGTATGAGATAAACAGTAGCTAATCTGAGTGGCGGTGGCTGTGGACTCCAGGAGCCTGCCTGCTTGGTTCCCCACTTCTCCTGCTGCCTTTGCTTCCTTTGTTCTTACCACATGTTTATTTGGGATTCCCAGCTTCAGCAATACGTGCACCGTGAACTTCCAGATGTTTAAGCTGGTTTTAGAAAAGGCAGAGGAACCAGAGATATCAAATTGCCAACATCTGCTGGATCATTGAAAAAGCAAGAGAGTTCCAGAAAAACATCTATTTCTGCTTTATTGACTATGCCAAAGCCTTTGACTGTGTGGATCACAATAAACTGTGGACAATTCTGAAAGAGATGGGAATACCAGACCACCTGACCTGCCTCTTGAGAAACCTATATGCAGGTCAGGAAGCAACAGTTAGAACTGGACATGGAACAACAGACTGGTTCCAAATAGGAAAGGAGTACGTCAAGGCTGTATATTGTCACCCTGCTTATTTAACTTCTATGCAGAGTACATCATGAGAGATGCTAGGTTGGAAGAAGCACAAGCTGGAATCAAGATTGCTGGGAGAAACATCAATAACCTCAGATATGCAGATGACACCACCTTTATGGTAGAAAGTGAAGAGTAACTAAAAAGCCTCCTGATGAAAGTGAAAGAGGAGAGTGAACAAGTTGGCTTAAAGCTCAACATTCAGAAAACGAAGATCATGGCATCCAGTCCCATCACTTCATGGAAAATAGATGGGGAAAGAGTGGAAACAGTGTCAGACTTTAATTTTGGGGGGCTCCAAAATCACTGCAGATGGTGCTTGCAGCCATGAAATTAAAAGACGCTTACTCCTTGGAAGGAAAGTTATGACCAACCCAGATAGCATATTCAAAAGCAGAGACATTACTTTGCCGACTAAGGTCCATCTAGTCAAGGGTATGGTTTTCCTGTGGTCATGTATGGATGTGAGCGGTGGACTGTGAAGAAGGCTGAGCACCGAAGAATTGATGCTTTTGAACTGTGTTATTGCAGAAGACTCTTGAGAGTCCTTTGAACTGGAAGGAGATCTAACCAGACCATTCTAAAGGAGATCAGTCCTGGGTGTTCTTTGGAAGGACTGATGCTGAAGCTGAAATTCCAATACTTGGGCCACCTGATGCTAAGAGTTGACTCATTGGAACAGCCCCTGATGCTGGGAAAGATTGAGGGCAGGAGGAGAAGGGGATGACAAAGGATGAGATGGTTGGATGTCATCACCGACTCAATGGACATGAGTTTGAGTAAACTCCCGGATTTGGTGATGGACAGGGAGCCCTGGAGTGCTGGGATTCATTGGGTCGCAAAGAGTTGGACACGACTGAGTGACTGAAATGAACTGAATTGAAATTCTTAAGGACTTCCCTCATAGCTCAGATGATAAAGAATCTGCCTGCAGTGCAGGAGATCCGCATTCAATCCCTGGGTTGGGAAGATCCCCTGGGAAAAGGGAATGGCTACCCGCTCCAATATTCGTGCCTGGAGAACTCCATGGTCAGAGGAGCCTGGTGGGCTACAGCCCATGGGATTGCAAAGAGTCGGACATAACTGAGCAACTAACACTACACTACGCTAAGTTCTTAAACACCATAAACAATGATGAGCCCATTGAATCTGTTCTGTTTTAATCTATGAAGAAACTAAAAAAAGAAAATTGTACATTTAGAGTCAAGCTATTAATGTCAAAATAGGTCACAGAACACAGATCTCCTAGCCTCCAAGCCATTATTCTTCCCTTAGAGTCTATTTCCACTCCATTCCTTTAAGTGTCTCAGTAGAGAGAAATCAGCTAAGCATAATCTCTCATAAAGGATGCTATTATTACTACTGCTGCTGCTTTTACAAAACAGGAAAAGAAAAACAAATGCATCAGTGACGAGAATGTTAATATAATCTGTTTGTATAACTTGATCCTCTGTGCTTTGCACTGGGTCTGCTTTGTGCTGGGTCTTCAGTGCAGTGCACAGGACTCTCTAGTTGCAACAGGCGGGCTTTTCTCTCTAGTTGTGGAGCATGGACTCTAGAGTTTGCGAGCTCAGTAGTTGGAGCACACTGGCTTCACTCATTGCCCTATGGCATGTGGGATCTTAGTTTTCTGACCAGGGATCAAAGCCTTGTCCCCTGCACTGGAAGGTGATTCTTAACCGCTGGACCACCAAGGAAGTCCCCATAAATATACTTTAATAATTGATCAAATTCTGTTTGTATTTGAGGAGATGCCAAATACGTGTGTGTGTGTGTGTGTGTGTGTGTGTGTGTGTGTGTGTGTGTAGGAGAAACTTCTTAAGCTAATCAAAATGATTAGCTGCATATATTCTTTCAGTAGAACAGTGACATTGAATACCTTATTATAAGGGGATAACTCTGTGATTTCCTGTCTGAAGTTGATAACATGGTCCCCAAAAGAGGATGACAGAGGAAAAAATGAAACTATTTCTCTGGGTACTTATGCCTAGTATTACTGTTATGAAACGCAAGTTCACGTGCCCAAAGCACAGTGAGGCCAAACAAACTGAATCATTGGAGTTTTAAGCAGAGAAATATTTATTGCAAGGCCATGCAAGGAGATGATAGCTCAGGCCCCCAGACCTTGAACTCCTTGAAGGGTTTCAACAAAGCACTTTTAAAGGCCATGGTGTTGGAGAAGACTCTTGAGAGTCCCTTGGACTGCAAGGAGATCCAACCAATCCATTCTGAAGGAGATCAGCCCTGGGATTTCTTTGGAAGGAATGATGCTAAAGCTGAAGCTCCAGTGCTTTGGCCACCTCATGCGAAGAGTTGACTCATTGGAAAAGTCTCTGATGCTGGAAGGGACTGGGGGCAGGAGGAGAAGGGGACGACCGAGGATGAGATGGCTGGATGGCACCACTGACTCGATGGACATGAGTCTGAGTGAACTCCGGGAGATGGTGATGGACAGGGAGGCCTGGCGTGCTGTGATTCATGGGGTTGCAAAGAGTCAGACACGACTGAGCGGCTGAACTGAACTGAACTGAACTGAACTCCAATACTTTGGCCACCTGATGAGAAGAGCTGACTCATTGGAAAAGACCCTGATACTGGGAAAGCTTGAGGGCAGGAGGAGAAGGGGACGACAGAGGATGAGATGGTTGGATGGCATCACCAACTCATTGGACATGAGTTTGGGTAAACTCTGGGAGTTTGGTGATGGACAGGGAGGCCTGGTGTGATGCAGTCCATGGGGTTGCAAAGAATCCAACATGACTGAGTGACTGAAGTGAACTGAAAAGCCAGGGAAGAGGGGAGGGATGTGGTTAGTTGCTGCAAATTTGTGTCAGAATCCTTTGTTATTTGTACCTGTCCGCATAGGTTGGGTCATGATGTTCCTGTATGTCTCCAGTAAAACAAGTGTTATTCTCTGTTCAACTTTTTAATCTCTATATGCATGGACTCTTAAAGGTCAGAGCCCTGAGAATGGGCTCTCATGTATATTTCAGGCCATAGGCAACGTGCTTTTAGCAAAGGTGCAGAGCCAGAATGCATAAGCGTAGGTAACGGAGCACAAAGCTTACAGTAGAAGGAGCAGATTTAGTATGGAGTCAGAGGTGAAGAAAGGAAAGAAGAAAATAATGAATGCAATGTCTAACCTGTGTTTTTGCTTCTAGGAGTATAAATTCGCGCCATTTATGGTGTCAGTTAAAAGATTCGGGTGACTAATGAGACTTTTACACGTGTTCATCAACGTATTAGTTTTCTATTGCTGCATAGCAAATTACCAAAAATGCAGTGGCTTACAACAGCATGAATTTATCATCTCATAGTTTCCATGCCTGAAGAGTCTGTATATGAGATTTAGATGGGTCCTCTGTTTAGACTGAAATCAATGTGTTGGTTACCACATACAGTGTTCCTTGCAAGCTTTATTGTAAGATTTATTTTGGTGAAGCTGTATGATTGAGGTGTCTGCTTTCTTGCTAGTGTTGGCTGGGGACAGCTCTCAGCCCTAGACTGGCTACCTTCCTCTCATAAAATGGCAATTTTCTTTCTTTCAGGCCAGCAGAAGAATGTCCCTCTGACATTCTTTGAAAAGGTTTCCTGATTAGGATAGGCCCACCAGAATAATCACCCTTTTGGTTAGTTCAAAGTCAATTGATTCGTTACTTAGTGGTGGGTATAATATCCCATCATGTTCATAGGTTTTTTCCTGTCCATATTTAAGGGGAAGGAAGGAGTTCTTCAGGGCTTATACAACAGAGATCTGATATCTTGGAGGCCAGCTTAGAACTCTGCCTATCACATCCAAACTTTCTAATTATTGCAGGGTAAATGAGTGGTGTGTGTGTGAAGTGTGAAGTTGCTCAGTTGTGTCCAACTCTTTGCGACCCCATGGACTGTAGCCTACCAGGCTTCTCCCTCCATGGGATTCTCCAGGCAAGAGTACTGGAATGGGTTGCCATTTCCTTCTCCAGGGGATCTTCCCGACCCAGGGATCGAACCCAGGTCTCCAGCATTCCAGGCAGGTGCTTTAACCTCTGAGCCACCAGGGAAGCCAAATGAGCAGTAGGCAAAATTTTAAATTAAAGCACATTTGTCTTCAGCATTGTCTTTTTATTGTTAAGAGGATCTTATTAACCCAAAAGAATAAATTGCCAAAAGGATTTTTTTTTAAGTGAGGAAAGGTAGCTGTGAGGAAGGAGAAAGGAGAGGAAGGCCCCTTCTCAAAGTGTGAAAGACCTACTTAGAATATGAAGCTCATCCCTCAGCAGGTTTCTCGGAAACAGGCATCTCAGTACTTCAGCAGCAGCCAGTGTATTAGTGTTGAAACTGTGTTCCTGTTAATACTAGTTATAATTGTTACTATTAACATTTTTGAAAACAAACAGAAAGAAAATCCTTCCAGTGTCAAGTTTCACACTTTAACTTTTATCTATGAACACAATTCATATCTAATTGCCAACTGACAGAGATAAAACCTGAAAAACACTAACTTTATGACTAAACACTGTGGGAACTTTAGTTGTAGCACATGAACTCTTAGTTTAGGCATGGAGGATCTAGTTCCCCAACCAGGGATAGAACTTGGGCCCTGTGCATTGTGAGTGTGAAGTCTTAGCCACTGGACCACCAGTGAGGTCCCCAAAAATGTCAAGTTTATTTGAGCACAAATTTATTTGAATCAGGCAGCACTCAGTCTAGTAGACAGAAAGTAGCTCTGAGGAGCTGTACAAGGGAGACTTTTACAGGAGAAAGGAGCAGGAACAAGGAAGTCACACAAGGCAAACGAAATGCTGGTTGATCAACACAAAATTGCTTCCCTTTAGGTCATGGCAGGAGTCTGTTAGGCAGATTACTTAAGTAACTAATGCTAATCAGTTGATTCCTGATTGACTGGTTAAAGATTCTATTTGTGGGAGAGCTGAACTGTAATTATGTTAAGACTCAGTTTGGTGACATGGGCTTAGCATAAGTGACTCCATTTGGGGCTTGCGGTTTTGTTTTTTAAATTAATTATTTAGGTTGGAGGATAATTACTTTACAATATTTTGGTGGTTTTTGCCAAATATCAACATGAATCCACCACAGGTGCACGTGTGTCCCCCCATCCTGAAGCCCCATCTCACCTCCCTCCCCACTCCATCCCTCTGGGTTGTCCCAGAACACTGGCTTTGAGTGCCCTGCTTCATGCGTTGAACTTGAACTGGTCATCTGTTTTACATATGGTAATATACATGTTTCAGTGCTCTTCTCTCAAATCATCCCACCTTCGCCTTCTCCCACATAGTCCAAAAGTCTGTTCTTTACATCTGTGTCTCTTTTGCTGCATTGCTTATAGGGTCATCACTACTGTCTTTCTAAATTCCATATATATGTGTTAATATACTCTATTGGTGTTTCTCTTTCTGACTTATTTCACTCTGTATAACAGGCTCCAGTTTCATCTACCTCATTAGAACTGATTCAAATGCATTCTTTTTTATAGGTGAGTGATATTTCACTGTGTATATGAACCAAAACTTCCTTATCCACTCATCTGCTAATGGACTTCTAGGTTGCTTCCATATCCTAGCTTTTGTGCTGCAGTGAACGTTGGGAGTACATGTGACTCTCAGTTCTGGTTTCCTCAGTGTGTATGCCCAGCAGTGGGATTGCTGGGTTGTATGGTAGTTCTAATTCCAGTTTTTTAAGGAATCTCCTCATTTTTCTCCATAGTGGTTATACCAGTTTGCATTCCCACCAACAGTGTAAGAGGGCTCCCTTTTCTCCACGCCTTCTCCAGCATTTATTGTTTGTAGACCTTTTGATGGTGGCCATTCTTAGTGTGAAATGATTCCTCACTGTGGTTTTGATTTGCATTTCTCCAATAATGAGTGATGTTAAGCATCTTTTCATATGTTTATTAGCCATCTGTATGTCTTCTTTGGAGAAATGTCTGTTTAGTTCCTTGGCCTACTTTTTGATTGGGTTGATGGTTTTGCTGATATTGAGCTGTGTGGGCTGCTTATATATTTTGGAGATTAATTCTTTGTCAGTTGTTTCGTTTGCAATTATTTTCTCCCATTCTGAAAGCTGCCTTTTCACCTTGTTTATTGTTTCCTGTATTGTGCAAAAGCTTTTAAGTTTAATTAGAACCCACTTGCTTATTTTTGTTTTTATTTCCATTACTCTGGGAGGTGGGTCATAGAGGATCTTGCTGTGATTTATGTCAGAGAGTGTTCTCCCTATGTTCTCCTCTAGGAGTTTTATAGTTTCTGGTCTTACATTTAGATATTTAATCCATTTGAGTTTATTTTTGTGTATAGTGTTAGAAAGTATTCATTTCATTCTTTTACAAGTGGTTGACCAGTTTTCCTAGCACAACTTGTTAAAGAGATTGTCTTTTCTCCACTGTATATTCTTGCCTCCTTTGTCAAAGATAAGGTGTCCATAAGTGTGTGAATTTATCTCTGGGCTTTCTATTTTGTTCCTTTGATCTATATTTCTGTCTTTGTGCCAGTACCATACTGTCTTGATGACTGTAGCTTTGTCGTATAGTCTGAAGTCAGGAAGGTTGATTCTTCCAGTTCCATTATTCTTTCTCAAGATGGTTTTGGCTACTGGAGGTTTTCTGTGTTTCCATACAAACTGTGAAATTATTTGTTCTAGTTCTGTGAAAAATACCATTGGTAGGTTGGTAGGGATTGCATTGAATCTATAGATTGCTTTGGCTAGTGTACTTATTTCACTGTATTGAATATTGCAATCCATGAACTTGGTATATTTCTCCATCTATTTGTGTCATCTTTGATTTCTTTCATCAGTGTTTTATAGTTTTCTATATATAGGTCTTTTATTTCTTAGGTAAACTTATTCCTAAGTATTCTTTTCATTGCAGTGGTGAATGGGATTGTTATCTTAATTTCTCTTTCTGTTTTTTCGTTGTTAGTGTATAGGAATACAAGGGATTTCTGTGTATAAATTTTATATCCTGCAACTTTACTATATTCATGGATTAGCTCTAGTAATTTTCTGGTGGTATCTTTAGGGTTTTCTATGTAGAGGATCATGTCATATGCAAACAGTGAGAGTTTTACTTCTTCTTTTCCAATCTTTTTCTTCTCTGATTGTTGTGGCTAGGACTTCCAAAAGTATATTGAATAGTTGTAATGAGAGGGGACACCCTTGTCTTGTTCCTGAGTTTAGAGGAAATGCTTTCAATTTTTTGCCATTGAAGAAAATGTTTGCTGTGGGTTTGTTGTATATGGCTTTTATTATGTTGAGGTATGTTCCTTCTATGCCTTTCTGGAGAGTTTTTTAATCATAAATGGGTGTTGAATTTGTCAAAGGCTTTCTGTGTATCTATTGAGATAATCATATGGTTTTCATCTTTCAATTTGTAAATATGGGGTACCGCCTTGATTGATTTGTGAATATTGAAGAATCCTTGCATCCCTGGAACAAAAGCCCACTTGGTCATGATATATGATCTTTTTAGCTGTTGGATTCTGTTTACTAGATTTTTTGTTGAGGGTTTTTGCATCTATGTTCATCAGTGATATTGGTCTGTAGTTTTCTTTTGTTTGTGGCATCTTTGGCTGGTTTTAGTATTCGGGTCATGGTGGCCTCATAGAATGAATTTGGGAGTTTATCTTCCTCTGCAGTTTTCTGGAAGAGTTTGAGTAGCATAAGTGTTAGCTCTTCTCTAAATTTTTGGTAGAATTCACCTGTGAAGCCATCTGGCCCTGAGCTTTTGTTTTTTGGAAGATTTTTGATTATGGTTTCTGTTTCTGTGCTTGTGATGGGTCT
The DNA here is from genome assembly GCF_032405125.1 of Capricornis sumatraensis. Classification (NCBI taxonomy): domain Eukaryota; kingdom Metazoa; phylum Chordata; class Mammalia; order Artiodactyla; family Bovidae; genus Capricornis; species Capricornis sumatraensis. The sequence goes on along the minus strand of NC_091078.1, from coordinate 28,262,865 downwards.
GTTAAGATTTTCTATTTCTTTCTGGTTCAGTTTTAGAAGGTTATACTTTTCTAAGAATTTGTCCATTTCTTCCAAGTTGTCCATTTTACTGGCATATAATTGCTTGTAGTAGTCTCTTATAATCTTTTATATTTCTGCGTTGTTGTGATTTCTCCATTTTCATTTCTAATTTTGTTGATTTGATTCTTCTCCCTTTTTTTCTTGATGAGTCTGGCTAATGGTTTGTCTATTTTATTTATCTTCTCAAAGAACCAGCTTTTTATTTCTGCTCTGATTTTTATGATTTCTTTCCTTCTACTAACTTTGGGGTTCTTCCGTTCTTTTTCCAGTTGCTTCAGGTGTAAAGTTAGGTTGCTTATTTGATATTTCTCTTGTTTCTTGAGGTAGGCTTATATTGCTATGAACCTCCCTCTTAGCACTGCTTTTATTGTATCCCTTAGGTTTGGGGTTGTCATGTTTTTATTTTCATTTGTTTCAATGAATATTTTGATTTCCTTTTTGATTTCTTCTGTGATCTGTTGGTTATTCAGAAGTGTATTGTTTAGCTGCCATTTGTTTGTGGTTTTTATAGTTTTTTTTTTTCCTGTAGTTGACATCTAATCTTACAGAAAAAATGCTTGAAATGATTTCAATTTTTAAAAATTTACCAAGGCGAGATTTGTGGCCCAGGATGTGATCTATCCTGGAGAATGTTCTGTGTGCACTTGAGAAAACGGTGAAATCCATTGTTTTTGTGTGAAATACCCTGTAGATATCAATTAGGTCTAACTGGTCCATTGTATCATTTAAAGCTTGTGTTTCCTTCCTGATTTTCTGTTTGGTTGCTCTATCCATAGGTGTGGGTGGGGTATTAAAGTCCCCCACTATTATTGTGTTACTGTTAATTGCCCCTTCCATACTTTCAGCATTTGCCTTAAATATTGAGGTGCTCCTATGTTGGGTGCATATACATTTATAATTGTTATATCTTCTTTGTGGATTGATCCGTTCATCATTATATAGTGTCCTTCTTTGTCTCTTGTAACAGTCTTTATTTCGAAGTCTATTTTATCTGATATGAGTATTGCTACTCCTGCTTTCTTTTAGTCTCCATTTGTGTGAAATATCTTTTTCCAGCCCTTCACTTTCAGTCTGTATGTGTCCCTAGGTTTGAGGTGGGTCTCTTGTAGACAGCATATATAGAGGTCTTGTTTTTGTATTCATTCAGCCAGTCTTTGTCTTTTGGTTGGCAAGTTTCACCCATTTGCATTTAAGGTAAGTATTGATAAGCATGATCCTGTTCGCCATTTACTTTGTTGTTTTGGGTTTAAGTTTATAAACCTTCTCTGTGTTGTTTCCTGTCTAGAGAAGATCCTTTAGCATTTGTTGAAAGCTGATTTGGTGGTGCTGAATTCTCAGCTTTTGCTTATTTGTAAAACTTTGATTTCTTCTTCTTATCTGAATGAGATCCTTGCTGGGTGGAGTAATCTTAGTTGTAGGTTTTTCTCATTCATCAATTTAAGTATGTTCTGCCATTCCCTTCAGAGAAGGCAGTGGTACTCCACTCCAGTACTCTTGCCTGGAAAATCCCATGGGCAGAGGAGCCTGGAAGGCTGCAGTCCATGGGGTCGCTAAGGGTCAGACACGACTGAGCAACTTCACATTCACTTTTCACTTTCATGCATTGGAGAAGGAAATGGCAACCCACTCCAGTTCTTGCCTGGAGAATCCCAGGGACAGCGGAGCCTGGTGTGCTGCCGTGTATGGGGTCACACAGAGTTGGACACGACTGAAGTGACTTAGCAGCAGCCGTTCTCTTCTGGCTTTAAGAGTTTCTATTGAAAAATCAGCTGTTATCCTTACGGGGATCTCCTTGTGTGTTATTTGTTGCTTTTCCCTGCTGCTTTTAATATTTGTTCTTTGTGTTTAACTTTCATTAGTTTGATTAATATGGGTCTTGGGGGGTATTTTGCCTTGGGTTTATCCTGTTTGGGACTCTGGTTTTCTTGAACTTGGATGGCTATTTTCTTCCCCATTTTAGAGACATTTTTGACTGTTATCTCCTCAAGTATTTTCACATGCCCTTTCTTTTTGTCTTCTTCTTCTGGGATACCTATGATTCGAATGTTGGGGCATTTAGCATTGTGCCAGAGCTCTCTGAGGTTGTCTTCATTTCTTTTAATTCTTTTTCCTTCTCTGCTTCATTTATTTCCACTATTGTATCTTCCACCTCACTTATACTCTCTTCTGCCTCAATTATTCTACTTTTGGTTCCCCCTAGAGTGTTTTTAATCTCAGTTATTGCATTGTTGATTATTGATTGACTCTTCTTTATTTCTGCTAGGTCCTTGTTAAACATTTCTTGCATCTTCTCAGTCCTTGTCTCTAGTCTCTTTATCTGTAGCTCCATTTTGTTTTCAAGATTTTGGATCATCTTTACCATCATTATTCTGAATTCTTTTTCAGGTAGACTCCCTATCTCCTCTTTTGTTTGGTTTGGTGGTTTTTTTATCATGTCCCTTCCCCTGCTGAATATTTATCTGCCTTTTCATTCTGTTTAGATTGCTGTGTTTGGGGTGCCCTTTCTGCAGGCTGGAAGGTTGTGATTCCTCTTAATTGTGGAGTCTGCTTCCTGTGGGTGGCATTAGACCAGTGGCTTGTCAAGGGTTCCTGGTTGGGGGAACTTGTGTTTGTGTTCTGGTGAATGGAGCTGGAGCTTTTCTCTCTGAAGTGCAGTGAAGTGTCCAGTAGTGAGTTTTGTGGTGTCTGTGGGTTTGGTATGGCTTTGGACAGCCCATCTTTTAATGTTCAGGGTTGTGTTCCTGTTTGCTGGATAATTAGTGTAGTATGTCTTGCACTGGAACTTATTGGCTCTTGGGTAGAGCTTGGTTTCAGTGTAGGTATCCGTTTAGTTCAGTCACTCAGTCATGTCTGACTCTTTGCGACCCCATGAATTGTAGCATGCCAGGCCTCCCTGTACATCACCAACTCCTGGAGTTCACTCAAACTCACGTCCATCGAGTTGGTGTTGCCATCCAGCCATCTCATCCTCTGTCGTCCCCTTCTCCTGCCATAGGCTTCCCTGATAGCTCAGTTAGTAAAGAATCTGCCTCCATGCAGGAGACCCCGGTTCGATTCCTTGGTCAGGAAGATCTGCTGGAGAAGAGATAGGCTACCCAATCCAGTATTCTTGGGCTTCCCTTGTGGCTCAGCTGGTAAAGAATCTGCCTTCAATGTGGGAGACCTGGGTTCAATCCCTGGGTTGGGAAGATACCCTGGAGAAGGGAAAGTCTACCCACTCCAGTATTCTGGCCTGGAGAGTCCCTTGGACTGTGTAGTCTGCAGGGTCACAAAGAGCTGGACACGAATGAGTGAGTTTCACTTTCATGGAGACTGTTGGGTGGGCTCTTGTCTATTCATGTTCCCTCGAGTCAGGAGTTCTCTGATGTTCTGAAGTTCTGGAGTTGAGCCTCCTGCCTCTTGGTTTCGGTCCTCCTCTTACAGTAGCCTCAAGACTTCTCCATCCCTACAACATAGAAGATAAGATCCCTAGGTCAATGGTGAAACAACTCTCCACAGCCAGGAACACCCAGAGAGATTCACAGAGTTAAATAGAGAAGAGAAGAGGGAGGAAGGAGAGAGAGGTGACCCGGAGGAGTAAAGGGGGAGTCAAAAGGAGAGAGAGAGAGCAGTCAATCCAGTAATTATGTCCCTTTTTTCGAAGAGATTGGGCTGCCTTTTTAGGTGCCTGGTGTCCTCCACCAGCGTTCAGAAATTGTTTTGTGGAAGTTGGTCACGTTCAGATGTTTTCTTGAAGAATTTGTGGGGGAGAAAGTGGTCTCCCCATCCTATTCTTCTGCCATCTTGGGACCCCACTTGTGGTCTTGTGTTTAACACTCATCAAAACAGCTTTGACTTTCTCTCATTAAAAAACCCACAATTTCTGGCCATTTGCACTTTGATTTTATGAAGGATTACTTTCTACCCATTTCAAATTTCCCTTAGCATTTCAGGTGAATCCTTTATAAACTCTTTCAGCTTTTATTGTAAGTGAAAAATATCTGAGTGGGACTCCTGGATCTGGTTCTCCTTCAGTAGAAAACATTATTGAGTTTCTGTGAATGGGGTGTAAGTTTCAGATTAGTTACAAATTCTACAACTGTGTTTCTGGCTGTGGTTTCTGGTGGGAGTGCCAGCATTTGGTTGGGTTGTTGTCCAAAGGCTACTGGGTTCGAGATTGCTGAAGCCAGTCTAGCATTTTAATGGTGTCCAGACTTTGTACAGCAAGAATTTGATTCTATCCATCATTCTGTCATTTTTTTGGTGTGTGTGACTCTTAGCAAAGTACTCTCGGAGTACTTACTGCTTCTACTGGTAGTACAGCACCTTGCTCATCCCACATTCTGGTACTTTCAGTGCCCAGAGCCTCTTAGATAGATGAAAAAATGGAATGCTTGATGTATAAATGAGAATTATCCCTCTTGATTAATAACATTGCCCTTCCTCTACCTATTCTTTCTTCCCTGTCTTCCCTTTGGAAACAAGGACAAGAAATCTAGACAAAGAAAGAGAACGGAAAGGACTTATACATTATTAAGAATCCAGGGTAGGAGAAAGTCACAGATGAAATTTGTGGTCCCCAAGTCCCAAGACTTTTACTGAGACAAAAATCAATGACAACAGCTTGCTGCAGCTTCCCAGAGGATCCAAAGGTCAGCTACATTATTAGGGATTCAGATTTTTCTAAACAAGACTTTCTGGTCTGAGGCCCTTAGAGTCAAGGGGGTTATGACATCTTTCTGAAGATGTCTTTTCTCCCTCACTCCTTCCTTTCCTCCCTGTTTCTCTTTCTTCCTCTTCCCTTTTTATCCTTCTCTATTAATTTTATTCATGGCAAACCCTTTATAATGTGAAAATAACTTGGGTGATGAGTGATTCTGATGAGTGAGGAACCTCACTCATTCTTATAGTAATCTGTGGTGGTGGTTTAGTTGCTAACTAGTCTCTGCTACTCTGTGGACTATAGGCCCCCCAGGCTCCCCTGCCCATGAGGTTTCCCAGGCAAGAATACTGGAGCAGGTTGCCATTTCCTTCTCCAGGGATCTTCCCCACCCAGGGATTGAACTCACATCTCTTGCACTGCAGGTGGATTCTTTACCACTGAGCCACCTGGGAAACCAGTAATGATCTAGCCGTACTCAATTGTCTTAATAAGGATGCCCTGTGATTAACTCATTTCAGTGTGTTTCACATTGCTTTCCACCTGTCTCCCTGGTGGCTCAGATGGTAAAGTGTCTGCCTGCAATGCAGGAGACCCGGGTTCGATCCCTGGGTGGGGAAGATCCCCTGGAGAAGGAAATGGCAACCCACTCCAGCACTCTTGCCTGGAAAATCCCATAGACGGAGGAGCCTGATAGGCTACAGTCCATGGGGTTGCAAAGAGTTGGACACGACTGAGCGACTTCACTTCACTTATAGGTGAATTATCTAGAATGAATTAGTTCTAACTGTACTGCTGTGTGGTATCAGTGAACTAACTTTTTAACCACACACCCAGGATATTCAGCCTGACAGTGAGCACTGTGTTAGGGGACTCTGTCACAAGAGTGACATATGTTTTCCAGTTTGTCTTGGGCCTCGGAAAAACAGTGAGGGCATTTTCTGCAGCTGCTCTTGTATATTAAATAATTCTACTTTTCTCTGCCCTTTGGTTAAGGTGGCCCCAGTTCAGAGGAAGTAGTATGAAAGGATTCTCACCATTGGCCGAGTGTGAATTTGAGAAAAAAGTACACAGTTCATTTATCATTGCCATTTGAAATTTTACAGTCAAATCACTGTAGCACTTATATCTTAAAAAGCTTTGCTACTAGAAAGATTATTTTTTTTTCTTCTAAAGTAGGCAAATTAGGCTCTTAAATAGAGACAGACCTTTTTTCTATCCCACTCGAAAGCTTCTGAAGAGCTTCATGATGGCAATGGTGTTAGGAAATTTAACTGAGTTAAGTGCTTAATTTTAGAGTTAAGTTTTAAATTCCCATCAAAATATCCTTTTTACAGAGTTCATGTAGTCATTTCAGATCTGTGACATTAGCAGAGAGTCTCAGGATCAGAGCAGAGAATGGAAAATCGATAAGGCCCTCATGACCAAGACAGCCTGTTTTTCTTTTAGTTGATTGTTTTTGTCTTAAAATAAAAATAAAAAAAAGTGGTTATTCCCCAAAGCATTACTTTCTGCTAAAACACTGCTTTCAAGCTTAAAACTTCCCATTCTTGCTACTTTTAAAACACTATGGTTCATAGTAATTACAGATCATTTATTTCAAATAATGTACACTTTCTGCTTCAATGAACTTCTGGAATATAACTCTGGATAGGAACTTAGGCTAAGTGTAGAAATACACAATAAATGGTTAAATCTGGACATAGGTCAAGTCTCATAATCCAGAACTTTGGGTCAGGTGTCAGAATCATGTGACAGAACTATGGGCCTCTCCTCTCTCACAGCTGCCAGTCACTCTAAGTCCTTCTATTCAAGAGGATAATCTCCTCAAACCACAGTGTTCTTCAGCCAAATGTGATGTCTCATTGCCAGATCTACCAAACAAACAGTAATCCGGAAGCAAGAGAATTTGTTCTCTTAACTACAGCAGTCATTCTAAGCAAAAGCAGTGGAATAAGCACGGCTACTGTAGACAAACCATTTTGTGCTTCTTTTGTGCGTGAAAAAGATCTTTATGCTGTACAAAAAATTGCTCTTGATTGAGTGTCACTGTGACTTGCAGTTTTGGTCAACACACCTCAGTTTAGTTTATCTGAATGGCATCTTTATGGCATAAGCATTTATGCAACCTCCTAAAATCCTGGCACCATGATGCATGCTTAATGAACAGTTCTTACTCCGGGAAACTCACATGTAGTAGCTAAGCAGCTGTCCTTGCAGCTAGATATACTGTGATATTGTGAATGCTTTGTAAGAGATATAGGTACAAATGATACAAACACTAAAGGAGGTGAATGAGTCAAGACTCGGTTCAAATGCAAACAACAGAAAATTGAAGTTTCTTTCTTTCTCATGTGCACAGTTTTTGAAGGTAGGCAGTCCAGGCTGTGTGGTGACTCAGATTCTTTCTACATAGTTGTTCTGCCATCATTTACACTTGAGTTCCACTTCATGGCCTCAAGGCTGCTCAAACACAAGCCATCGCATCCACTCTAGCAAGTAGAGAAAGGGAAGGAGGAAAGCGTGGCATGTGTGCTCTTTACAGAGTAGAAGTGGCACACAGCACTTCTGCCTGCTGCCTGTTCACCAGATTATAGTCACATGAGTTGCCACACCTAGCTGCAAGGGGAGATTGATATAGTCCTTATTTTGGAAAGCCATGTGCCTGTAGAAAGAAAGGGTACTGATTGGAGGAAAATGGGCATTTTCTACCTCAGTTGTTCATATGAGGCAGAGAGAATTTTATCTGGAAAGGAAAAACAAATCTGGAAGTCTTCCTGGAAGAAGTAACACTGAAGTAAGGTTCTCCAAGGAAGAGCAGGAAGAGGTCATATACAGAATCAGCATAAGCGTTGTATAGGCAGAGGGAGCAGTGTAAGAGTTTGCTTTCAGGAAGCAGCCAGGCAGAGTAAGGAATGTAGACAGTCATCATAGACCAGGACTGGCTTTTCTTCTGTTCAGTGCTGACTGGAGATTCTAAAGGAAATACCACAGAGTGTTCTCAATATCTGAGCTACTTCATCTAATCACATGTGTCTAACTGCTAAAGATTGAATTAGCACATCATGCCCACGGAAGTGAAAAATAATTTAAAAATATATCTATTGAAATGATTGCCCATGTGCACTAAAAAGGATAATCACTTGTTAAATTAGGAAGGATGTTCAGAAAGTTAATTAAATCTGGATTCCGATGATGACATGTAACAAGTGTGAAATAATCATCTCTAAGACCATTTACACACATGTTCATTTACTAATAGGCATCATAAGAGCATAATGTCTTGCTTAAAACAAAGAATCAATTAGTCCTGAAACAGAGGAACAGACGACACAGGCTGGGCAGTAGAGCCTAGGAATAATTACGCCACAGATACTTGGTGAGTGCTTGCCACACGCCAGGCATGCTTCTGAGCACCTGGTGCATATTAACTGATTTAATCTTCACTTCAATGCTACTAGCTAGGTTTCTGTTACTATCTCAGTTTTTATAAACAACACACTGAGACTCAGGTTAAGTAACTTGCTCAAAGTCCCATAGCTAATATTCAGGGAAGCAGAGGCATAAACCCACCCAGCCTGGCTCCTTAACCACTCTGCTGCTGCTGCTGCTAAGTAGCTTCAGTCGTGTCCGACTCTGTGCGACCCCATAGACAGCAGCCCACCAGGCTCCCCTGTCCCTGGGATTCTCCAGGCAAGAACACTGGAGTGGGTTGCCATTTCCCGACCCCATGGACTGCAGCCTTCCAGGCTCCTCCATCCATGGGATTTTCCAGGCAGGAGTACTGGAGTGGGGTGCCATTGCCTTCTCCATCAGGTAGTAAAAGGGAATTCAGTGTGGGATGGATCCCAGCTCTATGGCTAACTAGCAGTAAGACTCTTAAGAAAGTCATTTCATCCCTCTGTGTGTCAATTTCTCACAGTTTCTATTATTAAAGGAGGAGTTGTATGTAAAAGACTGAGCCTGGGCCCTTTTGCAAGGTACTTGCTCAGTAGTTATGATTTGGAAGAGACAGCAGTGAGCCGCCCTGGAGAGAGATCTTAGTTTCCTGCCCAGGAATTGAACCTGGGTAACCTGGATGAAAGTGAAAAAGGAGAGTGAAAAAGTTGGCTTAAAGCTCAACATTCAGAAAACGAAGATCATGGCATCCGGTCCCATCACTTCATGGGAAATAGATGGGGAAACAGTGGAAACAGTGTCAGACTTTATTTTGGGGGGCTCCAAAATCACTGCAGATGGTGATTGCAGCCATGAAATTAAAAGACGCTTACTCCTTAGAAGAAAAGTTATGACCAACCTAGACAGCATATTCAAAAGCAGAGACATTACTTTGCCAACTAAGGTCCGTCTAGTCAAGGCTATGGTTTTTCCTGTGGTCATGTATGGATGTGAGAGTTGGACTGTGAAAAAGGCTGAGTGCCAAAGAATTGATGCTTTTGAACTGTGATGTTAGAGAAGCCTCTTGAGAGTCCCTTGGACTGCAAGGAGATCCAACCAGTCCATTCTGAAGGAGATCAGCCCTGGGATTTCTTTGGAAGGAATGATGCTAAAGCTGAAACTCCAGTACTTTGGCCCCCTCATGCGATGAGTTGACTCATTGGAAAAGACTCTGATGCTGGGAGGGATTGGGGGCAAGAAGAGAAGGGGACAACAGAGGATGAGATGGCTGGATGGCATCACGGACTTGATGAACGTGAGTCTGAGTTAACTCCAGGAGTTGGTGATGGACAGGGAGGCCTGGCATGCTGCGATTCATGGGGTCGGAAAGAGTCGGACATGACTAAGCAACTGAACTGAACTGAACTGAGCCTGGATGAAAACCAAGACTCCTAGCTGCCAGTTCACCAGATGCTAGAGGCTAGAAGCAAAGTTGCCCTGGGTCTTGCCACCGGCACTTCCCCTCCCTGTTTGAAAGCAAGAATGTTTCAGAAAGCCAAAAAAGTGTGAAAATAGGTACAAAGTTTATTATTAGAGACATAGCACAACATGTGGGAGAGAACACAGGGAAACAGTTTATTCAAGCCAGAAGCAAGGCAGAGCTACATACCTGTAGAGAAAAGTGGTGGGTGTCCTCTCTAATGAGGAGCAGTGCAGTAAAAAGGTGACTTCAATCACTTATTTAGCACAGTTCTTCCAGGTCTTCATTCGCCTTTGGCCAATGATCTTATTTCTTTTCCCACATCTGACCTGATCTAGGACCCTCCCCACCCCGTGAACACATCTTTTTGCTAAGATAGCTCCCAGGGAAGAAGCCTGTGGCTGTGTGTCCACACTTATTATGGGGTGGGGCCCCTCCCTTTTTGAGTCCCTAGAAGCCTTCCTGATCGTGTGTAGACCTCAGGAGTGGTCCACTTATCCCTACTTTAGCAGAGCTCAGCTTCTGCCACTAGCTTTGTTCTTGAAGTGGGGTGAGAACAAAGCTTCAGTTTTACTCCACTTGACATACACCAGTTGTCTAGCCCAGGGGTCCATCTATCTCCTACTGCATTTAGAATGTTGATCAAGGCTGAGTCATTCATTGTAAATAGTACCCCATCTTTGGTCCTTAACCATATGAAACAAAAGAGAGACTGAAAGCTATTTCTGACAAAGTATTAAATTCTCTTTCAAAAGACCCAAATTCTCCATCTTCCACCCATTTACCCCAATCCCCTGAGGTTGGTCTGTCTGCTAGTTTTGAGTTTGAGCTGCTTTTTATAGCCATCTGCTACAGTGCTGTGTTACAACAAACAATATCCTCCTAAAAATGTTTACAAATGCTTCTTACATTAGTGCTGTATATTTTTTCATTAAGCTGTGACATTGCCATTGAAAAATTATTTTAATCATTGCAAACTGAATTACACAAGGAGAAAGCAGAAAGAGATAGTACTTAAAAGGCTGAATGTACATTAATTGCTTCAGCTAATGAAAGAAACATGACTTAGCCAATGCACACAACATGAATCCTAAGATGCACGGACAATTGACTACGGTAATAAAACAAGTATTAGTGTGTTGCATCTGAAATCCTCATTATGCTTCATGCAGCAAAACCCACTGCGTACCTGCTGTTCAGTGTGTATTTCCTCCTCTTGACACCAAGCTAATTATAGCACCGGGCATAGGGTGAAAGCTCGTGACCTACGTTTCCACAGTTTGGGGACCTTCAAAAAGCCCTGCCAAGTTATGTCTGATAACTCTTTTTCTTTCTTGCTTTTTTTAAGCTGATGAAAGTAGGTATTGGTCAAAATGATTTTGGAATATCCCAGTGTTCCATAGGCAATTTTAATTAAAATATGAATTATTTAAATATGCATACAGTTTATTTCACTTACATTGGAATCTTTATCTCCCTTGGCTTTATAAACTAGTAAATTATTTAGCTCAAGGATAATTTATGTCACATATTCAAGAGGCTGTCCATTGACTTTTTTCATGTCTTTTCATTTCACAAACCTTAAAGATGGTGATAAAGGCGTGACATTTAAGAGATAGGAAAAGAAGTGAATGCCTTATTTTTACCATTCATCTAGAATCACATTGATTGCAAAGAGGTTATTAATAGCTTATATACAGGCTGTATTAACCTACTACCTTCTGTTCATAGACTAAAAATATCACCTTATTAGAATCTGCAGTGAAATTTGATGCAACTACAAATGTCCTTGAAACCCCACCCTTTTTGAAACTTTGATGGCACCAGTAATACTTCAAGGGATATGTAATTATATGTAACAGTTGGCTTAAACCAAAGTCATTGTTTTTCTAGAGGAAAACTTTTCTTTTCTGGTAGAAATAAAGCTGGAAAGCAAATTTTTCTTTTTTGTATTTTAATCCTACATGCTGTCTTTTTGTTATTTTTTTCACTAAAACTTTGGTTATGGTCAAATGTATTTCCTTTGCATTTCCTTATTTTAGACAGACACTGAGGCTTTCAGAGTTCTTTAAAAGTACTATTTGGAAGCTATCTGGGAGCCAAACCAGCAAAGGCCACACTTTAATAGGGAGAGTGTAAATTGAATAGAAGCTCCAGAATCTCAGCAAGTGTCAGTTTGAAGATTTTTATACTAGGGGGAAAATATGGAAAAGGGAGAAATGAGGGGATGTGAATAATGAGAAATGGCTTCACTCTGCTTGATCTCTGATTCTAAAAGTTAATGCATGTTAAAATTGCTTGAAGAACCTTTTTATAAATTTGATATTCAGAAATTGTCCTCCAAAGATTCATTACAGTCCAGGTGGGTCTGTGTGGCTTACATGCACCCCAAGTGGTTGCACAGCAGATTATCCGAAGATAGTTATAGAAACTAGCAAGAGGTGTTGACTTCCAAAAATTAAGCCATTTATACTTTAGTTATTCAGTAAATATTTAATGAAGCCCTATACCTCACCTTGAATCTCAGCCCTCAAAGAACTTAGAGTGTGGTGAAGGGGATAGAAAGTAGCCAATTTAATTGAACAAGAGAAGTTTGCTAGTGCTGTGCAGAATTGAATAAAACCGGAACTTCCCTGGTGGTCAGGCAGTTAAGACTTCCATTGCAGGGGACACAGGTTTGATTCCTGGTTGGGGAACTAAGATTCCATTTGCTTCATGGTGTGGCCAAAATAATAAATGAAATAAAATAAGAACAGCACAACCCCCCAAACAAAACAAACAAAAAAAATCCTGTTATTCTCAAAAAGTAACTCCTGCAGTGTCAAGTATGGTGTCTCATTAAAAGAGAGAAGGCATTAAAACAAAAATGGAATAAAGTACACTCTCATAGAGAAATCCTATTGGAGGAAGTCATAAAACTCTATGATCTTTGATATCATTCTGTAGTGCAAAGAGAAGTTTTCATGGAAGATTTTAGGATTCAGTTGGGCCTTAAAAAAATGGATGCTATTGTTGTCAGTCACCCACTGTGTCTGACTCTTTGTGACCCCATGGACTGCAGTAAGCCAGGCCTCTCTGTCCTTCACCATCTCCTGGAGTTTGTCCAAGTTCATGTCCATTGTGTTGGTGATGCCATCCAGCCACCTTATCCTCTGGAGCCCTTTTCTTCTGCCCTCAATCTTTCCCAGCATCCAGGGACTTTTCCAATGAGTCAGCTGTTTACGTCACATGACCAAAATACTGGACTTTCAACTTCAGCATCAGTCCTTCCAATGAGAATTCAGGGTTGATTTCCCTTGAGATTGACTGGTTTGAGCTCCTTGCTGTCCAAGGTACTCTCAGGAGTCTTCTCCAGCACCACAGTTTGAAAGTCCTTATAAAAGCACACACACACACAAATGGATAGGTTTTTGTAAATTATTATTTTGCTATAACTTTAAACTGAGCAAAGTTGCAAGAATAATATTAGAAATCACCTTATGCTTATCCAAGTCCACCAAAATTTACATCTTGCCCCAGGTACTCTTGTTCTGTCTGTCTCTCTCTCTTACAGACACATATGCACACACTGATTGATTTTTTCTGAATGAACTGAAAGTAAGTTGGGGACATTTTGGTTCTTTACTCCTAAACACCAGTGCATATTTCCCATGAAAAAGGATGGGCTCTTACATAACCACAGTGAAATAATCAAACATCAAACTTATGCACTATTGATATATTGTGGTCATCTAATTGACAGTCTATAATCAGCTTCTATGAGTTGTCTCAATCATTCTTCATATGTTAGATTTTACGCCCAGTGCAGGATGGAGTCCTGATTTATACATTGCACTTAGGTGTCTCTGTAACTATCCTCTCATTTTAAACAGGTTTTTTTTTTTTTTTTTTAACTCTCTTCTTTTTTCTTGATCCTGGCATTTTGAAGGGTACAAGCTGTTTGTTTTGTGGAGTGTCCCTCAGTTTGGATTTACCTATTGTTTTGTGACAATTAGGTTTGGGTTATACATTATTTTTGGAAAGAGAGAAGTTAGGTGGTAGCCTCCTTAGTGTCTGTTAGGAGACACAAGATATAGATTCGTCCCCGTGTTGGTGATTGTAGCATTGATAACAATCTGGTATCCTCCAGACTTTTTCAGTGTAAAATTATGAATTTTCCCTTTTGTTATTAACAAGAATTTTGTGGAGAGATACTGTGAGTCTGTGTGAATTTTATCTTCCTTATTGAACTTTCATCTGATGGTTTGAGCATCCATGGATGATTTTCTCTTCCGTGGTTGCTGCAGTATTTATACTGCTGTATCTATATTACTGTAAGGGAGATCTTTTCTGGCTCCCCATCTCTATTTTCATTTAAATTTATACTTCTATGGGCTCATAGATTTAAATAAGTTATTATCCACTACTCTATTTATTTTGATGCTTAAATTGCCCCTCATTTTGCCTGTGGAAGTCCCTTCAAAATGGTTCCTGTGTCCTTTGGGTAGTTTCTGTCATTTCTCTGAACTCTTAAACTTTTTGGGGCAGTACACCCCTCTGAGATTATTTTGTACTTTCTCTGCCACAGCCCTGGAATCTCCCTTTTATCCAAACAGCACTGGATCACCAAAGTCTGGGTATATTCATTAATATGGGGGTGTTGTTTCTAATTCTTTTGGTGAACAGAAATCAGATATATTTTTTCTCTATTTGTCTCTCTGTATTTAAAAAATGCTGAGTTCATACTGATTGTGATACATTCTAGTCTTTCTTGCCTCCATGTTTATAATTCCAATTTCCAACAGTGAGAAACCTAGCCTCAGAATGAACGCATTTTTTTTTTGAAGCCATAGAGAAATACAGTTTGTTTTTTTTTTAATCTCAAAGAATCTGTGAGACATCCAGGTGGAGAAAGGTCTGGGTCTGAGTTATTTCTACCAAAGGAAAATTTGCCTTTAACTTACTGCAATTTATTGAGTGGTAAAAATGTTTAAATGGTAAAAGTTGCAGAATCTGCATGGGATTAGGGGTTTTATAGACATAGATACATCTCCTAATTTCTTCACAAAGAAACCATCATCTCTGCCTTCATTGTTCAGGGTCAGGAGCTCCCTCTGTGTAAAATTCTTAAATTGATGTCAGTAACTCCTTGTCTTCAACATTGAAGTATTCAAGACCAATCTCTTGTTGAACTATTTGCAGTATCAGATTTCTGCATCAGAGAGTATGGACTTGGCAATGACTCCTATAAAACAAAACTTTCCTTAAAAGAACTCATTTCCAGTTAATTTTGATACTGAGTTTATCTCCCAGGTTAAATGGTTAACACATCTTCAAAACAGAATTGCTGAGGCTCTGTTCAAGAAACTTCTTTTTGTGTCCTGTCTCCTTTTATAAGTCTTCTTATTAGCAGTTCAGTTGCTCAGTCGTGTCTGATACTTTGCTGACCCATGGACTATAGCACACCAGGCTTCCCTGTCCATCACCAACTCCCAGAGCTTGCTCAGATTCATGTCCATCAAGTGGGTGATGCCATCCAACCATCTCATCCTCTGTCGTCCCCTTCTCCCCTTGCCTTCAATCTCTCCCACATCAGAGTCTTTTCCAATGAGTCAGCTCTTTGAATTGGGTGGGCAAAGTGTTGGAGCTTCATCTTCAGCATCAGTCCTTCCAATGAATATTCAGGACTGATTTCCTTTAGGATCGACTGGTTGGATCTCCTTGCAGTCCAAGGGGCTCTGAATAACCTTCTCCAACCAACTCCAATTGATGCAGTTCAAAAGCATCAATTCTTCAGCACTCAGCTTTCTTTATGGTCCAACTCTCACATCTATACATGATTACTGGAAAAAATAAATTATAGTTTTGACTAGAAGGACCTTTGTTGGCAAAGTAATGTGTCTGCTTTTTAATATGCTGTCTAGGTTAGTCTTAGCTTTTCTTCCAAGGAGCAAGTGTCTTTTAATTTCGTGGTTGCAGTCACCATCTGCAATGATTTTGGAACCCAAGAAAGTAAAGTCTGTCACTGTTTCCATTGTTTCCCCGTCTCTTTTCCATGAAGGCATGGGACTGGACATTTATAATGCTAGTCATTGTTGAGCAAGGTGGTAATGTGCTGTGTTGTGCTTGGTCTCTCAGTCATGTCCGACTCTTTGTGACCCCATGGACTGTAGCCCACCAGCCTCCTCTGTCCTTGAGGATTCTCTAAGCAAGAATACTGGAGTGGGTTGCCATGCCCTCCTCCAGGGGATCTTCCAACCCAGGGATCGAACCCAGGTCTCCTGCATAGCAGGCAGATTCTTTACTCTCTGAGCCACCAGGGAAGCCCAGAAATACTGGAATGGGTCACCTATCCCTTCTCTAGGGGATCTTCCTGACCCAGGAATTGAACCAGGGTCTCCTGCATTGCAAGTGGATTCTTTACCAGCTGAGCTACCAGGGAAGCCCAGATGGTGATGACAATGATGATTTTTTGTGATCCGTTGAAGATGACTCCGGAGTGCAAAACCAGATGCCAGGTATTGGATAACTGTGATTTATTTTTCAGCATGTGGTAAAAGCAAAGCCATTTCAGATCTTCACACTAAGCTGTGTGTGTTGTATGGCTGGGCTGGAGAGTGCATAAACTGTTTCCAAATGAGGCCCATGGCTATTTGCTTCATATCACTGGAAGAAGAATACCAAGTCCTAGATGAAGAGATTGCTCAGCCTAGGGACATGATAATGCGTCAACTGAAAAGCAAGCTGTCACTCTTTCAAGTGAATATTCATTGCATAGTACAATGCAATGCTTTTACTGAAACCTTGGCCCAAAGATAATCCAGGTTGTTTCTTAAGGAATTATAGAACTTAACCTGGTCACATGAAAGGCCTCATGAACTGAATCTTGAGTCTAAAACATATGTCTGAAGTGAGGAAGTTAAATGTTCACTTCAGAACTAACCCTGTTTTGCCTTTTGACAGAAAGGGCAAGACAGGTTGACACATGGCTGGTTCCAGAAACAAATACCTTGTCTATTCAGTGAAGCAACTTCCTGAGCTAATTTTTCCTTTAGATTGGAATTCGTTTTAAGGACTGGAGCCAGGCTAATCAGTGGGTGCAGGGGCACTACTTCGTGTCCGCTGTTCCCCTCTCCTGCGATCTCACTCACATGCTCCCCAACGTCTGAACTCCATTAACAAAGGACCCCTTCTTTTGCCCCATAATGATTCTGTAATAAAAAAACCCAATTACTGTACATGAAGCACTTAACGTGGTGTATGTCACAGAGTCCTTAACGTTTAGCAAGAATGATGACTATTTTGTTTTTTTGTTTGTTTTTTTATTTTATTTTATTTTATTTTTTTATTTTTTTAAAGTTGACTTTTTTTTTTTTAATTTTAAAATCTTTAATTCTTACATGTGTTCCCAAACATGAACCCCCCTCCCACCTCCCTCCCCATACGTTTATGAAGTTTTTTCACAAAACTGGACATTAAAAATGTCACATCATTTCCTTTAGATTTGGTTAACTATACCCTAAAGTCTCCTTCATGCTGTCTGGCAGAAAATCTGCTCTCAGTTATTATTAGACCACTCCCATTTCAGTCCTTAGGACCTATAGAGAAGAAACGAACTGTCTGAGCACTTTGGCTACTTGATGTTAAGGGCCTGTGGGCATCTCTTGATGTTAAGGGACTGTCCCCTGCTTGGGCTGGGGTCTCTGGAATGTGCCCTGAGGCCAGAGGTACAGCCTTCGATGGTACAACTTAGGCCCTCTTCACTGAGCTCCTGCACCCACTTGATTGCATGAGACATGGGCTCAGGCCCAGTTCCATGAGGGCCCCTCAGAATCTGCCTTGGACTTGGGGGGTGGTCCTCCTATCTCCTGCTGCCTTGTTTGCAGTCCCTCTGCCTTCAGCCTGTGGTAGGGAGGCCAGATTTAGCCAAGACAAAAACAAAACAAGTTACCCAGATAACTGAATTTCAGATACGCAATGCATAAATTTTTAATCTAAGTATATCCCCTGCAATGCTCAGGACACAATTACACTAAAAAACTGTTACTTATCTGAGATTTTTTAATTTAACCAAGCACCTGGTATTTTATCTTGCAAATCCACCCAGAAGAGTTCCTGCTTTTGAAAGACCCAAGAATAGAAGTTGTGTGTAGTATTCAGTCTTTCAGCATAAATCTTCAGTGTGTAGAGAGAACAGTCTGGATAGAGTGAGGTAGAGGGAGGGACTTTGCTGGTGGAAGAGGTTAAGACTTGGTGCTTTCAAGGCAGAGGGCACAGGTTCTATCCCTGGTCAGGGAACTAACATCCCACATGGCACATGGTGTGGTCAAAAAATTAAAAAAAAAAAAGGTACAAGGAGAAACTGGGCCTAGACAAACACAAAATAACACCCGTAAATCTGTTACTCTCATCATTATGTTTATCCCCCTCTTTATCAACCTTGGTGAATTGCTGCTGGAGTCAGTCCCCCCGGGGAAGGTAATATTAATGGATCATTCCCTGAAACAGTTTAAATAAAGGTGAAGCAGGAGAAAGTAAGGGGCACTGGAAGTCTGCAAGCATATCAGGAAGTAAGGGGAAGAAATGCAGAGAAATCAGGGCCAGAAAGGCCACTCACCCTTCAGAGCCTCACTGGTTGGCCTGATGTGGGCCTTGTGGGCGGCCCTTTTCTAGTTGTGCCACAGTGAGGCATACGGTAAAACAATAGCAAGACAAGCGGGTCATTAGCTGCGTTTGAAAAATTGTTATTAATGTATTCCTGGGAAAAGGGAAACAGAAATCTCATCTTGATAATCCCAGAAAAATACAACTTAAGATTTAGGAATCAATTGTTGGTGGTTTTGAATCATTCCAGTCCAGTCAAGGGAAAGATTCAAAGTGACCTGTAGCAGTGAGGTCAGTTTGCTGCAGAATCATCATAGGGAGAAACACACACATGCACTATACCACTGTACTTTATATATTTGTGTATATAAACTGACATATTTAAAGTAAAATACAGTAAGTCCCCTATGTATAAACCTTCAAGTTTCAGAGTTTCGAAGATGTGAGCATGCATTTCATCAGCATCAGGTGTGAGTGAAATTGCAGCTTGCCCTGTCTCCTATTGCTATTCAGATCCACCATCGTCCCATCTCCTCTCCCTCCTCCAGTCAGTGACTCTTCTTGCTTGTCCACCTGTATGCCAGCTGTTGTACTGTACTGTAAGGTTAAAATTGTTTTCTTCATTTTTTGTGTTTTTATGTATTATTTGTGTAAAAAGTATCATAAACCTATTACAGTACAGTACTATTTAGCCCATTATGTTAGTTGGGTATCTAGGCTAACTTTGTTGGACTTACAAACAAATTGGACGTAAGAACAAACTCTCAGAACAGAACTTGCTCCTATGTAGGATACTTACTGTATGTGTAATACTGGCAGTCAAAATGCAAATTTATGACACTTACCAAATATTTGTGGGCTTCCCTGGTGGCTCAGATGGTACAGAATCTACCTACAATGCAGGAGACCCAGGTTTGATCCCTGGGTTAGGAAGATCCCCTAGAGAAGGAAATGGCAACCCACTCCAGTATTCTTGCCTGAGAAATCTCATGAACAGAGGAACCTGGAGGGTTATAGTTCATGTGGTTGCAAAAGATTCAGACACGACTTAGAGACTAAGCAAATACAAATTAGATTCAGAGTTAAGTTTCCATCCTCAGTCAACTCTGCCAGTTCAGTTCAGTCGCTCAGTCGTGTCTGATGTGTCCCATGGACTGCAGCACACCAGGCTTCCCTGTCCATCACGGCCTCCTGGAGCTTGCCCAAATTCATGTCCATCAAGTTGGTGATGCCGTCCAACCATCTCATCCTCTGTCGTCCCCTTCTCCTCCTGCCTTCAGTCTTTCCCAGCATCAGGGTCTTTTCCAATGAGTCAGTTCTTCACATCAGGTGGCCAAAGTATTGGAGTTTCAGCTTCAGCATCAGTCCGTCGAATGAATATTCAGGACTGATTTCTTTAGGATTTACTGGTTTGATCTCCTTGCAGTGCAAGGGACTCTCAAGAGTCTTCTCCAGCACCGCAGTTCAAAAGCATCAATACTTCAGTGCTCAGCTTTCTTTATAGTCCAACTGTCATGTCCATACATGACCACTGGAAAAACCACAGCTTTAATTAGACAGGCTTTTGTTGACAAAGTAATGTCTCTGCTTTTTAATATGCTGCCTAGGTTTGTCATAGCTTTTCTTCCAAGGAGTAAGCGTCTTTTAATTTCAGGGCTGCAGTCACCATCTGCAGTGATTTTGGAGCCCCAAAATATAAAGTGGAAACAGTCTCTCACTATTTCCACTGTTTCCCCATCTATTTGCCGTAAAGTGATGGGATTGGATGCCTTGATCTTCGTTTTCTGAATGTTGAGCTTTAAGTCAACTTTTTCACTCTCCTCTTTTACTTTCATCAAGAGACTCTTCAGTTCTTCTTTGTTTTCTGCCATAAGGGTGGTGTCATCTGCATATCTGAGGTTATTGATATTTCTCCCAGCTATCTTGATTACAGCCTGTGCTTCATCCAGCCCGGCATTTTGCATGATGTGCTCTATATATACGTTCAATGTGCAGGGTGACAATATACAACCTTGACGTACTCCTTTCCTGATTTGGAACCAGTCTGTTGTTCCATGTCCAGTTCTAACTGTTGCTTCTTGACCTGTATACAGATTTCACAGGAGGCAGGTCAGGAGGTCTGGTATTCCCATCTCTTTAAGAATTTTCCACAGTTTGTTGTGATCCACACAGTCAGAGGCTTTGGTGTAGTCAGTAAAGCAGAAGTAGATGTTCTGCCAGGTAGCTGTTAAATGTGATATGATCTGAATAGAGAAGGAAGTGTTTTCTGTCTTTTGAGTTCTATAAGAATCCGGTCTGTGTGTGTGAGTTTGTGTGTGTACAGGTTTGTGATTCTTTTTCTTTACAATTTGCAGTCATCTCACTCAGCTTTTGACTCTCAGATCTTTAGGTAGAGTAGTCTGGAGTTGATAAATACCATTCCAGTGTGGGTCATAGCCAGAACTGGTCAGTGAGTTTAAGATGTACCTTAAGAAACTGTTCACTGTTGAGTGTCCGCTCAGTGCTAAGAAGCTTCTTCACAGTCAGCTGCTAGTTCAGAATTTTATCCATTTGACAAGTAAGGAATAAAGTGAATTCACTTGCTCAGGGTCATGCTTGACCTTTGTGACTAAGCTGGCATTCTCTTCCATAGTGCTGAACTTGAATGTCCACCATCTTCCTGTGGCTCGTGGCAATTCCTATGAGTGTTTAGGAACCTGGACTCTAGTGCCAGTCTGAGCTTGAATCCTGTTTCTGCTACTTTCTAGCTTACTTACCTTGGGCAAATGACATAACCTCCGTGCTTCAGTTTCCTCATTTGTGAAATGGAAATAATATTATTAAATTACTTAATAAGGTTTTTAAGAGGATGAAATCATACAGTGTACATAAAGACTGTATATAAAGTTCTTACCCCATCTGCTGTAAGACCCTGATTGACACTGGTCATTTTCATTGTTGTTATTCTATACTTTGACAAGGGATTCAAGCCTTGGCTCACCCATGGTGCATGGAGGTGCTAGTTATCACCAGTTTGCCCCCCTGGGGCTGGTTAGCTGATAATCTGCAGCGATAATTCCAAGCCTAGTTGGTCTCTAGGTTCCAAATGTTATGCCCAGAGTCCGAGTCCCTGAAACTGAGAGAATAAGACGTTCACAGCAATGCAAAAGCATGAAGGGGTTTATTACTAGCTCGAGCCAGGGCCCAGGTTTCATCCAGCACAGTGGAATCCGACAAGGGCCCCGAGCTCTGAATCACATATACTTTTATACAGACGGTTCTTTGTTTCTGTAACAGCATAGCTGATTGGTTAAACTGTACGCGCGCACGGGACTTTTAAACCTCGCATCCCTATCTGGATTGGCTCAGGTCTGGCGCGGGCGGGGGGCTACAGGGATTTTTTGATTGGTCTAGCTACATTGCCTGCGGGCCTGCCCCTTAGAGCCTGTCCTGGCTTCAGTTTGGTCCTAACACAAATGGCCTGGGGTGGGAGTGGGGGGCTGGGTTCCTGGGATATGGCTACTCATCCAACTCAGAGAGTCAGAATTTCTTCTAAATGTTTTCTTGATTCCAGCTTATGCTTCATCCAGAGAACTGACGAGCCCATGTTTACTTTCCTAGATAATTCGAAAAAGCCTGTGAAACTGGTGTTGCAGGGGATGGCTTTTCACTTAGCATCACCTCATCCAAAATCATAGGTATATTTTCCTTCAGAGAAATATGACTTACTTGATTCTGGTGTCAAAACACACTTTCTCTGAATGCCTTCCACCACGGTACCTGTGTAAGGGACTTTCCACCTTTGAATGAGGTCATAAAGCTGCAGTTATTCTTCTCTATGGAGTTGACTCTACCAGGCTCATTTGCAGAGTTACTCATCTGTGACTTGATCACTTAAATAACCCTTTGCCTAAAGATATCCCTTGCTGCAGCCATTTACCCCTAAGAACCATGTTCATATTATCGAGAAATACAAATACAAGCGTGTCTTACAGCAGCAGTGTGACAGAGTTGTCAGCTATAAATTATATGTGGTGTTGAACGGGGGAGAAGTCAACAACTCTATAGTCTAGGAAAGAATTTCATCAGAAATACCAGACCCTCATAATTGGGAAGTCTCCTATGCTAGTTTTATTTTGCTCAGGAAGATTTTCAAAGCAAACCATTTTCTGGATGCCTAAAAGTAATGCCTAGGTTTCTGTTTTCTTTTTCTGTATTTAAGCTAGGCATTTAAATACAATTCAAGCATTCCAGGGTGTTAACGGTGTTTACAAAGGAAACTGCCAGAGGCAAATTCAGGCAGTTTCTTAAATTAATAATGCTTTTGTTCGCCATCCAATTTTTCCTTCAGTTCTGTTTGAGCCAGTGTGCCTCTTCTCCATTTATTCATCTGATAATAATGACAATTTCCATTTACACATGGCATTTCATCTGGAAGGCTTTCTCTTTCTCTCACACACACAGCCTCACTCTCTGCCGCCTTCTGCCTGGCAACAGAAAATGCAAACTACATCACAGTCATTGGTCGGTGAGGAGACGAGAAGCCTCAGAGTGAACACCGAAAGGAAACAAGGCTGAAAGAAAGGCAGGAGGAACAGGAGGAAATTCAATATATTGCCGTGTTTATTTAGAAGAGGGACCTGGCCCAGGGAACGGAGGATTCTTCCAGTAACCACCCAGCACCTCTGTAGAAATAAGTCATAGAGAGTAGAACAAGCAACTCGGAGCTAGACAGTTCCACATCTAAGTCTTTGACCTGTCACTTCCTAGCAGGTGTCTTTAGGCAAGTCCCACAAACTCTTTGAGACTGGGTTTTTGAATCCATTAAAGGGGTGTAAAAATTCTTATTTTCCGAGGTTGTATGTATTGGATATATAGAAGTAAAGTATGTTATAAGAGTTTAATATATAGTGTTCACTATTTCTTATTATTACTAGTGTTGCTATAATGATCATCGTCAATACTGCCTATACAATTGTGATAGGGACAGAGTAAAGGGACAAAGTAGTTGTAGTTAAGTAGTTAATCCCACTAGGGGATTGTAAATTAAAAAAAAAAAAAAGGGAGACCCCTGTAAATTCATGATAACTTAAGAAAAGAGCAGAAGCATTAAACATGTCCCCAGATCATGAAACAATGTTGGCGTGAGACCCACAGCCTGCCCAAGGGGCTCGATAAGCTAATGATTCCTATGACGTGTTCTCTGCACACATGAAAAACCATTTATGGAAAGGTGACTTTTCAAAGTGAAGACCCTTATTGTAGTGAGACCTGAGATAATATTTCCATAGTGCTATGACAATCATGGCTTGACCATGTGGGGACAAGAAAACTCCCCTGCCCAACCTGGAGGAGAAACTAATGAGAGCAGCGTGACATCTGCTCAGGAAGGAGAAAAAGGTAGTCTTTTCCCTCTCCTCACTTTTGCTTTGATTATAAAACTATAACCCACTGAGTTCTCAGGGTGGCACCTCTTGCCTGCCTACTTGTAAGGCTCACAGCTGTCCTATTCTAATAAATTGCTTCTTGTCTATCACTTTGCCTCTTGCTGAATTCTTTTCTGTACTGAGACATAAAGGACTATGGTACTGGAGCTCTTTGGAGCCCCTCAAAATGCCACCAAACAGTTTCAGTTGCATCCATGGGCCCTGAGATCTTCCAAAGGGCTGCTCTCTGCCTGACCCCTGGCTGATCTTTTGCTATCCCTTGAAAACAGCCTTGAGGTTTATGCAAAAGCAGGAGTATTGTCGCCCAGAGGCCTAAACTGTAATGCCTCTCATGGACCCAGGAGGACAGCTGGTGTTCCCTTTGCATGGGCTTTAACTCAACTACTTGAGATAGTCAGCCTCACCCTCACATTTCAGTGTGCATAAAAGTTGCTTGGGGGATTTTTATAAAATGCAGATTGCATGAGCTCTGCCCTAGAATTTTCCATCCAGTGAGTTCACCAGCCCAGTATTTTGCATTTCTAACTGGTTTCCAGGCGGTGCTGATGCTGCTGGCCTGAGGACCACACCTTGAGAACCCCTGCAACATCGGGTAGCTAATGAGCTACTTGAAAGCCATCAGGAGCCTAATCTTCAGAGAATGTGTTGTATTTGGAGCCCAGACAGTTCAGATAGGTGAGGGGTGGGGGGTACCAAAGGTGAAGTCAGGGATGGGCTGAACACCTGCAGAAGGTGAAGACTGAAGGGGAGGGCAGGTGTCGAGACCCCAGGCCACTGGGCTCACAGTTGGGGGTGGGACTCTTTGGTTTCCAGTTTCTCAATTTCCTCCTCTTTCTCCCGACTTCTCTCTTTCACAACTCTAAGCCCTGCAAGTTTCCTTCTCTTTCCATGGAGTCATCTCCAGATTGGCCCGATGCAGAGACAGAGAGAGGCAGAGACAGAAAGAGTCACTCCAGGAGTGGAAACAACCTCTATAATGGCCTGGAAATTGGATCTGAGGAGCTAAAAGCAATCCAACTTGGCTAGAGCCTGGAAGGCCAAGGAGCTTCCAGCTTGGGAGAGTGCTGTGGCTCCCGCAGCAGAAGTTGGGTCACGAATCGGCCTTGATCCTGCATGCTGGGGGAAGCTCCCAGAGGGTGTTATTCAGAGGAGTCACACTGTGGATTTGTGACTTAAAAGGCTCCCTCGGCCTGCACTGTGAGAAGCTGAAGGAGGAGCCTGAGCCAGGGGTTGGGACCAGAGTTTGGCTGTTCTTGGTCCCAGGCATGAGGTGATAGGGGCTTGGATGAGGGGGGAGCATAAGGAAGGGAAAGACTCCTCAAGTCCATATTTAACTGTAATAAAGTTCTTGAACCATTTCTATCATTTAGTCTCATGGTTTCTTCTAGTGGCTCCCATACCTCAGTGTGTATCAGAATAACCTTGAGGGCTTCTTAAAACACAGGTGGCTGTGTTCCAATAACAGAATTTCTGATTCAGTGAGTGGGTGTGGGGCCTGAGAATTTCCAACAGTCTCCCAAGGGATGCTGATGCTGCTGGTCCTGGGACCCAACTTTGAGAACCACTGGTTTATTTCTACACAGAGGATTGTAGCCGTGGGCCTTCTCAGCTTTGGTAATGGGTGCCCTGCTGTTTAAATAAAACATTGAATCTACTCGCTACAGTTCTCTTCCTCAGGATCTGGATCAGCTCATGAAACTCGCTCAGGGTCAACTGGTTTTTCTTTGTGGACCCTCAGCCTTGCCCTGACTTTTCCCAAGTCTGCTTCCTTTAAGAATTCTTCTTTGGCTTTTCCAGTGAGTGTCACCTGTTTATTTCCAAGTGATTCTAGTTAACTCTCTCGAGGTCACCTCCCTGAGTGTCTCCAAAAACTCAGCACAACTGTCGTGTTTTATTTATTTAAAGATTCTGAATTCTTCCATTCCACAGTCATGGGTTAAACAAGGACAAATCAAAAAGCACTTGTGAGTTAAAAATAGTTGTTCCTTTGTTCTCGAACTGTTTCCACGTTTCTTTAACTCTCACAAGATGGCCAACCTTTCTTGATTTTAATTTTGGCACGCCCCCACATTAAACATGCTTTGATCAGTTGTGTCTGACTCTTTGTGACCCCATGGACTGTAGCCCACCAGGCTTCTCTGTCCATGGAATTTTCCAGGCAAGAATACTGGAGTGGGTTGCCATTCCCTTTTCCAGGGGATCTGCCTGACCCAGGGATTGAACCCGGGTCTCCTGCGTTGCGGGCAAATTCTTTACCGTCTGAGCCACCAGGGCAGCCCTAGAAAATAGAAGTCAACTGCAAGGTTGCCTTACTGGTCTGTCATTAACAGGGTTTCCTTCCTTTGGAAGGATTAGCAGAGCATGCATCAGAGACCTTGTTTGTGTTTTCTTAGTCCCCCCTTTTTTATTTCTTAGACCCAATATTTTCGGTCTTGGTTTTTTGCAGCTTGGAATTTCTTGCCACAAAATTGGTGCAGTTACCACGTCTAGTGTCATGAATACTTGCTTCCCATGCACCCTCCAGAGCTGGGAAGGCTGCCACAGTCCCTGTTACCTTCACCTCGCTGTGTGATCCAGCAACTTGGCACCCAGGGAGTTTAGGACCTAAGAAGGGATTCCTCAAAGCACCCCTCAAGCACTGATTAGAAGGTGAAGGAGAGGGAAGAGGAGACAGCAGCAGAGGAAAAGAAAATGTCAGTGCTCTTTTAGGCTGTGCTGAAGTCAAAGCTGGCTCTCTCAGCATCACTGAAGGGATGGGAGTCTTGAAGGATTCCAAAGAAGAGAAACCGTTGAGTGGGAGATGCAGGGCAAGATGAGTTCAGAACTAAGCCTGAGAAAGCCTCATACCTCCCAGTATAATGCAGTCAAGTAGAAGCAAGGAGGTGAATGAGTGATCTTAGAGGGAAAATTTTATCAGGGAGCAGCCTGAGTGCTATTTTAGTTTCAGGTATTACTCATTCAGCAATATTTGGTGTATTCCCTCAAGTGGACTTTATAAAACATATCACTTGAAGTGAATTGGATTTTTCCCATCGATTTCATTATTTAAATTATTTTACAAAATAGTTTATATATATATTATATTAGGGATAAGCTACCCACTCCAGTATTCTTGGGCTTCCCTGGTGGTCCAGACAGTAAAGAATCCACCTCCAATGCAAGATACCTGGGTTCGATGCCTGGGTTAGAAAGATGCCTTGGAGGAGGGCATGGCAACCCACTCCAGTGTTCTCACCTGGAGAATCCCCATGGACAGAGGAGCCTGGTGGGCTACAGCCCAGTGGGTCACAAAGAGTCAGATACCACTGAGCGACTGAATACACACAGCACATATGATAATACTTAAACATATATTATACCATAGAAATATATTTATACCAAAACAGAAATATATAATAAATCTAAGTTATATAAGTTATTTGAATAAGTTATATGAATCATCCTCCTGAATGAAGTCAGAACTTTTGATGAGGGGTCTAGTTGATGACATATCCCATGGCATGTTGGACATTTTAGAGAATTGAATGGGGTTTTACTTTTCGCATTTCTATTATTTTTGTTCCTACAATCTGATCTCTTAATGGGGAGATTCATTCTTAAGATTAAGATTCAGTCTTCCCATCTACATTTGAGTGAGATAAGAAGTACTTAGACATATAAGTCCCCTCTTTCCATATTTACAGGGTTCAAATTTAATTTCCTAATCTTTTGTCTAATTTGAGTTTAGATTTTTTTTTATTAATTTAGATTCCACAGGTTTGGAACTTGGGACTTTTCAGAGAGGGTCACTTTATTAGTATTTTTTTGGTTGGGTGCTCTGTGTGTCTAGTGGGATCTTAGCTCTCCCTGACCAGGACTTGAACGTGGGCCCCAGCAGTGGAAGTGGGGAGTGCAGAGTCCTAACCACTTAGGACTTCCCCTAGGGAATTTCCCTAGGATCGCTGTAAGAAAATAAAATTCAATTTAAAAAATTCATCATGATAGGCTTATCATGTATGTCTACTCAAATAAAGTGACTTTAAGATCTTTAGAAACCACGATTAAGAAAGAGTTAATTGCAATTTAAGGCAATATCACTATAGTGTAGGCTGAATATTTGTAGCACTAATCAGAAATACTTTCTGTAAGGATTTGGGATTCCTCACCGTTAGTCTAGCTCGGATTGCCTACATTATTTGAAAGTGATAAAAGCATATTTTTTTTTAAAGCGTATTAAAGTAATTTTTTCCTACCATGAGTTTCTCCCGGTTCAGTCTGGCTTTTTTGCCTATTGTGTCTGAGTTAAGCAGGCTTGACTGTATCACAAAATTCTGTAGTCCTGGTTGACAGTGTTACACTTCACCAATAGGTGGCACTGTCTAACACATGATACGGTCAACAAAAAAAATTCCCTTGTATAGATTTCTAGGTTCTGTAATGCTAATTAATTCCATACTTTATCAGCATGGAAGGGTAGAAACTTTGAGCATTGTTTCCATTAAGCAAAGACTGCAGAGGGAAGTGGGGGCAGGGGAAGGAGGAGAATTGTGTGTGAAGTTCTAGTGCTGTTGTAGAGAAAGCCTGCAGAGCGACAGCTCATCAGCCGCATTCAGATGCCTGCACCAAACCTATGACATAAATACCTTTTTATGATTGATTGAGGCTAACTTTAAAGTTAGCTAGGACATTCAAATAATAGTGAAGAGTCAATCTATCAAATTCTGTTCCACGTGATGACTAAATTTTAGGGGGCAGAAAGGTTTTTGTCTGGCTACACGTAACTGAGGCAGGATACCCTAACCCAGGGTTTTCATCTTTGTCATGTATCCGTGGTGGAGTGGGCATGTGTTCTCTGAGGAATATAGGAGTTGGCCTTGAACACTTGATGAAACAGGCAATCTTTAGGGACTGAAAAGAGAGAAGAAAATCGCTGTTGATGCAGATTCTCTCCTTAAGGATTTGAAGGCCTAAGTAAAATTTCTTTTTGAGAATATAAGAGAAAAGATGCCTTTTTATAGTTGTAGTTTACCTCTTGGAAAGTTTTTCTTTAGCTGTTTTTTTGAAAAAAAATTATTATAGAGGTTGGGAATGTACATGAAATTAGAGCAAATAGTATAATAAATCTACATATGCCTGTCACCCAAATTCAACTATTATTAGCATACAGTTAGGTTTATTTCATTTATAATTTCTCTCTCAGGCCTTACTCCTACCAATTCGATTATTTTGAAGTAAATGCTAGATACAATATCACTTTACTCCTAAATATTTCAATACATATCTCTAAGAGACAAGGACACTCTATTTTAAAACTTTTTACAGTCAAGAAAATATTTCTTTAATATCGTCCAATATACTCTCAATATTCAGCTTTCTCTTATTATTCATAACATTTAAAAATTGATTTATTTTAATCAGGATTCTGCATATTGCATTTGGTGTAGCAATTTCCCCTCTCTTTCTCTCTTCTTATAAAATGACACTTATTTGTTGTAGAAACTGGATCTTGTGTGCATAGAATATCCTGCACTCTGAGGTTTAGTGATTATATCGTAGTGGGAACATTT
The DNA here is from genome assembly GCF_032405125.1 of Capricornis sumatraensis. NCBI lineage: Eukaryota > Metazoa > Chordata > Mammalia > Artiodactyla > Bovidae > Capricornis > Capricornis sumatraensis. Next base: position 28,233,753 of record NC_091078.1, on the reverse strand, counting down.
GACATTTTCATATATCCTCTGTGTATTTCCTGTAAATTGGAAGTTAAGTCTAGATGATTAATCGTGTCAAGTTCAATTTTTTGTCAAGAACATTTCGTAGGCGATGCTGTATATTCAACATTATATCACATTAAAGACATATGATGATGCTTGACCCGCTCTTCTCTCTTCACTGTGTTTTTTATTTTACCTTATTGTATTTTATTTATTTATTTTTGGTAATATTAAGATTGACCAATCTTGGTGACTGACCAATCCCTGGTGGCTCAGACAGCAAAGAATCTGCCTTCTATATGAGAGACCCAAGTTCGATCCCTGGGTTGGAAAGAACCCTTGGAGAAGGAAAAGGCAACCCACTCCAGTATTTTTGCCTGAAGAATCCCATGAACAGAGGAGCTTGGTGGGCTATAGTCCATAGAGATGCAGAGAGTGTGACAGGACTGAGCGACTAACACTTTCAGTCTCTTTCAAAGGATTCCGATATTGTAGCCCGATTCGTGTATCATTCCCTACATGGTTTTAACAATCTTTGATGGCCATTGGCTAGAACTATTATTTCATTAGCTACAAAATGTAGATATTCTACTCCAGTCATTTTTTTCTGTAATTACTGAGTGGAATTCTTCTGTAAAGAACCCTTGTTTGTCAATTATTTGATTACCCTGAAATATAGTTAATACAGGAATGGCAGGATTAATGCTTGATTTTCCCTTCTTTATCAAATTTCAGAATTAGAGGTTGGTGTCCCTAACAACTTTCGAATAGGACCAGGTTTTGAAAAATATATGTCATTGTGACCTCATATATTAAAATATATATTTGATAAGTTTTAATATATTATAGTTACTATACATTTTGTGCACAAGATATTTTGCATTTGGCCAGCGGGAGTCCCTTTAACTTGGCTCCTGTTATCTTTTGGCATGACTCCAATGAATACAGATAGCTTCTTTACTTTCTGGCATGACAAAATATTCCAGGTTTGTATTGGAATTTACTGCACCAGATCTGGAATCAGCCATCTCTCCCAGACTGTCAGGTTCTTTTTTGTGGAAATGGTATTTAGAAACCACAGTCTGGGCACTAGGGTGCTTCTTGCCACTGAGTTGATTATTACTTCAAGACCTTTTGTGTGAGCAGAGTTAGGCAGTAATTAAAAAAAAAAAAAAAGACATTACAGGTATATAAGATTTTTTATTCAGATGTATGTCTGCAGATCTCATTGACCTGTATTTTCTTTAATCATGCGTCAGACTTCTATAAGATCCAACTCGGGGAAAATTGAGTGCCTGATATTTAGTTTGGGTTTAGTGAAATATATTTATGTGATTTTTCAGTTACTTTTGTGTAGTTAAATTATTGCTAGTCATCAGTGTATGAATTACTCCTGTGGTTCTTGGAAGCAGAAACATGTGGATACTGGAGTAAAAACTAGGTTTGCTGATCTCTGGAAAATTCTTCCAAACATGAGACATGTTTAATTGTGAGTGAAGAATTCAGTACTTATCAACACCTAGTCAAAATGTAAGTCATCTGCAGTCAGAATTAATATTTGATAATGCAGTGTATCCAAAATAAAAACTAGCTACATTTAAAAAATGTATTGTAATCATGAAAAATAAAATTTATTAAAATTCGCATTTATGTAGGGTGCAAACTTACAGCAGTTACAAACAATAAAAAGCTGCTTGTTTTATGCATCTTAGTCATCAATAATAACAGTGTTTTTATTTGTCACTCTAGAAAAGATTAAATTATTTTTCTATTCTCGTTACAGAAATTGATTTTAGCGAGTTGTTCTTATATGAAGAGATGTTGGAAACGTTTCAGCCAAAACTGTAGCGGAGGTAGAAATTGCAAAGATACCTCAGGCAGTTAATGAACGAGAATGTAGTAATTTTTGGCTTCTATGATAGTTGATTATTTGTCAGCTGTTTGAAATGTATTTGTTGTGATTTTTCTTTTTAATCTAAGCAAATATGTACTTCCACATCTAATTTTGTGTTAAAATTTTTATTTTTTTTAAAGGGCATGCATGCTGAGTCACTCAGTAGTGTCTGATTCTTTATGACCCCATGGATTGTAGCCTTCCAGGTCACTCTGTCCATGGGGATACTACAGGCAAGAATACTGGAGTGGGTAGCCATTACCTTCTCCAGGGGATCTTCCTGACCCCAGGATCAAACCCAGGTCTCCTGGATTACAGGCAGTTTCTTGACCATCTGAGCCAGCCTCTCAGATTCTAGAAACCTCATACCCCCACAAAATCTGAAGTTACTGGGTGCTGCTGAAGTTACAGGGTTATTTATTTAACCCTTCTCAATCTTAGCCCTCTCCTGCCCTTGTCTATGCCTTGAGACCTCCAGATTGCCTTGGCTGGGCTTACAGGATGTTTGGCTCCTGGAGGTGTTTAATCAAAGAGATATGCCAACTGAAATTCAAAAGGAAATAATGAAATTGGGACTGCTGCTATTGCTAAGTTGCTTCAGTCGTGTCTGACTCTGTACAACCCTATAAATGGCACCCCACCTGTCTCCCCCATCCCTGGGATTCTCCAGGCAAGAACACTGGAGTGGGTTGCCATTTCTTTCTCTAATGCATGGAAGTGAAAAGTGAAAAAAATGAAGTTGCTGAGTTGTGTCTGACTCTTAGCGACCCCATGGACTGAAGCCCACCAGGCTCCTCTCTGTCCATGGGATTTTCCAGGCAAGAGTACTGGAGTGGAGTGCCATTGCCTTCTCCAACTACAAAGCTACAGTAATCAAAACAGCATGGTACCAGAACAAAACAGATATATGGATCAATGGAACAGAACAGAGAGCCCAGAAATAAAATCCACACACCTACAGTCAATCTTCAGCAAAGGAGGCAAGAACATGTAATGGAGAAAAGACAGTCTCTTGAGTGCTGGGAAAGCTGAACATCCACATGTAAATCAATGAAGTTAAGGACATATCCTCATACAAAAATACACTCAAAATGTAAGACATGACACGATAAAATTCCATGAACAAAACATTCTGTGACATAACTTGTACCATTCAGTCTCCCAAGGCAATAGAAATAAAAGCAAAAATAAACAAATGGGACCTAGTCAAACTTATAAGCTTTTGTACTGCAAAGAAACCATCAATAAAACAAAAAGATAGCCTATGGACTTGGAGAAGATATCTGCAAATGACTGACAAGGGCTTAATTTCCAAAATATACAAACAGCTCATACAACTCAATATCAAACAACCCAATTAAAAGATGGACAGAAGACCTAAATAGACATTTCTCCAAAGAAGACATACAAATGGCCAACAGGCATAGGAAAAGATGTTGGGACAGTCATTCTTTTTGCTTCCTTTTGGTCTTGTCTCTCACCATAGTTGTGGCTGTTGAATGTGCTTTTATAAGGCATCAGGACTTGGTGGAAATCCCGAGGTGGTTTCTGCTCTTTTGAGACTACAGTGACACTATTTTTTCCCTTTCCCCTTTCAGGTCTCAGACGTGTGACATTCTCCAAGGTACCTCACCATTCTTATCAATTTCCTTCATTCTGTTCGAGACTTATAGTTCCCTTCCTCAGTTCTTTTGGCTAGACTCTTTTGCATGAGCCATTTGTTTTTGCTGGGAATGATACAGGTATTGAGGTTAAGCCTGAGTAGAGAAGGCTGAGATGGGGAATTATCCAAAGCTTATTGGCTCCAGTTGATGCACACAGTACCTTTGCCTGCAGTTCCCTTTACATCTGAAAGCTGTGCCATGTCTGGACCCAGTTTAGGACATGTGACTCTGGTGAGGCAGGAATCCCCTGTGCTTAGACTTTAGGCTTCACTGGGATACCCCATACCTGCTCCTCTAAGGACCCTGGGTGTCAACATGGAGTAGCATATGAGTCTTTGATTTCCCAAGATATCAATATCTGTACCCTGTCCTCTATCCAGTTTTAGAATTATTCCCCTTCTTGCTGCCTTTTGTTCATATCTCTCCCCTCCTTTCTCCTCTATTACTTTTATCATAATGTCTGCAACTAGTTTAGGCATTTGGGTTCTATAATGAGAGCTCATGGTTCCAAGTAATTTATGTTTTATATCTTGCAAAAATCCCCAAGGCAAAATGGGGAGAATTGAAATGCAATAGGTGAAAGGAAAATATAACTCCTTATCACCCAAATTCAAGTTATGTTTTTATGCCCCCAGACCATCCAGAATTGTTGTAGGGTGTTCAGTAGTGTGATACAAAGTATTTCCCGGAGTCTACATAGGGCAGATCTCAGCCTGCTTCTGTTCAAATCCAGGTTCTTGTCTATTTTTGCTCTGTTCTCTGTTACAAGAAACTTTGTTTCTTAGTCCTCTAGCATCTCTGTGGATTTGGCCAGTGGGAAACACCCATATAAAGAAAATGTAAAGAAGGAGAAGGGCCGCAATATATCTCTTTTCCTCTGCTTTTGGTGGCATCTTGGCAGCATGTGTGCCTCTTTGGGTCTGTATCCTGTTGAAAAACGCCTCTCTTCATGGTCCCAGTATGGTTTCATCTTATACCTAGTGACCACAGCTCTCTATCTGGGGGCACAGTCCCCTCTCTGGGTTCCCCCAGCCGTAGGATAGCAGGGATTTCTTATTGTTGGCAATCTCTGGAATACCTCAGCATCTCCTATTCAGCACCTGTTTTTTTTTTTTTAATCACCTGAATAATCAGTTCCCTAGGTTCAATTCCATCTGTTTGAAATCCACAAATTGTTTCTGTTTTCAGACTAAATTTCAAATGATATATTATGTTTCTGCTCAATGGGAAAATTTAGTTTTCTTTTTTGGGCCAGAAATTGTTTGTATGTTAAGAAAAAAAAAAAAAAAGAGTAATCCAATCTATCTAGTTGAGGTAAAGGAGATTTATTGCAAATACACAGAGCTAATGAAATTTGAGATTTGTTACAAGTACACAGAAAAAGATGCTTGTTTGACTGTCTGCTCTGAGCAAGCTTAACCCTCAGATGATAATATGCATAAGCAGATTGAACTAAGCCACAGCTGACTATTTTACTGTAACCCTAGGTCAACTTATACAAGGCTGCTGGAGAAAACTCTTGCCTCTTTCCAGTCTTAGGTTAGTTTCAAGCAGTGTCTGGGCAAGAGGGGAAAATGTAGTTCTGTAACTACCTGATTTGTGACACACTTAGACTGGACCAGAGACAGTGGAAGATGTACCAACAGGTCAGTGGTATCCAGAAGACCCTGCATAATACAGACGTATGTTCACTCTCTAATTTCAACATCTTTTGTCTGCTGACTTAATTTTATTCTCTGGTGGCTCAGATGGTTAAGAATCTACCTGAAATGCAGATGACCCAGGTTCAATTCATGGGTCAGGAAGATCCCCTGGAGAAGGGAATGACTACCCACTCTAGTCTGGAGGATTCCATGGATAGAGGGGCCTGGTGGGTTACAGTCCATGCGGTTGCGAAGAGTTGGACATGACTGAGTGACTAACACTTTTACTTTATTTTATTCTCTATAGTTAACCCTTCCCATACTTCTTTCCAGGCCTTTCCTGTTTTATCTTCTTTTTACTTTATTTTCATGTTTTTTTTTTCTTCTTATAATATATTTGACATGGGGGAAAGAACCCCGTGTCCAGGACAAAAAGAATGAGTAATGCACATAGCCTCCAGTCCATTTGGTCAACCTCCTGCTGTAATTGTGAGGTCTCATTTCATTTCATGTAACATTGTTCACAGTCCCCTTTATTAGTTTGATGTTCCATAAAGTGAAGAACTTGAAAATATTCCTCAATATTATGACTATATATATTTTATTTCTATCTGAACCTTCTTCATCTGACTATACTGCTTTCTCAGATTATAAGATGGGCAAAACTAGGGTGTTCTAGGGAACCTCAGCAATGGCAGTCTGTGGTTTTCAAGTGGTACCCCACAATAAATGTCTCAGCTCCCACCTGCCTCGGTTCGGGTTTCTTAATTTCGTAGATCTGATGGAGTCACATTATACAGACTGGTTTCAAAGTTGTGAGAAAGGGGCTCTCTATTTGATCACTCTCTCCTCATCTCTTAATTTACTAATATGCCTGGTTCATAAGGGATTTGATTGTGATCTTAGTATTTTATCTATTCCTTCCCCTCTAAGTTGTGGAGATTGACTTTTCCTTTCTATAAAAAGCAAATATAAAGATACCAATGCCAGTCATTTCAACACTAGGAGTAAGATTTCTTTCTATTTATTTATTTTTTTTATTTGTCTGCAGCAGGTCTTAGTTGCGGCATGTGGGATCTTTAGTTGTGGTAGACAAACTCTTAGTTGTGACAAGTGGGTTCTAGTTCCCTGACCAGGGATTGAACCCAGGTACCCTGCATTGTGAGCCTGGAATCTTAGCTCTTGGACCACCAAGGAAATCCCTCAATAAGAGGAAATTACTACTTTTGATAAAAATAAGAGTTATTACAATACACTTCAGAAAATGTGGAATTTCAACTTGGTTAGCAGTCACAATCTTGCTGAGCACCCTTATTTTTCTTGACCCTTCTGCACAGGTATTGTTGGTCTAGGTATATCCTCCAAGATGCTGCCAAGAAAGGGACTCTAGAAGTGGTTGTCTCTAGTGGGGCTGATCTGTAGATTTAGAGTGCCTGAGCCCATAATGACCACAGTTTGTTTGGATCTGTTTTGGGGTTCTTCGGAATTAGAAAGCCACTCATCAAAATGACCACTTTGGCTCCTTATTCGTTGACCAGTCCATGCATGTTAAATAACTGCACGAACAATCACTGAAGACCAAGATAAGAGCCTTGAGGCCTACTAATGACTGAACCATAAGTAGCAGGAAAGGTCTGGACATTTCTTCAGTTATTGAACTCTGATAGAGGTGACACATGGACCAGGGTCCCAGGTAATGTACAAGGATCTAGGGAAGGTACTCTCCATGATTTAAGCTTTTGCTGAGATGCTACCCTCATATGTCTTTAGACAGAATGTGAGGTCACTTTCCAGGTTCTAAAAGCCTAATAGGTATCAGGGCAAAATGACCAGGTAGAAGTGCTAGGCTTAATATTTATAATGGTAACATCAAGCTTGTTCATGTGGCTGACAGTTTAGTGGACTTTGGTGGGAGATTATGTGGTAATTAGGCAATGTATATATAGTTTATATGATATGACTTTCTAAAAGGTGTTTTTAAAGTCAGGAAGAATAGAAATGCTTTCTACATCAAGCTATACAGTGTGAGGGGCCTTCCTCACCTACCACTCCCACCCTCAATATTGGGGCTGGACTAGTGTGGCAGAATTTGGCCTGAAGATGAGGTATAGATCATTTTATATCAATCATAGAAGAAATGGATTGTGATCCACAGGAATTTTATGTGTAGACATAAAGGGACAATTTCTAGATAACAAGATATCCCTTAAGCATGTTGCTGCAAAGTGTTTTGACTGAAAGAAAACCCCCCCTTGAAAATCAACTGATCCATTGTCCTTACTAAAAATCAGCAATTAAGAGTAGTTTTCAGACAGGGCCTGAGATTTTTTTTTTACTGAGACACCAGGAATGTAGTGTGTAAGAAAACGGAAATCTAGTCTATGAGAATCTTTGTGGACATAGAAAAAGGAGTAAAGGATGAGAAAGCAAAAATCTGAATTGTGTCAAGCCAGAGATATTTCACTTACCACATGACAAAAGGTGTTCACCAGCTTCTCATCAAGCTGCACTTCAATATTAGTAACAGACACCAGATAACATAATATTGTTTGTGGTAGATAATGATGTGAACTTTTGCGTCTCCCTTTAACATTGTTTCCTATGTGAGTTCAAATGTTTGTGATTTATTAATTTTACTGTCTTTATAAAATTCTGAGTTAAGAAACCCATCCAAGTGTTGTTGAAAAGAGAGCTCAGCACCTGGTGATCTTGTAAGATGTCAGGGAGAACTCTGATTTTCAGAGTGCTAAGACCAGATTGCATATTAAAAAGCAGAGACATTACCTTGCCAACAAAGCTCCATCTAGTCAAGGCTATGGTTTTTCCAGTAGTCATGTATGGGTGTGAGAGTTGGACTGTGAAGAAAGCTGAGCACTGAAGAATTGATGCTTTTGAACCGTGGTGTTGGAGAAGACTCTTGAGAGTCCCTTGGACTGCAAGGAGATCCAACCAGTTCATTCTGAAGGATATCAGCCCTGGGTGTTCTTTGGAAGGAATGATAGTAAAGCTGAAACTCCAGTACTTTGGCCACATGTGAAGAGTTGACTCATTGGAAAAGACTCTGATGCTGGGAAGGATTGAGGGCAGCAGGAGAAGGGGATGACAGAGGATGAGATGGCATCACCGACTTGATAGACGTGGGTTTGAGTGAACTCTTGGAGTTGGTGATGGACAGGGAGGCCTGGCGTGCTGCGATTCATGGAGTCACAAAGAGTCGGACATGACTGAGCAACTGAACTGAACTGAACTGAAGACCACATTAGGTGCACACCACAGAGAATGCTGCTGTATTGTGACTGATTTCAGACTGGGTATTTGACAAGTCAGATATAGGAATCAAAGGAGAAACAAGTTTCCATTGGAACAAGTAGCTAGAAACAGCTGTAAATTATAGCCAAGGAGTCAATATTGGATGCTGTTTAAAGTTAAAGATGGTCACACATAAACTTATCTGTGTGTAGTAGCCCAAATAACCTAGCTCAACCACTTAGTAACTTTGTGACCTTAGACTGAGAGTTTATTCATTCTGTGACTCGGTTTCCCTGTTCTGTAAATGGGGTGGATATAATAATTCTTCATGAGTTGGGAGGATTTGATGAGATAGTATAAGAAAAACAATTGGAAAATTATTTCAATAAATATTTGCTAATGTTAATTATTAATGTTGATAATAATCACATCAATAATCTCACTAAAATAAGGGCTGATATGAAATTAAAACTACAGAATATGAGTTTGAAAGCACAGCTTTTAGTCATGACTCTAACAATTATTGGAGAAGGAAATGGCAACCCACTCCAGTATTATTGCCTGGAAAATCCCATGGACAGAGAGGAGCCTGGAAGGCTACAGTCAATGGGGTCACAAAAGAGTTGGACATGACTTAGCAACTAAACAACCACTGACGTTATACCCCAAGTAAGTTATAGAATTTTAGGGCTGGAATGTGGAAGTGATTTTGAGATTACCTTATTCAGTTCCCTCAATTTATGTGAAGTAATCGAGGCCAGAAAATTTTTGCTCAAGACCACTCAGTTAGTGGGTAGTAGCCTGAATTATCTGGAGAAGGCAATGGCACCCCACTCCAGTACTGTTGCCTGGAAAATCCCATGGACGGAGGAGCCTGGTAGGCTGCAGTCCATGGAGTCGCTAAGAGTTGGACACGACTGAATGACTTCACTTTGACTTTTCACTGTCATGAATTGGAGGAGGAAATGGCAACCCACTCCAGTGTTCTGGCCTAGAGAATCCCAGGGATGGGGGAGCCTGGTGAGCTGCCGTTTTTGGGGTCGCACAGAGTCGGACACGATTGAAGTGACTTAACAGCAGCAGCCTGAATTATAGTCTTTGGCCTCTCTTCAATAAACTTGGCCCTTTATTTCTCCATGTGAAGATCAAAGTATTGAATTATATTAATTTCACCCACATTCAATGAAAATATAGATTCTTTTTAAAACTTTAAGGCTTCAGTTTTAATTAATTTTATTAAAATTTTTTAATTTAATTTTTATTTTATATTAGAGTATAGTTGATTTACAGTGTTTGTTATAGCCTTGGGAATACAGCAAAGTGATTCAGTTATATATGTTTATACTGCTGCTGCTGCCGCTGCTAAGTCGCTTCAGTCGTGTCCGACTCTGTGCGACCCCATAGACGCCAGCCCACCAGGCTCCCCCTTCCCTGGGATTCTCCAGGCAATAACACTGGAGAGGGTTGCCATTTCCTTCTGCAATGCATGAAAGTGAAAAGTGAAAGTGAAGTAGCTCAATCGTGTCCGACTCTTCGCTACCCCATGGACTGCAGCCTACCAGGCTCCTCCGTGTATATATATATATCTCCATTCTTTTTTAGATTCTTTTCCCATATAGGTTATATCAGAATATTGAGTACAGTTCCTTGTGTTATTCAGCAGATCCTTGTTGATTATCAATTATATGTAGTAGTGTGTATGTATCCTACAGAAATGTGTAAAGCAAAAGATGTTCATAAGAGCACTATTTCCATTACCCCCAAACTGGAAACTACGTGAATGCCCATTGGCCATTGAAAGGGCAAATGAACTGGTACCTGCACACAGTGGCATGTGGTACAGCGAGGAGGATGAGCGACCTGTGGCTATACACAATAGTGATGCATCTTGCCAGTGTAACGTTGAATCAAAAATCATACACAAAGCATTTCGCATTCAAACGCTGGGCTGGAAGAAACACAAGCTGGAATCAAGATTGCTGGGAGAAATATCAATAACCTCAGATATGCAGATGACACCACCCTTATGGCAGAAAGTGAAGAGGAACTAAAAAGCCTCTTGATGAAAGTGAAAGAGGAGAGTGAAAAAGTTGGCTTAAAGCTCAACATTCAGAAAACTAAGATCATGGCATCTGGTCCCATCACTTCATGGGAAATAGATGGGGAAACAGTGGAAACAGTGTCAGACTTTATTTTTTGGGCTCCAAAATCACTGCAGATGGTGATTGCAGCCATGAAATTAAAAAGATGCTTACTCCTTGGAAGGAAAGTTATGACCAACCTAGATAGCATATTGGAAAGCAGAGATATTACCTTGCCAACAAAGGTCTGTCTAGTCAGGCTATGGTTTTTCCAGTGGTCATGTATGGATGTGAGAGTTGGACTGTGAAGAAAGCTGAGCAGCGAAGAATTGATGCTTTTGAATTGTGGTGTTGGAGAAGACTCTTGAGAGTTCCTTGGACTGCAAGGAGATCCAACCAGTCCATTCTAAAGGAGATCAGTCCTGGGTGTTCTTTGGAAGGAATGATGCTGAAGCTGAAACTCCAATACTTAGGCCACCTCATGCAAAGAATTGACTCACTGGAAAGACTCTGATGCTGGGAGGGATTGAGGGCAGGAGGAGAAGGGGACGACAGAGGATGAGATGGCTGGATGGCATCACCGACTCGATGGACGTGAGTTTGAGTGAACTCTGGGAGTTGATGATGGACAGGGAGGCCTGGCGTGCTGCAGTTCATGGGGTCGCAAAGAGTTGGACACGACTGAGCAACTGAACTGAACTGAACTTAATTCCATTTATAAAAAAATCACAATATAAGCAAAACTAGACTATGCTGTTGAATTGGGGATGATGGTTGCTCTTAGGATGGGTAGTAAAAAGTGAATTAAAGGGTTTCTGAGGTCCTGATAATGGTTTATTTCTTGCTCTGGGTTCTGTATAGATGTGCTCAGATTATGACAGTTTATAGTTTATACCTATGACATGCGTACTTCTCTGTATGTATGTCATACCTTAAGTGAAGTGAAGTGAAGTGAAGTGAAGTGAAGTGGCTCAGTTGTGTCTGACTCTTGAGACCCCATGGACTATAGCCCATCAGGCTCCTCGGTCCATTGGATTTTCCAGGCATGAATATTGGAGTGGATTGCCATTGACAACACGTGACACTCAAAAAAAAAATTTTTTTTACTGTTTATCTGTAATACCTTAGTAAAAGATAAACAGTAAAAAAAAAAAAAAATGAGTGTCACGTGTTGTCAGCCACTAATCCAGCTACTGGGGATAATATAATGAACATACCTGACAGTAGTCCTGCCCTCATGAAGGCTGTTTTTTTGTGTAGAATGGAGGAGATGGATGAAGGCAGAGAAGGAAAGCTGATGTTATTATAGAACTGTAGCTGGTCGGTGATCAGTGCATTAAGTGGCTCCTAGTAGCTGTCTTTGTTGTCTTCCAATTTCTGATAGACATTATCTTTCATTCTGTCACTAAGTCCTTCTTTTAAAAATTATTACCTTTTAAAGTCTGTAATTCTTCTTCTTTTCTTGGCTGTCTGCTGATTTCCAAGTGGTTTTAGATTCATTTTTCATCAGTACATTAATGGACATACGCCAGTTACCACAGAGTGTTCATTTCTGATAAAGGAATAGAAACGCAGCAAGCTAGAAAAACTTGCTACGGCAGCCAGTAGTGTATGGGACCTATTACAGCCGTGTAAGTAACCTCAGCAGCAATCTGTTTACAAAGAAAAGACCATTTGCTTTCTAAGATCTATTGCCCATTTAGTGACCTCACCAACAGATGTAACATTATTCAATATTATTGTCACATGTTTCCAAAGTTGTACTTTAATTGCCTTTCAGACAAAAAGAATGCTTTAATTATTATGCCTAATTGTGCAGAGGGAACAATTGCAAAAGCCGAGATATGCATTGATGTTCCAGTGTGCTTTTATGGAGTAAATGAAGTCCAAGAATCAAAAGAAAAATGCTGAGAAAACAGATGAGGAACTCTTTGGGAATGTGCAAAGGCTTTTATTGGGACCACATAGAAGGGCCCTAATAGAGGGAAAGAAAGATACTAATTAGAGGGGAGAATACAGTTATTTGTGTGTCAAAATGTCCCTGTGGACTGAGGGGCTGCAACTCTAGCTTGATTTTTTTTTTTTTTAGTTGAAGTATAGTTGCTTTATAATGCTGTGTTAGTTTCTACTGTACAGCAAAGTGAATCAACTATATGTATTCATACATCCCCTGTTTTTTTTTTTTTTGATTTCCTTCCCATTTAGGTCACCACAGAGCATTGAGTAGACTTTCCTCATTAGTTATCTATTTTATACACAGAAGGCAATGGCACCCCACGCCAGTACTCTTGCCTGGAAAATCCCATGGATGGAGGAGCCTGGTGGGGTGCAGTCCATGGGGTCGCAAAGAGTCTGACACAACTGAGCGACTTCACTTTCACTTTTCACTTTCATGCATTGAAGAAGGAAATGGCAACCCACTCCGGTGTTCTTGCCTGGAGAATCCCAGGGATGGGGGAGCCTGGTGGGCTGCTGTCTCTGGGGTCGCACAGAGTCGGACACGACTGAAGCGACTTAGCAGCAGCATATATATATGCCAATAGCTTGAGTTTCTAATGAGGTTAATGGCATTACTTAATTTAAAGTTTTATGAGCACTGTACTACATAATAATGGTTCCTTTTGTGGGACTTATGGTGAACATGTTTTCAGCTGTTATCCCAACCCCTTGTTTTCTGGTAGTTTTCCCTGCCTCTCATCTCAGTCTGTAGTGGGTGTCTTGTCCCTGCTAGCCATTTTTTCCAGAGCATGATTCTGTCCAGAGGTTAATTCTGATTAGAGGAAGGGAAGAGCTCCCATTTCAATTAAAACACCTTTCTTTCATTATGGTCACAGTTGGTTGATCAAGAGGTGAGCCACTTTTTCAAGTGTGGCGAATTCTTTCTCCAGGAATTTCAGGTTTGATCTTAGAAAAATTGGTTCCTCTTTGGATGGTATGTACATGTGTTTGCTGCTGCATGCATGTGCTAAGTCGCTTCAGTCATGTCCAACTCTTTGCAACCCCATAGACTGTAGTCTGCCAGGCTCCTCTTTTCATGGGATTCTCCAGGCAAGGATCCTGGAATGGGTTGCCATGCCCTCCTCCAGAGGATCTTCCCAACCCAGGGATCGAACCCACATCTCTTGCATCTCCTGCATTGGCAGGTGATTGCTGTTAGTGATCATCTTTTTCTGTGATGGGCCTTTCTTTAAAAGGGAAATAAATAGCACAGATGCACAGTGGGAAGCAAAGTTGGGAGGTGAGTGTGCTTGTGGTCACTCTAGTCCCTGGGTCCTGTCCACTCATGGGGCCAAGGGGGCATTTCTGTTATTGGATTTCATGAGAATATTAATTACCTTGGAATGGCAGAGTGGGCTTTTGTACTTGCAAACAACAGCCCTACCTACTACTACAGTCTCCTTACTTTCTTTACAATGACCCTTTTCTGCAGACAATAGCCTGTGGGTTATTACTATACAATTCCATAAATCAACTCAACTCCCTTTTGGATTAAATTAAGTTTTAAATAAATACACTGATAAACAAAGGAATAAATAAATGCCTGTTTTAGAAATCCTAAGAAGGGCTTCAATTTCATTTCACATTTGAAATTATATTTTACTGAATGATGACTAATTTTAGAAACCATTCCATTTTAAAGCTGAAAGGGATCTCTACTCTAGATTTTTTGGGGGGATTGGTTGGGAAAACTGGAGCCCAGGGAAGCAACTGGAGCCCAGCAGAGCTACCTAGATTTTGTGGTTCATCAGTCCTGATAGGATTTTTCTATTTGGGATGGTGAACAGATTGTACATAGATCGCTGAAGATTCTGAGCCTAAAGCTAGAGAGCTAAATTCCAGAGTGAATGGGAGCCTGGGACAGTGGGAACACTAGGAAGAGTGCCTGGACAGTAGAGCTGTGAATTCGCTGCTGCGTCCCTAAACACCAAACTTCATTCCATGCCCTCTCGTGGCCTGACCCATCATACTTCTGTGTTTTAGCAAAGACCTCAGAAATCTGCCTTTTGCAGTTGCTATCTCCTCCTTTCTGTCTTCGAAACTCAGAACTCTTACTTCACTCCAGTCTCCTTGGAGGAACCCATAGGTTAGGACCATATGGAAGACCATTTTGAGAAAGTGTCTTTGTTACCAGCTGTCAGAGATCAGAGAAAGGCATAGTTTGTTGAGACTACGGACAGGATGTGGACCAGGATGCACTTTGGGAGAATATGTTCTTTTCCAAAAGAGATAAATCAAGGAACTCTGAGTAATGAACTCATCTAGTCAGAGGTAAAGGAGAACTAACTAGATACTTTTAGATTTTCTGGTGGAAGGGGACCCCTGTCTGAATTTCAGTCCATTGCTTAGATGGGCAAGTAAGTTGTCCTCTTCATACCTCAATCAGTTCATCTTTTTAAAGGGGAAATTGGCTAATATGCACAGTTGTATGGCTTAAATAAGAAAAACACACACACAAAATTTAGCGCAGGAAGTCCCCATTGTAAGTTAGCTACTAAAACTGGGAGAGAATAAATTTTAAAAAGGTGAGATGATGAGTCTCACAGAGATATGAAAAGAATGTGTGTTTAAGATTTTGTTCAACTCATTTTTAAATAGGAATAACTGTTTCAAAGTGGAGAATCCATAGAACAGACTCATTGCTAGACCAGGAATATTGAAGTTAACTGCTCTAAACAGGGCATACATAGTTTTCCACTGGAGGTGCCCAGTAATCTTTTTTGCTTATTCCAAATTTCCTGGCATTGCTGTAATTATTATTAATTCATCCTAGCTGAGTTCCCCCATTCATGCCCACTTATCAGGAATGACTCTGCTTCTGACATATCATAAATCTCATGTGCCTAAAACCCACATTTACAGTGTAAATAGTCCTGCCCATTCCAGGTAGATTGTGCAATAGAGTTCCACTATTACAACCCCTATTATCAAGGCTTCAAGTCTTGGCCATAACTTACCAGCTTGGCTTAAAGTCAAAGGATGAAAAATATGTCGAGGCTTAAATAAGAAATAAAAGCGGAAGTGGTCATGCTGGCAATTTACCCCTTTAGAAAATGTCTAGGGCTATGAAAACTAAATCCACTGTTGGCAGTGCACGCTCAAGCTAGAAAGTCTATTTAGTGTGGGAAATAGTACTCAACCTTTCATTTTCAGCAATTTAATCAAATCGCTCCTGCTCTCTCAAATATTTATTTAGCCTCCTATAATTTATGGTAACCATGGCACTTAGTATTACCCAGGTGTTAAATCTAATACAAAAAAGGTAAAAAGAATAGTAAAGAAGTATCAAGTGATGCCCAGGGGAACTTATTAAGTGTATTTCATTTAAATAATCCAATTCCACGAATTGAGGCAGAATTCTTAGAAAAAAGTACAACTTGAAAGAACTTGGTTTAAATTGGAGCAGGCATTTCACCTGCAAGCTGCTCAGATCATTAATTTTAATAATTTCTGTTGCATACTCCATGGGTAGACTGCTTTATAGTTATTTCAGTGATTGTTACCTACTGCTGTTCTGTGATATAATCAGATGAATATTAGGATCACTATTTGAAAGAGTCACGAAGGAGCCAGTGACTTGTGCAAGGCCATGGGCAAGGCCAGAGACGCACTGTTTTAGTTCAGCTAATTCTTATCTCTTCTACAAAATCCTGAGGTTTCTTCTGTTTAGAAACAAATCATTCTAGAGGTGAGCAATGGCCCCTGGCGGTCTGCCACTCCTCCAGTCTCTTAGAAATCACTGACTTTCATACCTTCTTCTCCAACAGCCCCCAATTCCATGTCTCTTCCTGGGCTCAGCTTGTGAATTTCTTTCATGGTTGCCATTTCATCACACCTGCAAACCCATTTAGAAGAGGAGGATTCATCCAGAAGCACATCAGGTCCGCCTGGTGTGGACTCATGCTGCAGGCTACGCAAAGAAGTAGAAGGAGCCAGGAGACCGGACTCTAGGTCTGACTTTGCCACTGTGTAATTGCATGCCTTTGGGCTAATTTAAAAATTTTATCCTGAGCACTTTTACATCATGTGAGCTAATTTAGTAGGAGAAAAATGACTGTAAGGAACTTTCTAATACTGATATGCTAACATTACAGTGTGGAGAGCATAAGCTTTGGTTGTTCAGAACTTGGTTTTGTCCTTTAGTAACTACTATTTCATGAATTTAAAGAATGACTTAATGTCTCTGAGCCTCAGTTTCTACACCTGTAAAATGATGATACTATATCATGGGGGTTGCTATAAGGATGTTGTTGTTGTTTAATTGCTAAGTCATGTCTGACTCTTTTGCAACCCCATGGACTGTAGCCCACCAGGCTTCTTTGTCCATGGGATTTTCCAGGCAAGATTACTGGAATGGGTTTTTGTTTCCTTCTCTAAGGGAGCTTCCTGACCTAAGGATTGAACCCATGTCTCCTGCATTGCAGCTGGATTCTTTACCACTGAGCCACCTGGAAAGCCTATAAAGATAGCCTGCAATATGTTTAATGTGTTGGAACCAAATATATGTGCACTAAATGATAACTATTATTTTTACATATTATATCAGGACAAAGCCCTCCCCAAATTCAGTGTTTTTATTTTTCCTTCTAATTTTACATCCAAATATTGGAAAAAGGAGAATGGGAAAGTTCAGATATATTAAATGGCATGCTGCTTTTCTTTTTTTAACCATATAAACTAGGTTATTTATTCATTCAGGGGGCATTTATCCATATATTAGATAAATATATATTGGTGACCCATGGCACATGTTCTGTCTCAGGGTAGGGTTTATAATGTATCTTCTGTGTATGTGAAATTCCCTTTCTTGAGTGGTGATTGTTCAGAGAGTGTGAAATGATTTTGTTGATATCTTCAGCAAAATCTGGACCATTCAGTCAGATTCAATCGTGCAGAGAAATATTATTTTCAAGATAAATAAGAAGCAGCAGCTTACATTAGAAAGAAAGATGAGATGGTCTTTCTGCATTCACCTTCCACACTGATTGTGAGTGAGTCCCAGAATGGTCCCTGAACCTGCTCGGGGCTCTATTCCGCTTATGCTGTGACTTGTCAAACCAGATAGATCCTGATGGTAGTTCCATAGAGGCATTGCTGAGTCTATGCTAATTAGAAATCAGTTACTAAAACTTGAGGAATTAAATTCTGATGATCTGTGGTTTGGATGCTACTGTTTCCCTTCATTAACACAGAAACCAAAAATATTTACAGATAGTACTGCTGACAACAGCACTGGTGTGTCTGTATTTTAAATCCATTGGTTCACTTAGACTCAAAGCGACACATGATATAAGTGTTCCTATTCTCTTTCTTTGATGATCAAGGATTGTGTGCGTGTATGTGTAAGAACAATCTGGGTCTTGTTCCAGTGTGTTCATACTTCTGCAGCTTTGCAGTTCCAGCCATACTCCATCTGCTTCTATTTATCCCAAGTCCGTTAATGCCACAATAACATCAGGAGCTCTGCCTGGATAAAGCGTACAAATATGCCTCAGGATAATTCAAATAATTGATGCTTAATTAATAAGTCAAAGATTTACTGACTTTTAACACATAGAAATGGAAAATCTTTCCACTGGTCCCAAAGATGACTTTTTCTGAACAGGCCATAAAGAAGGTAATTATTTCCCCTAAGCTTTGGGATAATGTATGGAAAAATTGTCAAATCAATTTTTCCAATTAAAAATATTAAAATAGTTTCAATCTTATTACAAAAACAAAATATATTCACTATGGAAAATTAGAAAACAAGTCTAATTCTACCAACTTGATAAGACCTTTGGTGATATTTAACGCATACCAGTCAGACACGACTGAAGTGACTTAGCAGCAGCAGCAGCAGGATGAATTCTGTTTGGCCACCTGAGATTGTGGCAGAATATTCATCTTTTAAGGCTTTCTTTCCTCCTTAATCTGAATTTGGCCTCAGAAGTTTTCTCAACACAGTGCTTTGTGTGATCCATAATCCTTGATCAGAGTTGGTCAGTTGGTTGATACCTGTTGTCCATCTCTTGTTCCTTTCCAAAGCCTTTGCTCTAGCCCAACTATTCATATATACATGTATTTTGATAAAACTTGTAGAAGGCTGAGCACCGAAGAATTGATGCTTTTGAACTGTGGTGTTGGAGAAGACTCTTGAGAGTCCCTTGGACTGCAAGGAGATCCAACCAATCCATTCTGAAGGAGATCAGCCCTGGGGTTTCTTTGGAAGGAATGATGCTAAAGCTGAAACTCCAGTACTTTGGCCACCTCATGCGAAGAGTTGACTCATTGGAAAAGACTCTGATGCTGGGAGGGATTGGGGGCAGGAGGATAAGGGGACGACCGAGGATGAGATGGCTGGATGGCATCACAGACTCGATGGACATGAGTCTGAGTGAACTCCGGGAGTTGGTGATGGACAGGGAGGCCTGGCGTGCTGCGATTCATGGGGTTGCAAAGAGTCAGACACGACTGAGCGACTGAACTGAGCTGAACTCATTTTATGGAGCTTCCATGATGGCTCAGACAGTAAAGAATCTGTCTGCAATGCTGGAGACCTGGCTTCAGTCACTGGATCAGGACTATCCCCTGGAGAAGGGAATGGCTACCTGCTCCAGTACTCTTGCCTGGAGAATTCCATGGACAGAGGAGCCACAGCTACAGTCCATGGGGTCGCAGAGTCAGACACTACTGAGCAACTAACACTTACTGCCTTCAAAGCAATCAGCTGCTTTATGACTGTGATACCATCCATCCTGTTTTCTGTAAAAGGTGCAACTCTTGCACACCAAGTCAAAGAATTTTCTCCACAGCTACAGGGAACAGTGAGATAAGGGTAGGAAGTTACAAAGTCTTAAACAGACAATCACAGAAACCAGCTCTGCAAATGAGCTTTGCTTTGAATAGTTTAAATGCAAAATTGTCAAAAGGAGACTATTGTGGTAAAAATACTTAATACCCAATATTTCGTGTTAAGCCTGTGTGCTTTCCAAATAAGGTGTCCCCTGTCCTTCTAAATTACCGAGTGTAAAAGCTGTAATGTTATATGTTCCCGAGGGGCAGAGAGTAATTCAGACATGAAGTAATTTTAATAGAAATCATTCCTCTTTTCTTGGCAAGAGAAGAATTTCAGTAGGAATTTTTCAAAATTACAAAATATCCTTCCCTGGGGGATTCATGCCGCCACTTAGCAGATTTCTCATTTCATTTAACACAAATATTTTGATCCTCAAGGGGAAGTCTGCTCAGTTACAGTTTCTGCATTACTGTCTCCCAAAGATAAACGAGGTGCTTTTCTCCAAAATGGACACAGGAGAGGTAAGGTGGGAGGAAAATGATAGAAATCCCAGGAAGAAATTTCTAACAAAACAAATCATTTACCTTAAAAATGGAAACATCCTCCGATTCCGATGTCATTTTCTTCTCAGAATGTTTTCAAAGAGGAAAGATACTATTTTTCTTGACAAAGCTAGCCTGAAGGAAAAAGAGATGAAGAGAATCTTGTGAAACAACTAAGAGTTTCTTCTCTGTTATCAATTCAGGTGGATTGCAGTGGTCTCCTGGGTGGGAAGATGGGTGGAGAAGGGATTTTGAAGCTTCCTCTGGGTTTAACTAGAAAGAGCTCTCTGACTAAGTATCAGCGTCTGCTGGAGAGTTGTCAAGGAGGATGCTTTCCATTTGGCCCTGGGTGCATGATAACTCTAGCAGTGTCAGCCTCCCTGTGAGGAAGGTATGACCTGTTCTTGGTGTCTCTTCCCAAATGTCTTCCTCCCTCAAGATCTTCTGAAACTTAGTACTTACACCTGCCCTTCCTAAGCAGCATGAAAAATTCTAGTTTGGATAGAATGGATAATACTCATGGATAATTCCATTGAGATTCTACTCTTTGCCAGATAAGAAGCAAAGGGATTTCTCAGATTGGATGATAAGTTGCATCATCAGTGGGTTGCACCGTATACGTCAGTCATTTCGTAGAAAAATTTGAATTTGAATTCGGTAGTTATAATGTCAGGCAGCATGAGGTGGTTAGGAAAAATATTTGGAAGTGTGTAGTTGTTTCTGTCTTCATCCAAGTGGGCATCTTCCTATTGTCTTGCCCCAAGAGGTTGACATTGCTCTTAAGATCAACTTAAGTATCACATTTTGGTGATGAAACCATTACCTTCTTCGAGGGTAAGTGGTTGTAAGGCTTTCAGTGAGTGTGTTAGTCACTCAGTCGCGTCTGACTCTTTGTGAACCCATGGACTGTTGCCCACCAGGTTCCTCTGGAGTTGGCAAAAATACTGGAGTGGGTTGCCATTGAAGAAGGCACTTAATGAGCTTTCAAGTAAACATAGATGTTTACAAATAAACTTAAGTTCCCAGCGCCTCTGTGGCCCTTCAACACCAGGCTTATGTCAGGTCTCAGAAAGTTCATTTAGTTGTACTTCAGTGAAAAACTTAAACCCTAAAATCCTGAGAACATGGCCCATGTACATCTTTTCATTATTTTACCCAGGATGATCACAGTGGTTTGATACACAGTTGGTGATCAATGAATGTTTTTGCTCCAGCAGTCCTAAAAGGTTCGCAGCACTAAGGGCAGCTGTTTAAATGATTTGTCAAAGCTCTGCTTCATGACAACATGTTCATGGATTCATGCTTGTTACAAAAATTCAGGGTCAGGAATAGTTCTAAGATACAAGTGGTCAGATGTCACAGTGATCTTTATTTCCTAATAGAATATTAGAAGTTTTGTTGCCTGAGGGATTGATATCAGTGTCCAGGGTAATTGCCAGATGTTTTGACATTAGATTTCAAGCCCTTTTTGAGGAGAGGATAAGCAGCTCTCTAAAATCACAAGCTGATGTTAAAAAAATACAATTATTTTTTGAAATGGAGTTTTTATGACCACTTAAGCTCTAAGAATTGTTTAAAGCTATATAAAAAACACACCATAATATCACTATTTTAAATTAGCCTTCAAGTCAGCCTCTTTGTAAGGAAACAGTTTTTATTAGGCCAATAACCTTTCCCTTCTTCTTTATCTTTTGTTTTGACTATGTTAGGTCTAGCAGAAGTCACTCCAAAGTCAAGTACATCATTTAATCCCTGTACTAAGGAGACCAGAATGAGTGTTAAATTTCCTGGGGCCAATTTCAGGGTAACCAAGGGCTCACCTAACTGATCGTTCTTTGTAAATATGTTCCATGTGACGTGTGTCCTTGAGACATGGGCCATGATAATATAGCTAGATTAGGATAAACCCATCTCAACTACTAAAGAACTAATATTTGCATTATTAGTTATTGATATTAATGTTTATACTAAGAGCTAGCATAATCGGAGTGCCTACTATGAGACAAACTCTGTGCTAAGCATTTATATGTAATCTTCACAACAGTCTTATAACATAAACAATTCCATTCTACAGAGGACAAAAATAGGCTCAGAGGTGTTAGGAGACTTCTGTAGGATCAGATTGTTATTAAATGAAAGAAAGTAGATTTGAAATCAGGTTTGTCTAACTTCAAACCCACCCTCTTTCCTTTATGCCAGGCTGCTTGCAATAATATCATTTGTATAGTAATTTGTAACTGATAAAAGACTTCTTCATTTATTTTTAGTCTCATCGAGTCTGAGGATTACTCATTAGGGATGTGATCTTTGTTACTGCCTAATGAAACAGGGAACTTGTTCAGGTTCACGCAACTGGGAAAGAGTAAGCTGGACATGGACCCCAGGTGCTCTGACTTTTTATCTCGTGCTATTACTGTAACATCAGAGATACCCAAGGTTTCAGGGGCAGTGCGTGTCTAGTGGCCACCACTGACCTTTTCCTTGGAGATGTAGTTTGCCCTGAGAATCAGAAGACTTACCCCAACTTAGAGTTTATCGGATGTGCTGCTTGAGGGTTTTCCTCCACAATCCCTACCTTCCTAGAGTTTATACAAATGCAACACCTAAGCATGTTTATAAAGCAATCTTATGGAAATGAGTAAGCAATTCATATATGTGAACCCAGTGATAAATAGATGAGTAAACATATACAGAGTTATAAAAATTATTAAGCATAAAAAGGACTCAATGATAATTTGTTCTCAGTGCCTAAGCTGACAATTTGGATTCCCTCTAAACTATAGTCATTTCTAAGATAGGTAAAACTTATGTATACTTGGCATGAGGGAAAGATCTGGAAGACTGTAGTATAATTAGAAGAAAGCTGAGAGATTTTGAGTGGGCCTAAGAAAAATGATTGGTTCTTTGATCAGTGACTTTTATTAAAGTGAGCTGTTCTAGGGGAGGGGACAGGTTTTGTATTTAATGTCTTCTTACCACGCCGTCTCCATTGCCTGCTGCTGCTGCTCCTGCTAAGTCGCTTCAGTTGTGTCTGACTCTGTGCAACCCCATAGACGACAGCCCACCAGGCTCCGCCGTCCCTTGGATCCTCCAGGCAAGGACACTGGAGTGGGTTGCCATTTCCTTCTCCAATGCATGAAAGTGAAAAATGAAAGTGAGGTGGCTCAGTTGTGTCCGACTCTTCATGACCCCATTGACTGCAGCCCACCAGGCTCCTCCATCCTTGGGATTTTCCAGGCAAGAGTACTGGAGTGGGTTGCCATTGCCTTCTCTGACCCATTGCCTAGCAGTGTATAAAAACAGATTTCATAACCAAGCAGTCATGGATGAGCTTGACATCATTTGTGTACTCCTGATATTAAAAACAGAATAAAAGATATATGTACATTTCTCCAGAGAGTCCCTAGATTTCACTCGATACCTGGAATATATAACTCTGCAAAACGTACTAGCCTA